>NC_133482.1:12547374-12642716 GCF_025370935.1 Choristoneura fumiferana | reverse complement strand
TTCTCGGGTCTTGGGTGTTTAATATGTATTTAAGTATGTATCTATCTATATACTTAATTATATTTATCCGTTGCTTAGTACCCGTAACACAAGCTTTGGGACTAGGTCAAAAGGTGTGAATTGTCCCGTGATATTTATTTATTTATTTTGTTTAGTGACAGTCTCATTCTCAAGGTGCGACCCATATCAATACAGTGAATACGTAAACAAAAACAGCAAATAAAAAAACCGGCCAAGAGCGTGTCGGACACGCCCGAAATAGGGTTCCGTAGCCATTACGAAAAAATTAAGTAATATTTTTCTAAGGATTTCGTATTTTGTACGGAATATTCCAAGTTTAGGTATATTTTATACCTTGGCTGCTATTTACTCTTAAACCACTAATAATTCTCAAGAAAACTTAACCGTTCGCTTTTTATGAAAATGTGCACTTTAAAGTTGAATATTTTGCAAACAAATCACTGAATCGAAAAATCGTAGATGTGGGCTAGAGTCGCCCAGCCGTGGGATGTAAATAGGCTAGGATGATGATGAAAAACGGTGTCTTGCGACTAATCTCGTCAAGCCGTCAATCGGAATCGGATTGAGACAGTAATTGCAGCAAGTAACTCGCATTTCCGGCGGAAGTACCCCGCCCCTCGGCCGCCAGCCCGCCCTCTACCCGTCTTACCCGACATAGGTATGATTATTATTATGTACAGTCGTGCATCTATTCGAACCCTCTCAAAAATGATGTTACCAAGACCTTATTACTTGGGAATAAGTCTTATTAGTACAGTCAACGTCATAAATAACTGATCACTTTTGTACCTTGTCATTTTAATGTTATGTTTGAAAAGATACCTTACGAATTGTGTACAGACTGAAAGCGTCAAGGTGCAAAAGTGATGACTTATTTATGAAAGAAAGAAAGAAGACATTTTTTGACGTTAACTGTATATATTTTTGAATGGTTAGAAGTCCATATGTTTTCACTCGACTGTACTAGTGTTTACCCGCGGTTTCGCACGCGTAAACCATTAGATAGTAGTCAGAAGACTTCTCAAAAATTTCATAAAAAAAACCAAAATCGCACCAAATTTCAGGCTTAGTCTCTAGCGTTGAAAACGGTTTTATTTAGATCCTGTTGGAGTACCGGGATAAAAAGCAACCTAAGTGTTGTTTGAGACGTCCAGCTGTTGAATACTGAATCAGTGATCCTAGGGTTCAACCACTGGCCAGTTTAATGTAATATTAAACATATGAAGAATAGGTATTTAGATAAAAAATATAGACTGTATTATTTCAGAAACATAGATCTGCGATGCGTTCAAAAAATAGTGCTCAGTTTAAGAAAGAATAATAGAAAATTACAGCTCCAATTTCACATTGACTGATTGATTGATTTGACATTTTATCAAGGTCAATTGGGGCTGTCATTTCCTATTCCTATTTTCTACTCCAAATTATTTGAGTTGTAGTCGTGTTAGCCACTAGGTCTTTACTTACATTAACTATGTATACCTATAGTTAAAAGTAGCAAACTAATGAAAACATGCGCCGGACAGATTATGAAGAGTTGTCATGCATGAGCCCACCGGCCCACGTCCACTTATCATTCGCCAAGTGACTCCAGGGTCGGGTCCAAGCTACGAGAGAGAAAACTCCCAACAAACAAATTGGTTATATAAAACCTGTCTTATGCGACTTTCGGTTATATAACTGTTGAATAGATGTTACTAGACAACTACAACTACCTACACTACAAAACTTTGCATTGTAACATCCGGCTAAGTCTAGTGTGCAGAAAGCCCGCTAGGTGGTGCTGTTCAGACGCTACATCGCACAGGCATGTTTTTTTCATCAACATACCAGCCGTAGGACATCCACCTGTTGTAGACATAGGCCTCCCCTATAGCCCTCCAGTTCAGTTGGAACTGGCCTGCATTCACCGTGAACTCACGGCTTTAACCAGGTCATCCGTCCGTTTTGTTGGTGGGAGATTTTTTAATGATGGTAAAAAAGGTCGACTATACCTGGCGCAGAATGTCGCTGTACGAGGAGAAATAAAAAGCGAGCACAGTGGAGCATATCGCGCGCTCACTCGCACTTAGTGAGGCACAACGCGCGTATCGATACGAGTATGTCATCGGTAAATGTTTACAAGATTAAAATCGAACAATAAGTCTTATTTTTTGTATGTGTAATTCCTTGTTCTGAAGGAAGGCAAATAAATGCATAGAAGTGTAAATATCGCATGGCAATGGTCAAAACAGATATTCAAAGAAATCTCTAGCGATATTACCAAATCACACAAGGTGTTAAAATAGCGAATCCATTTTATAATTTTCCTAGAAAAACCACACTTGTTTCTAGCGATTTGATAAAATCCCATACTTCGGTGGGTTGAACTCGCAAATTAAACTCGTTTTGTCATTTCACTGACACATATTTTCTTTTTTTTTTCAATATCCTCTGTTTACGGTTTATATAATTAAACATATTTTCCAGTCAGTATTTGCGGCACCGGCCAGCGTCCAAGCAACTCGTCTCAGCGGGCAGTCTTCAATAACAGACGGTATTCATGGCGGGGTATTGTGGCAATAATTACACGTTTTACGCTTCACAACACTTAATATGTTAAAGAGATGCGCAGTTAGAGCAAGAACGATTTGTTTACAACCTTGAAGGATATCACTATCTGTGTTCAAAGTCGAAATAATTGATTGCTGAAAAAATATCATTATGTAACGTTTTAAACTTTCGTGATTTTCAGTCATAGAATAGCTATTGGTGCTATTTTGACTAAATCATTATGTCTTTATATGTTTTTTTTTATATAAGGTCAAAACGTAGTAACTCTATTCTCGGGAAGCAACTTTTTTATTATCTCAGTTTACCTAATTTTAATGTCAAAAATGTGAAATTAGTTTATTAAACTAAATATGACCTCAATGTACACAAAACAAAAACAATACAAATATTCTTTATTGCATACCACAAATCAGTACAATAAATGTATATAGAAACAGAAATTCAGTGTAGATAATAGGCGGTCTTATCGCTTAAAAGCGATCTCTTCCAGACAACCATTTGGGTACACTTTGCTTTTCTACGGCTCTGCTAACATTAAGTTTAAATATATACATAGATATGACCGTTTGTAACATATATTTTGACATAGCTATAAATTTATGCAGAACCCTCGGTGCGCAGTTCAACTCACTTTTAAACAGTTTTTGAATTGGGATTTTTTCCTTGTGATATTTTATAAGGTTTGACGAGGCTTGTTGCGGTTGTAATAATGTGTTATTGTGTTATTTATGTTTTTAAAACAATTTGACGAAGCATGTGGCTGAATAGTTCTTAACTATTATTTCTTTTTTATTAAAATCAATTGATTTGTAGTTACAATGTGATTAGTATTACCATAATGTACGTATTGATAGCCAATATATTTTGAAATCAGATTTTTAAAAGGGGAACTCTACCCTCGGCGGTGGCTAGATAGATATATGCCCCGGTAAGTATGTAAGATAAATTGAATTATTATACCATAAATTGTTTTCCTCTGTATCTACTTAACTTTTCTTTCTCTGTTATTACGTTCGATATTGAAAATCAGCCTCAATTATGTTTTTTTTTTTATAAGAATAGGTGCAACCAATATGTACTAGTAGTAGGTTCATTATTGAAATTCGAACGTTTTTATAAATGGACGGTATTTGACAACATTTACTTTTATTTTTAACCCCCGATGCAAAAACACGTTTGACCGCTATGTGTGTCCGTATGTCTGTCGGTGGCACCGTAGCTCTTAAACGGGTGGACCGAATTGAATGCAGTTTTTTATTTGAAAGCAGGTTTTCTAGCGATGGTTCTTAGACATGTCCAATCAAAATCAGTTCAGCCATTTTTGTGATATTGAACTTTGAAGTGACAAAGTCGGGGGTTTTCCGACTTTTTGTTGGTTAGGTTATTAAGACGTCCTGTACTTCTAAGGTATCTAGGTGCTATGTACAGTCACCAGCACCAATATCTGACACAACAAGCGTGCATAAATATCTGATGCGACTCTATTTCTAGGGCCGGAAGGACGTGTCAGATATTTTTGCACGCTCCGCTGTGGCATATATTAATGCTGGTGACTGTACTATGATATTCAGATTAACTTGGAAACTCATCAAAGGAAATGAGCCCACGAAAATCATACGAAATAAACGCTCGAATAATGATTCACTAACGAAACTGTGACCCACTGTAGAACGATCCCACAGTGAGTTTCAAATTCCCTCGTCATGTCAACAATAAGATGCCAATATTGTTGTATTGTAAGTTTGTGTTGACATTGACGTTTTGTCATTCTCATATCCTTAGCTCCTGGTACAGTCACCAGCATTAATATCTGACACGTCCTTCCGGCCCCAGAAAGAGTCGTATCAGATATTTATGCACGCTGGTTGTGTCAGATATTGGTGCTGGTGACTGTAGGTAAATTTCAAATCACACATGAATTTCGAAAAACTCAGAGGTGCGAGCCCGGGTTCAAACCTGCAATCCTTTGGTAGAGGCCATAGGCTATGCCAAACTACGACAACCCTGGCCTTTTTTTTAATAACGGGACACAATAATGCTAAACATGGAAGACGAATGAATCTAGCATAATCATATTACGGAAAAAAACGCGCTTTTAAGTGCATATTATTAAACCTTTAAGTACCTTTATTTTAAAGTTACCTTAAAATTCTCAAACTGCTTCCTTTTTGTTGATTTCCCGCTCATAATCACCGAGCTACATACCAAAAAATACGTCTAACAATCAAAATTTCATAACCCTACCTCATTCATCTTAAGACGCGCTCACATCAAACGACATCTGAGGGGCTGCCAACCCTAGCAAAAAGGGAAAAGAAAAAAAAAACAGCCAAAGACGCAATTACTTCTAGACAAACTTAATTACAACATTCAACAAAATCAAACACAACCTCAATCGCTAGAACACTAAAGTCCAAAACGCGTAGAAATTAATTTCCTGGCTGCAAATTAAAGCATGTTTTACAGATCGCTAAAAGCAGGGTTGTATCAAAGAAATGTGTCTAATGAATCTATTGATAGCTATGCTTATGTATACGTGTCAAGTATTTTTTTAATACACAACAGGCGCAGTAGTGTGGCTGTGTGCGTGCGCTTGTGTAAGGAGGGGAGAGCCAAGAGATGCTTTCTTCGACTCTTTGCTTCTTATAGCGTTGCCATGACTGTTTGGTCCATGGATGTTGGCTGACAAAATTGAACAGATCTTGTTTATTGAATTTAAAAGTTCACTAATTATTAGATTGGTTTGCCCCTGCACCTGTTTCTCGTATTAAATCATAGAGGGAGCGTGTATGTAAAAATGACAGTTTTAAATAGATCTAGAATCTAAAAGGTTTTTGGGTTGGACGTTGAGTCAGACTGTCGGTTAGCCGGATCATTCCCTTTCTCAACCTTTACTTACTTTAAACCCCTATTTCGTACACTAAGAGATTGCTGCGGAGATAAGTACCTAGGCAATCAATAGCTTGGTTGTGATGTTACACTCAAAGCAAATGTCCAGCTACTCTTACTGTGAAAATGTTTTCAGAGTATGTGTCATAACCAAAAAGCAGCTGGTGGACACAATACATTAACATTACTGGAATCTGGAATCTGAATACTGGAAACATATTTGTGCGACATATTTAATTAACAGAGAATAGCAGATAACACGTTCGGTATAAACCACCCGTTACAACGATAGTATCATACGATCTAAACTACAAGATTAGTGACGAATGAGTTGTCCACTTATACATCCCAATAATCTTCACTTTTTTTAACAAATTATTATTATTTTCAAGCACCAAAACCTCTCGTGCGCCCCACAAATCACTCCCCCAATTTCGCTTCGCGGCCGATCGTCTCCAACTTGCACAGCACACATACACACACTATTCGCACTACGCACCCACACAGGCGCGCCGGGGGCGCGTGCCCCAGACCATAGACTCCTCCTTTATGTTTTCTTTGTTATGTAAAAAAATAATAATAAGAGAAAGGGGAGTCAAAATCGATACTCTAATGGCGGTGCTATTATCGGTGCCGATTTACTTTTTTGGCGTTTCGACGATGTTTATTGCCTGCCAGTGTTTGTTTGGTATTGGTACGGTTTGAATTTGGAACTGATTCGAAAACATGTTTAATAAATCACGGTATATTTACGTACCTATTTATATTAATTTTCATAACTTGTAAACGTATGCAATGCATACGAATCAAGATTAAAATTAAGAATCAAAATAAGTACTTATTACAAAAGTTAATCAGTACCTATTTTAAATGCGTGGTAGGTAAAATAAATTAAGTGAAAAGCATTAAAATTAAAAAACTTAAATTGTGTGTTCTAAATATTAAAGTAATTTTAATTCAGCTTGTAGTAGCTTAATTGTTTACATTTAGCCTACTGCAAATAACGAAATTTTTAAGTGCCGGTATTACAGTTTTTATTGTATCAACGATTATTTTACTCCCGAAATACTCGTAATTTAAACTTTGACAGAATTTCATTCAGCCTACCACAGGAGCAGAAAATCTTAAAAATTCAAATGTAATATTACTGTACTTATTATACATAGTATTTATTCAAAAGTCAGGTTGGGTGTATTCCTAATTGATGTTACAGCCAGTTGATGGCCGCCAGACCTTAATAGTTGATAAACGTACGAGGGTCGATTTAATTAAGATCTCAATAAGATGACTTTATGGATACCTCTATACACGCTATGTAAGTTGGGTGGGACTAAGCATGCATAAATTACATTACTACATTTTTTAATTTTGTTAAAAAACTAATACACAGGACTTTCAAAACCTTACCAAAAACTGCACTAAAACACAAGCGTAACAAACTGGCATACAACAAAATAACTATTTCAATAATAAAAAAAACAAACATCACACGTTCAAAATCCGCGGCACACTGACTCGACCCGCGTAAACTGGCCGTTGCCCTAAATAGCTCCAAAAATAAAAATAAAACAGATAATAGTGAAAAGAAAAACCGGTTATCAGAAGACTTTGTCTTTGAAAACGCACAATAGCTGGCCAGATGCTCGCGGATGCTGCGTTTCAGTTCGGAAAAGAATAAAAACTGGTTTAAAATTGTGAATGAGCTTTTGTGCGGTGATCGGTTATATTTTGATTTATTCGATTTTTAGTACCGCGTGTATGGGAATAAAAAGACGCAGACTCAACAGGTACCGGCAAGACGAAAATTGTTTCCGTATTTTGGTTAAGTGAAAAGATTTTTGGGTTGGATGGATGATTATGGGCATTTAAATGTAGACTTACAAGTTTTAGGGATTTTGAATCTGATTGATTTTACCTTAGGTTTGTAGTCTTATAGCAGGACAGAAAGAGAATTTAACTTGACGACCGGATGGCCAAGTGGTTAGAGAACCTGACTACGAAGCTTGAGGTTCCGGGTTCGATTCCCGCCCGAGGCAGATATTTGTATGAATAATACAAATGTTTGGTCTCGGGTCTTGGATGTATTTAAGTATGTATTTATCTATATAAGTATGTTTATCCGTTGCCTAGTATCCATAGTACAAGCTTTGCTTAGTTTGGAACTAGGTCAATTGGTGTGAAGTGTCCCATGATATTTATTTATTTATTTTAATTTAACTTAATTTCGTAAGAGCAAAAAACGAGAATTTAATTCAAATACAGACATTTATTTTATCAGATACGTACTAAGCTCAAGAAGTAAAATTATACTTTGTTCTCATTTTCAGTATTAGAAAGAAGGTGTAAAGTGTGGTGGAGTCTTGACCAGCCTCTCTCTTCCATTCTCCGTCTCTCTTTACTGAAAAATCCTTATAAGAGGAGGTAGTTAGTAATTTATGATATTCCTGTTTTATAAGTATCTAACAGTTAATTTCTGATTTATCTCCTCCTCTTTATCTTTCATTAGGTACTACCAAATCATCACTAATTTTGATTTTTTTAAACTTTAACTGTTTAACTGTCATAAATTAATACTTTAATTAACGAGAGCAAAGAAAAATTATTGAAACATCGATTACATTTTTTTAAATCAAAAATACCCTTTCACATAGAATTTGTCTGCACACCAGTACCAGGTTTCTTTTTACTCGTACGTTTGCTGTCCTTTTACACGAGCCGAGCCGAACGCGGCCAGATCGGTTCAAGTTCACGAATTAGTTTCGACGGTTTGTTTGTTTAATGGTAGCACTATACCATACACTGTGTTTGCGTATCCGAATAGAGGGAAGATGTGCAGGCATTATCATCATCATCATCAAATTAAAATTCAAATCATTTATTAAAATCAAAGTCAAAGTCAAAATATCTTTATTCAATTTAGGCTATAGCAAGCACTTATGAATGTCAAAAAAAATCTACCACCGGTTCGGAAAAGCCTCTGTTGAGAAGAATCCGGCAAGAAACTCAACGAGGTATATATTTTTTTAAACAGATTTACAATATTATTAAATGATATCTATACTATACATCACAACTATTAACACAACTTTATCTTTAACACAGTAGGTTCGCTATTTGAAGTAAGGGATCGCCAATGCGTACTTATCGGAATTATTTCCAAATATCCCTGTCCATGATATAATCATTAATTTTATAATAAGTACGCCTTAGTCTTCAGTCAGTCTTCTTGACAATAAATCTGAATTTTGTATCAGTTCATTTGTAATATTTTTTGGAATTTTATTATAAAAACGTACCTATGCAACTTCCCAGAAACGACTTTCTGGTTTTAGCCAGTCTGTAAGATGGGACTTTAAGCTTCCCTGTGTTTTTAGTAGCCTTTGGCTTATCGACGTTAGTGGGAAAATCACATATGTTCAGTTCACATAGGCCGCAATGGGCACTTTTACACTTCATTTTTTGAAACTACTAGCGCTTTCGGAAAGACTGCCAAGAATATGCCATAAATTGCCAAGAAGAATGCACCACAAGAAACTTGGCAGAAAGTCATTTTTACAAGCTTTTATTTAACTTGCCCTGTTCATTTGTTTATTTGGGTCAAATCTTGCAAGTTAAATTTGACCCACTTCCAGTAGTCCGATCGACTTGAAATTTGGTAAACTTACGTAAATCTGGTAACAATAGGTACAATAATCTGATAGTGACATCCTGGTAGTCCAGCCAGGGTCGTCTCCACAGGACGGAACTCTTCAACGGTTAATGGCATCGACTTGGAATTTGTTATTCAAATGTAGTTTGGGTGACAATACAAGTACAGTCAACAAAAAGTACAGTCACCAAAAAAAGCTTGTATTAAAAATGTTTTTTTTTCCAAAAACTTATTTCAAAATAAAATAATTAAAAACTATAGCATAAAATTAAAGAAAAAATACATAAAAAGAACAATAATAATACAGGGATGTATGGAGTCCCTTGGTTACAAAACCAAACACCATCATCGTCATATTGGTCTCACTGTTGGCCCAGCCCTTTCAGAATGAGCGGGCTTGGGCCGTAGTACCCACGCGGGTCTAATTCGGATCGGGAACTTCACAACCACTGAGTCGCTTCTTAGCTAATACAGGTTTCTTCACGATGTTTTCCTTGACCGTAAAGCTCGTGGTAAATTTCAAATGTAATTTCGCACATGAAATTCGATAAGCTCAGAGGTGCGAGCCGGGATTTGCACCCACGATCCTCTGCTTGAGAGGCCATGGGTTAAACCACTAGCCTTTTTTTAAGTATAGTAGCAATTATTATTATCACATTATAATATAAAACTTAGAGATTATATTAGTGTTAAGGTAAATTAGAAGTTACGATTAGCTGGAAAATCTTACTAAAGATATTATTTGTCTAATTTTAAGCTCATTGTAAGTGAACATTGTTCTTTATGAGTAATAAAGTCTTCAAACCTAATTTCTCCGCTGTGTGCCGGTGCGATCATTTCCTTCTCCGTAAAAATCATAGTTTACAAGGTTCGATATTTAAATTACAGTTCAAATTTAATTCAAATATCGAGCAGTAACCCGATGCTCTGAGATGACCGTTGCGGGCAGCTGCGAGGGGACAGGGCGACTAGAATACTGGTTTTATACCAATTGATGCTGGAGTCTGAGCTTCTACTTATTGATACATGTTTAAATATAAGTATAGTTTTAAGTTAAGAACAATAAGACTCAGTATAACTTATAATGTAAAAAAATAATAGTTCTGTATGGGAGCGTGCGAGTAGGCCCTCTATTACACAATGTGTGAAAGTCTGTGGTGAATAGGGTTAGGTGAAATAATAATGCTAACAAATATATCTGCTAAGAGTTTAAACTATTCGATGTAATAATGGAAATTACGGGATTTTATAAAATTCCCGTAAGGATTCATTGAGGTTGCGTTAAGAACAACTGGCCAAAATTTCAAGATTCTAAACCCAGAGGTTGAAATTAAAAAAAGATATCCCTGTCCCGTGCGTGGGAATATCGGGATAAAAAGTAGCCTATGTGTTATTCCAGATGTCCAGCTATCTACATACCAAATTTCATCCAAATCCGTCCAGCCGTTTTAGCGTGAAGGAGTAACAAACACACACACACACACACACACACACACACACACACACACAAACTTTCGCATTTATAATATTAGTAGGATATTTACCTGCCTGAATTCCACATACAATAAAGATTTATGATTTACAAGCTCTTGCCCGCGACTCCGTCCGCGCAGAATTCGTTTAGCGCCATCCCGCGGGAACTACATACATATATGTAATTTTTTGCGACAAAACTATCGGTTCTTCCCTGAGACTGCTAACAGTCATCAACCCAGCCTATACCTCCCGCTGCTGGGCACAGGCTTTCTCTCAGAATGAGAGGGCTTGGGCCGTAGTTCCCACGCAGGCCCAGTGCAGATTGAGAATTTCACACACATCACTGAATTACTTCGCCGGTTTGTGCAGGTTTCCTCACGATGTTTTCCTTCACCGTAAAGCTCGTGGCAAAGTTCAAATGTAATTAAAAACTCAGAGGTGTGAGCCGGGGTTTGAGCCCACGATCCTCTGCATGAGAGGCATAGGTCAAACCACTAGGCGACCACGGCACTACTAACGTATAAGTAAGTAATAACTATCTGTATAGGTACCGAAAATTCGGTCGGTGGTTCGGTTCGGTTCGATCGATCGGTTTCGCGGTTTAGACGTGACAAGGTAACAAACAGACTTACTAAGAGACTTTCGCATTTATGATATTAGTGGAATAATAAACTGATCATTAGTGTTTATGTAGAGCAGTTAACCTACCAAATTATATATTGTACCTTAGTGAAAATGTCAAAGATATTGAAATAGAGGCACTTTTGAAAAGATACAATCATTATACCTATGTAGTATTTTTATACTAAATTATTTATATATTTTTCATTTATTACTGTGAAGTTACCTTCGAAACTCCACTTCGCTTTCATGACGAATTGCATCTTCTTAGTTTATGCGAATAACCTAATAAAATAACATAACTTTTTTAAAGTTTTTACTCACTTATCTTTTACAATAAAAATTACAAAATTATAATTTGCGAAATTGCGAAACAGTTACTAAAACTTAACAACTAAATTATTCACAATGGAACTCTAATTCTAACATAATCCTATTCTACTCAACGCTAGATGTCGTATGCTTCCAATGCAGCAACAACGCTCCGAGCGGAAATTTAGGGAACTACTTTACGTTCAAACGCTCTCTAGTGGCAAATAGCTTAACTAGTGGTTTCAGCTATTCAACAACAGATCGCTGTACATGTTCAAAAGTGAAACTCCGATTTATTAATTTGTATAATTATTATGAAATAGGATGTTGATATTATGAAATAGATTGCTGAAATAGGATGATATTATGCAAAATTAATGAAATAAAAAGTTTCCAAGTCTTATAGAAGCACTACAATATCTCTATATTGAACACCTTAATAACATTACAGAAAAAATTACAACCATATAATTATTACCGTTACAGTTTCACAGACTACTTTTTACTATGGAAGCACAGTTGAAATTCATAATAACAATAAAAATAGTTTATTTCAACTTACAAGTGCTCCATTTTGATCGTAAGAAAAACCTTAATAAGTACTAAATAATGTTTTATTTATTTCTTTTCATTATTTATGAAGCAGATGTTGCTGCCAAGGACGAAACTAACTCCAGCTACTCTCCCTCTTTGGGTTGCCAAACGAAAATATCATACCTATAATGTCCTTTTTATAGCGGCAACATTTCTTATTGTTATTTTTACTTATTATGTGTCATTGCTGTTATAAATAAATTATTTTCTTTCTTTCTTTCTTTTTTTTGGGTTTTGCAAAACGCTTTACCTTCCGGCCTGGAGAGGCCATAGCGGAAAGTCACGCGGGACTCTCTCCTATAAGGAGCATAATACACAAAAAACACATCGCGTTTGTCCACTCAGCTGTGCGAGCGCCATGGGATCGCGGACATTCAACCATGAACCTATAATGTCCTAGTCCAAGTCAAGCCCACTAATTGTTCAGTGTCTGCCCATTCCGATCGTCGTCTAAACCTTTGAAAAACACAATTTTTCGCGCCATCGGAGCGTTTAAAGAAAATTACCGAACGGGCCTGTCGAAAATACCTCATCGGAAGTTCATGCGGTCGGGAAAAGAGGGTAAGTTTCGTGTGAAGTTGAGGATAAGGGTTGAATTGCTTTGGGGTGGTTTTGGGCGGGTGTTAGGTGTAAGTTGGTAGTGTTTTAGGCATTATCTGCGGAGCCCTGACCTGGTAAACACTAATGTGGACGCCTTATTTTGGTTAAATTTAGCCTTTAGTCAATAAGTCTATATGCAAGTTATGTAGACGCCATAGACAAGAAATATATTTATTTAAGAATTTATTTTCGGAGAATCAACAGCTAGGTATGAATTACGGAAGAAGCTTATATTATAAAAATAAAGCCAATTATAGGATCTTATAAGGAAAAATTCGCTTTTCGTACGGTACATTAGGTATTTAAATTAAATATCATCCGAAAGAGGTTTGTCCTAGGCTACTTTGAAAAGTGAAAATAACTCTCGACATTGTCATTTCAAAATTTATCAACAACAAAATCCATAATGAACCAATTTTGACGCGGTTTTTTACGTGGAAGCGAGTTTTCTTGCGGTAATTCTTCCTGATAAAATCTCGAAATAACCGCTGAGCTTAGAGTCATGAGATTTGGCAAGGTTATTTTTAATGGAACGTCAATAAAAACCACGATGTTATTTTCGGGAATTCCCACGGGAATTTTGCGAAATCCCGGTATTTCGATTCAACTGGTGTATCTAAAGGGTAAACACTAGTAAATAAATAAATCGACACGTTGCTTCCTAAGCGCTACCTGCGACGTTCGTATAATGTTTCTTGTAATTTATAAAGGTCGCATTGTACTTTGGGCATAGCATTTGCATATTTATCCCGGAAGAGGGCGGCAGTCGGCCGAGCGCGACCGCGGCGCGAAACGAGTTGCGAAAACCTGGATAGGCGCGAGGCGGACTCGCACATCGAGGGGTCTATACAAAATAGGTACAGTCAAGTCAAGGGCAAAGATAGCGATACTGCCAAAGATACAAAAATATGTATACACGACTTTATGCACTAAACATTAAGGCCGTGTATACATATTTTAGCAACTTTGGCCGTGTCGATATCTTTGCCCTTGACTGTAGGTGTCAAAATGTACGCTATACGGCCGGATATGTAAAAATACTGTGTTGGCAGAGCCCTGCTTCTAAGGAAAATGGTACGCAGAGCAGGATCATTTTATATTGGTCATTTTGGGACCTTTGGAATTAAGTATTCATTTGATTTAATTTTTATTATTTATTTATTTAACGGCATTTCCTTAGTAATATTACAAATGCGAAGTGGGCTATTGTGTGTTGTTTGCTACTATTATTATTTTGAAACCACAACTCACATGTAGGTATCTACAAAACGTTGCAAGTGAAATAAAAGCCTGTAAAAATTAGATACAGCTAAAATCGGTTTAAAGGAACCTTGCATCTAAATAAAAAATGAAAATAAATAACATAAAAATAATTTATTTTAGACAATTAAATCCATAATTTGTTAATAGCATGGTTGGCTTTTACTATGTTAGTTAATCATTATCAAAAATTAATTTTAAATTTAAACAAGTCTTATAAACTTCTATAATTAAGCCGAGTTTAGACGAATCATGCGAGTTGCATTACATTGCGGCGCTCGATTGACCACTACAAACTCGTTGGCTTTACGGCTTCGCAACTTGCACAATTTTTCTTGCAAGTTTAAACTCGGCTTTAAAGTACATAAATATTTAAGTTACTAAAAGCAGAGTTTTGCAGGTGGTAGGACCTTGTGCAAGGTCCGCCCGGATTGCTACCACCATCTTGCTCGCTAATCCTGCCGTGAAGCAGCAGTACTTGCACTGTTGTGTTTCGGCGTGGAGAGTAAGACAGCCGGTGAAATTACTGGCACTTGAGGTATCCCATCTTAGGCCTCTAGGTTGGCAACGCATCTGCAATACCCCTGGTGTTGCAGATGTTTATGGGCGGTGGTGATCTCTTACCATCAGGAGACCCACTTGCTCTTTTGCCATCCAGTCGAATAAAATAAATAGAATAACTAGCGAGTAATGCGTGCCAAGGAATTACCGCAAGTGGAAGTTTCCTCGCCGCCGCGCAGTTTTTCATTTTTCTTTGTTTGCAAGCAAATAACTGTGGCCATGAGCGATTAAAAGAATACGGAGGCTGGTTTTTAGGTACAAGATTTTATTTAACTTCAATCCGTATATTTGTTTGTTTGCTGTGCTTCTAATGTTGTAAGTTATTTTTGAGTAATTTGCAGCGCTCGGATTGACTTGAAATTTTGTATACGTATGCGGGTTGGATGACAATGCAACAGTCAGAAAGTTTCTCATCATCCCAGCCTATATACGTCCCACTGCAGGGCACAGGCCTCCCCTCAGAATGAGAGGGCTTGGGCAGTAGTTCCCACGCGGGCCCAGTGCGGATTGGGAACTTCACACACACCATTGAATTTCTTCGCAGGTTTGTGCAGGTTTCCTCACGATGTTTTCCTTCACCGTAAAGCTCGTGGTAAATTTCAAATGTAATTCCGCACATGAATTTCGAAAAACTCAGAGGTGCGAGCCGGGGTTTGAACCCACGATCCTCTGCTTGAGAGACCATAGGTCAAACCACTCTGCCACCACGGCTTCTATTCAATATAATTTTTTAGCAAATAAAATCATCCGTGTAAAGTGGAGAAGGTCGTGTTGAATTAAAAATCCTTAATTCTGTCTATTGTAAACGTCGCCTGGAAGAGATCGCCTATTGCTTACCTTAGAGCCTCAGGTGTATAAGGTGTTTTTTGTACTGCTTACTATGTGTTGCTGTTCAATAAAGAGTTATTGTATTGTATTGTGACGTTAGTAGACGCAATTACCACCCTAGTTCTTTGTCACATCACAAATCCAGTCAAATTTTTATTTAGCGGTAATATACTGTATTATATTTCATACAGACTAGCCGTCTAGTATATTTGATTATTTTATTCACTTGTATAACCACGAAATCTAGTTTCTATCTGTACAGACATACACTTGCATTAATATCTGCCACAGCAGAGCGTGCAAAAATATCTGACACGTGCTACCGGCTCTAGAAATAGAGTTATATTATATCAGATATTTATGCACGCTTTATTGTGTCAGATGTTGTTGCTGGTGACTGTACATAGTCCTTTGATCGTAGAGAATTCTCATCACAAACACCACAGTAACAAAATCAAAGTTACACACATAATATACCATCATAAAAGATAACCCGAGCCCAACTTTATATTGATAGAGGTCCGAAATTTAATATGAAATATTCCCAACTATCGTCCTGTGAAACTATACGCACACATACGCAGTAGTAAAGAGGGCAAAGTGGGGTGTCTTTGTTGTATGTAAGGAAGGGCTGAAGAAGGGGTGGGGGGGTGGTCCCTGTTTTGTATTCGGGCGGTTTACGATTCGCGGGGCGCGGGACGCGGGGTATTTCTTTATTAACCCCTTATTGGGACATTTGGAGAGGTGATTAAAGCTCGGTGAAGTGTGAGTCAGTTTCGCGCACAGAGGGTTCCGCATACGTTCAAACATTATGATTTTCGATTTATATGTAGATATGTTTCTTTCGTATCAATTTTGAGTTTATTTTCGACGTTTTTTTTATCAACGTTTTTTTTTGACGGTGTCAAAATGTCAAGATTAACTGGCAGAGATCCCTTAAGGAATAGTCAGCCTTTTTACCTACTTTATATGTACTTTTCTGTTTTTAATCTATCTGTGTTTCCTTTTGATCAATAAAGAGTTTTACTATCACTATAATGTAATGATGTGATTTTTAAACGCGTTCAGAATAGGACGTCATATTTTCAGTACCACTTGCCACTAGAGGGCCTAGAGGGACTTGGGAGAGCCGGGCCCTCTTTCCGTTCCAATGGATCGGAATTCCTCAATTATTTACTGTTATATGAAATACTTGTTATGCCTGCTGAAGAAAACAGTCAGTGAAGGAAGTATTGTTGAATCAGACGTCATTTTGTTACCTTGCTATGCCCCATAGCCGTGGTGGCCTAGTGGTTTCACCTATGGCCCCTCAAGCAGAGGATTGAGGGTTCAAACCCCGCCTCGCACCTCTTTTCAAAAATCATGTGCGAAATTACATTTGAAATTTACCACGAGCTTTGCAGTGAAGGAAAACATCGTGAGGAAACCTGTACAACCCTGCAAAGCAATTCATTGGTGTGTGTGATGTTCGCATTCCGCACTGGGCCCGCGTGGGAACTACGGCCCAAGCCTTCTCATTCTGAGGGGATGCCTGTGCCCAACAGTGGGACGTATTATAGGCTGAGTTGGATGGATGGGACCTTGCTATGTGTATTGAAAACTTCACACACATCTGATCTATGTCAGTAGATACCTAACCATCTAAACTGACCCCACACTGTGAGTTTTTTGCTTAGGAGAGGGGATCCGCTGGATTCATAAATACCTACGAATTTGCTCGGGATCCTCGGTGCGCGAGTCCAAGTCACCCTTGGCCGATTTTTTGTATCGAACAGGAGTGAGCAGCCGAAACCAAGTAATATACTGACAGTCGATGTGCTATCAATGATGGAACTTATCTTATGTTTGATTCTGCGCAGAAAACCTCATAGTGCCTCGAAAAGGGTTCGAGGATTTAAAACCTAGTTTAACTTAAGACTATAATAAAATGGAAGGATATAAATGCAGTCATTATGCGTTTTAACACAAGAAAAACTCTAGAGAGAAAAGGTATTTTAAACTTTAGGGTTGCCACAAAAGAACT
Organism: Choristoneura fumiferana; assembly: GCF_025370935.1. Lineage (NCBI taxonomy): Eukaryota > Metazoa > Arthropoda > Insecta > Lepidoptera > Tortricidae > Choristoneura > Choristoneura fumiferana. The sequence goes on along the minus strand of NC_133482.1, from coordinate 12,625,329 downwards.
ATTGAATAAAGATATTTTGACTTCGACTTTATAATTATTATTCATTGTCGTTAAAAGAACTCATCAATGAACTAAAATAATTTCTTTGCTCACCCGCGACCTTATGATAATATAGTTTATGCAAGATATGCGCGTTCATGCAGTTCCTCCACCTCCACACTGTAAGAACACAGACAAATAACAAAAACCCATCTATCACCACCACCACACTACACTGACACGTTTCGAACTCAACCAGAGCTCATATTCAGAGCAACACAGCCGTACACCATGCTACCAGATGTTAGAACCACCACCACCAACATGTTAGAACTTATGTAAATAAATAAATATCACTCTTGACATGAATTGGCAAAGTCCCAAAGGCAGCAAAACTTTTGCTATGCTGTGGGTACTAGGCAACAGGGAAACATACTTCAGTTGATAAATACGTAGTTAAATATATATAAGACACCTAAGACTCAAGAACAAGCATTTGTAATTTTCATACAAATATCTGGCCAGACCAGGTATCGAGCCCGGGACCTTAAGCCTCGTAGTCAGGTTCTCTAGCTCTACCCACTGGTCTATTTGGTCATCAAAGTATTTTAATTTGGAAATTTCCTTAATATTTAGACCAGATAATGTCTTGAGTTTCATAGAGATTACCCCTTTTCCAGGCGTAGTGCATAATAGAACGACCACATAAATGTATACAAATATTCATATTTCCCAACTGTATCAAATGAACGATGATTGAAACGATTATTAGTTTCAAAAGTAAGTTTCAAAAAAATCGTTCGTCGATATGTTTTTGTGTTAAGTAGGTATTTTAATTCGAATTAATTTGGATTTTACAGCACATTGGTTTTTTACCGTAATGCAATTTTTATTGACAAATAAATAAATAAATGAAACAGGGAATGGATCGTTTCGGAAAAATATTTTCGACGAAAAATCAGAGAACCACTTTCCTTCCATGTGTCATACATAGCCGTAGATGGCCTGTATAGGTATGTACCTACGCGAAAAAAGTGGGTAAGCTTAACTTTAAATTAAGATTGTTTTTTTGGCATCTCTTTGTATTTTTTATTTCAATTCCAAATTTTTTGTTACTTCTACGGTCATCCCGTAAAACCCATATCGAATATACAAACTAAAATATAGATGCATAGAAAAACCTGGGTCCAGTGGTGGTGTAGTGGTATAGCACGTGGCACGGAATGCCAAGGACCTGGGTTCGATTCCCAGCGCTTGTCTTATTTTCTGGTTTTACTATGCATCTATATTTCAGTTTGTATTTTCGATATCAATTTTAAAATAAAAAACCCATTTGAAAGTGCTGGCAGCCCTAGCTTAGAGAAGTCCACAACTATTTGTCCCTCGACTTCATCGTCAGCTTTTTGCTCCGGAATTTACTTTCTCTTTTATATTTTCCTTTTCTTGGGTGTAAGTGTGTTCCCGCGAGCTTTTTAGAGCTAGTATTAAACTTGCGTTTTTTAGAGTTCTGTTTCTTATAAAAAGTATAATCATCCCAGCCTATATACGTCCCACTGCTGGGCACAGGCCTCCCCTCAGAATGAGAGGGCTTGGGCCGTAGTTCCCACGCGGGCCCAGTGCGGATTGGGAACTTCACACACACCATTGAATTGCTTCGCAGGTTTGTGTAGGTTTCCTCACGATGTTTTTCTTCACCGTAAAGCTCGTGGTGAATTTCAAATGTAATTTCGAACATGAATTTCGAAAAACTCATAGGTGCGAGCCGGGGTTTGAACCCACGATCCTCTGCTTGAGAGGCCGTAGGTCAAAGCACTCGGCCACCACGGCTTCCAAAAAAAATGGGTAGTAGAAAAAGTATAATATAAAACATTAAATTAAAAAAATCAAAAACTCGACTGCCTTGAAAACTTAAAGGAAGAAAATAAGTCCAGTGGTTAAAACTCTGTAAAAGTAAACGGTAATTAAAGTTCAACAGTCGGGACCCATTACTATGTTTTTTTTCTACCTCGTAAGCATCTTCTGTCTCACTCATTTATTTTTGTGTGGATTTTTTTAATTCGATTATTTTACTCTTGCATATATTTTTTTATAGATTTACTTTCATACACACCTTCTCCGTACTATTCGCACTTCTATTGTTCTAATACAACAATAACGTAAATTCACCTTTCCGAGATACATACGTAGATGAAAATTTAATTTTTGATCGTTTTTTGACCGTTCTCTATCATTAGGTAATTTTTGGAAAAAATGCAATTATGTCATTGGTGTTTTGGAAGTCCGAATTACAAAACACAACAAAAATTAACCGAATAGTTGTAACCCTTCTCAAGTGATACGTGAACATATTCACGATACTTTTGTGCCGGAAAATTTCCGATTTCATCGCTTTTTGCTAGTTAAATAAATCAAGACAATGTAGAATATAAATTATTTAAAATATAGCGAACCTCCTCCTTTTTTAGGTTGTTTAAAAAAACTATGATGCATGGAAAATTACTTATAATAGTTGCCGCGGGATAGCGAATAAAAAAATTAGGTTTTGATTGACAGTCTTAAATATTTTCATCATTGCAGAATTGAAGACATAATTTTGAAAACTTCTTAATTTTAATTATTTCACAAGACACAAAAAACTTGAATACTTTAACTAACTTAGAAAAGTTGATAATCCCCCGACATTATCATTTCAATATTTTAAAAATGGCTGAACCGATGTTAATGATGCAGCTTAAACCATCGCAAGGAAACTGCATTGAAATCGATTCATTCGTTTGTGAAATATGTAGGCAGACAGATTGACCACATTGGCGTTAAACTTATATATAACACTCCACTTTTTACGTCGGGGGTTAAAAAGATAATTAAAATGGTTGACGCCAATATCTTCCTTCAGCCAATAAAAGTGTAAACTCATTCACACCTATACAACCAGTAGGCAAGGCAATATGCGCTTCAATTTCTGAAAATGTATTGCAAAATAAACCTTAGCTCTTTGAATTATAGTTTACTAATCCACAATACAACACGCAAGGTAACATGTATTGTACCTACGTTGTACCTTATCGTTTGAATCACATGCTGCAATGGGCAGATGTAGCGGATTTTCGGCAAGTTAGGCAAATCGCAGTATACCCGACCTGCAGTAGAACCTTTTTACAATAAAGGTCCCAGTGGCATCAAAACAATGAAAACAATAATGACTTACTGAGACAAGGTTGTTCTGAAGGTCGTGTTTACGGCGGTTTACCTATAATAAGAGCATGTAAAAGTGAAAACATTTTAAAATCATTCAGCCTCGTACCTACTTAATAAGTATAAGTAAGTAATACGCAAGTGTTTTGAACCTTGCTTAAAAATATTTAAGCTTATGTTTATTACTTATCCCACTTTTTATCTCATTGTTTTGCCTCACGCTTATCTCTACATCCAAAGACATACCTAAATCACGCTTGTCTGTCACCCTTTCATATTCGCTGCTTTCTCACCCCCTGCTACTGGCAAAGTGTAAGTAAATACATAGACATAGGTACCATACACTATGGATGCTATCATCGTTACAGAAAGTGAGTTTGTTTGTTCCACTTTCATTCCTTAACTACTGAACTGATTGCCATGAGATATTATTTACTACAGTATATTAAAGTACCAGAGTAAATAATAGGATACCTTTCATCCCTAAAGAATGAGATTGTAACGGAACGGAGAATTTGAAACGATCCCAAGGGCGCGCAATTAAAGAATTCTTCGCAGACGAAGTCACGGGGTATTATACAGCTAGTCTGAAATAAATGTTTATTGTTATTAATCCTTCAACTTTCAGTCTTACTCAATCGTCAAATCATTTGCGCTGACCTGTCTTCTTTCCCGCATTTTACGGTAGAGGTAGTAGGTGCTATTAGTTATTCTGTGATTTTACTTCAGAATAGTTTTCACATTTTTGTATAAAATTTCCTGATCACGTCCTCAAGTCGCGTGCGACAAAAATAATATTACTTATTACAAAACGTTTTACCGCCAACTGCAAGATTCAACGAAAAGTCAACCCTAAGATTTGTAACTTGAGGTCCAATTTTGTATACCTACAGTAAATAGACGGAATCAAATCGTTTTGGAGTAAGTAGGTAAGTCATAGAGAGAATGTTAATGGCCAAAGAAGGTGTTCTAAAGATGGAACGGGCAGAGGATAGCCGATGTTTTGCCAGCCTAGAGGGACAAGATAAGTAGTTTTTTTTTTCATAAATACTGATGAAAAATGCAGTTGACATCATTGTACAGTCACCATCATATTTCTACTGACGATTGTGTGCCCATTGACCCTTATCCATTTGATAAAAGGTCTATTTTGGAGCCATACCATCTATAAAAGGAACCGCCATCTTTAAAGGTTATCCGGGTATTAAATAATTTCAACTCCGATTTATACGAATGAGTTTATCAAATTAAAATAGTGATAACTATACTTAAGTAGATGAACCTCAACATTACTATGTTATAGTTATCACTAGGTATTTTTACCTATTTAAACCTACGCGCTATAAAGTCGAGTTTAGACTTGCAAGAAAAATCGTGCAAGTTGCATTACATTGCGAGGCCGTAAAGCCAACGAGTTTGTAGTGGTCAATCGAGCGCCGCAATGTAATGCAACTTGCACGATTTTTTTTGCAAGTCTAAACCCGGCTTTAAGCAGAGGATCACGCGTGGGTACAGAATCAGAGCTTTTCGAAATTCATGTGCGAAATTAAATGAAATTCAAAATATATCACAAGCTTTACAGTGAAGAAAAACATCGTGAAGAAAACTGCACAAACCTGTGCGAAGTAATTCAATAGTTTGTGTGAAGTTCCCAATACACACTGGGCCCGTGTGCGCACTACGGTCCAAATCTTCTCATTGTGCCCAGCAGTGGAACATATTACGTAAATTTAAAAGATAAGTTGGGATGATACTGATGATGATGTATATATGATGTTAATAGTATTAACCCGGAAAAACAGACGGAAATGGCGTTCCTTAGCGCCATAATCTTAACCCTTCACCCGCCGTAGTGGGCCAAAAAACCCCGCTATCATCTCAACAACAAAGGCAAATAAACGGCCGTTCGACTCAAACAAAACACGTACCGCCGTTCAGCGATAACCATCTCCTCTAATGAAAAGCACTAGTTCTGATTGCGACCCCACTAACAGTCTTAAAGTTGAGGATCCCACCCACACACACACAAAAACACCCCGCTCACCCTACTAAAGGAAAGGAAGAAGATATAAACTCGCCCAGCTATGGCTGACCTCCCCTCCCCCCCGTAAGCAAGTGCTGCTTAACTAGGGAATGCGGCGCGGAATGAATTGTCAAAGTTCTTCGTAAAGTGGCCGGGGGGGCGAGCGGGCGGGCAAGGAACGATAGAAGAAACACCCGCCGCCGACCGCACTGAGACCCGTCCTCCGCAAGGAACGAACCTTAAAGTGTGGTCACCCGGCTATCGATCCACGCCCCTTCTTAATGCCCACTTTGTAGGATGTCCATTATTTATGGCGTGAAACGGGACGTTTGGCGACACGTGAAGATTCGGCAAAATTCGGGGGAATTCGGATCCAATTCGAACGGGTTAATGGCGCCTTTGTAGTTCGCATTTAATTTGGAATTGGATTGAGTGAGGTTTTATTAACATGGTTTAGTGCGGCGTTTAAAAAGTTTTATTATTATTATACCTACATTTTAACTTTTTTGTTCGATTTTCTTAATATAAGCTGTCTTCAAACCTCATTCACTAATTTATTAGAAAGTTTTGAAAAGAATTTGCTATAACGCAACGCGGATTATACAGTCTAGTCTACCGACCGAGGCGGGGGCTATAACTACTCAATTCCCACCGGCTAAGTAAGAAAAGTGGAATTTTTAGGCTACTTACAAATTTTTATATAAGTATGTACCCATATGCGATGTCGATGAAAAAATATGATTGTTTAATATATATTAGATGAATTATAAACAATTACTTCGCTCACTCGCAACTTTTAAAAAAGGATGTAAAGAAAACGAAAGAGTGAGTGAGCAAAGTAAATGTTTGTAGTTCATTGATATTGGACATCCGCAAAGTAGCGCCTGATTCAATAAATTATTTAATATTGAAATAAAAAATGAATTTTGGGTTATCTTTAGTAATTCAACCAGAGATTCAACCAGATGGTTTAACGAATTTCAAAGAATAACATTATCTTTATAATATAAAAAAGAAAATTTAAGAGTTCTTTAGGGATAGGTAGCGAATGGCATCGTTGGGGGTTAGTGCAAAGAGTATCTTGCATTTAATAATGCCTTGTATCTGATTAATTTTCATTTTTTTTTCTTATTTGAAATAAAATAAAAATATGAAGTTAAAACCATACAAATAATACTTATACACGGTATTTACTTAAAAAACAGCCAAGAGCGTGTCGGGCACGCCCTAAATAGGGTTCTGTAGCCATTAGGAAAAAAATTAGTAATATTTTATACCTTAGGCTGCTATTTACTCTTAAACTAATAATTCTCAAGCAAACTTAGCCGTTAAGACCTATCTAACCATACCCCACACTACAAGGTTGGATGTCAAAAAAAAACACCCCCAGACATGGCGAAACTATAAGGGTTCCGTTTTTGCCATTTTGGCTCCGGAACCATTGTCCTTTTAAATTTCAGTATCTTAACGGCTGACCCGCATTTAATGCCGAATCAAGAGTGAAATATTATTTTATTTTCTTTTGTTTGTTTGTTTACTAGCACTCCACGGATAGTCTGTTTATCTGAAATAGAGAATATGAATTTGAATGCAACACAACTAAGAACTCTCTTTCACTTAAGAAACCACATTGAAATCGGTTTTGAACTACGATACTACAGACTGACAGACAGATAGACATTTATTTCAAACCTATAACACCCCTCTTTTTGCGTCGGGGGTTAATTCAATTAAAGTTCTGGAAGGCCTTTCTACTAGGGTGTAAAAATCAGTTGTAGAACCTCCTTTTTTAAGTAGGTTAAAAATAAGGCATCTTCAATTCTTCACGTGTCGAGTACCTCGCCCTGATCCGGCAACGCGACACCTCTTAGGTTACGCTCTCGACGTGATTAATGCCCTCTCGAGATCTCTATTTATAATGGCGGCGATAAATATTAGAGGATAAACACGAGGTTTGAATTACACTGTTATGAGGCTTAGGTTGTTGGGAATTGGTGGAAAATTGGATATTGTAGGACTAGTAATACTAGTAGATGGGCAGTAGCGTCTTCTTGGCAACCTTACGTCCTATAGAGCGAAGAGCACTATTGTCGTCGCCTATACAACAGCGTGCTCTGAAATCATTCATTAAATATCACAAAAATTTTTGAAATTTGAATTTTTTATAACTGCAGAGCCCGGAATTTTCGCAGCATTTTTCATCTGTCATAGTGACTTCTCACTTATCGAATTCCGATATTCAATATCGATATATCGATACTACAACGTGTTAAAAAATATTAAAAGTAGGTAGAGGTCAACAATAGACGGTTTTATCGTTGAAGAGCGAACTCTTCCAATTAACTTTTGAGCAGTCGAAAATGTGAAATAGACATAGATATGCGTTATGCGACGAAAACAATGAATAGTTAACAATTTCTAATTTAATCATTTAATTTCATGTTCAAAGTCTGTTGTAGTGCTAATAGGTGTCATTATAAAAGATACTACGATTATTATTTTACAATAATATCATTGTCGATTTCATTTAGGTAGTCGATAAGTGAAAAGTCACCATGACAGATCAAAATGCCGTGAAAATTCCGGGCTCTGATTATAAATAAATGCGAAAGTTTGTAAGCCTGTTTGTTTGTTCCCTCATCGAGTTTAAACCGCTGAACTGATTAAAAAAAAGCATAGTTCCGCAGGTTAGCGATAAACGAATTCTAAGCAGACGACGTCGCGGGCAACTGGCTAGTTATATCTAAAATTATATCGCTAACCCGCTTGACATAGCAATATAAAAAGAACATAAGGGTCACGTGATTTTAATTGGTAAAATAGAAATACTGATAAATATAATTCTTTATAACATCCTCGTCTAAATATGGCTTTATTCATATAACATACATAACAAAATACGAATACATTTGATTCATCATTATCATCGTCATCTCAGCCTATATACATCCGACTGCTTTACAGGTTTGTACAGGTTTTGGCAAACTTCAAATGTAATTTCACGCATGAATTCCAAAAATCTAGGAGATAAAATAATTCAATGTACCTACCTATCAATGCATTCAGCTAAAAAATATTATTTTCTTTTTACTAGTAAGTAGGTAAGTATACGTTGTCCACTGCGAATGGAACTAACATACAAATAATGTCCAATTTCTTGGCGCACGAGGCGCGGGGGCGGATCGATACGGGGCCGACTTTCAAACTGCTTTCGCCCTCCGAAAGTCGCTCGGGGCCGGGAGCCGACCCGAAATATAAACATAGAGCTGTTAGACACCACAACAGGAGCTGTGTTCATATCTGAACATGTACTAACCCAAAAAAATACCTACCAGGTCGTTTTGGTGACGAATGATTGGTGTGCAATCGTTTCACTCTGTTCATCATCTGAAAAAAAAGAGAATAGATTAAAAAACACAACACAACCAAAAATATTGAGTTTCTTCTGCATTACTTTTTCTTTACGAAGCGAACTACGAGTGTACAACTCGGTACAAGTCCTTAATAAGTGGGACAAGTATGAGCAAACAGAACCTTTCTCTAAACAAGGCAGGCAGGTATCGTAGTACCTGCAAACTGCTTAATGTCCTCGGGACTGAAGATTAAATGAGAAAGAAAACCAATATTTTGTTTCTAGTTCCGAATTACATTAAGTGTATGTATAAGAAAAATGGAGCTTTCTAATCCCGTCTGATGAATTTAACTCGGATCGGATGGCAGTGTTCGGGAAACTTTCGTGACGTTTTCTCGTCCAAAAATTCAAAAATTCTGCAGTTTTCAACCTATGTGTGTTGCCAGTAATGGATGATCTACGGCTCTGAGAAGTGATCCTTAACTGTTAGCCTCTTGAAGAGGCTCAGAATCACGCAAAGGACTGGAGAGAGCTATGCTCGGATTTTCTCTGCGATAGAATCTGGAATATGGAAATTCGCCGAAGAACTAAAGTCTCCGACATAGCTCAAAGCATATGCAAGTTGAAGTGGCAATGGGTTGAGCCACATTGAAGAACAGATAGCCGTTGGGAGAAAAAGGTCCTCGAATTGCGACCACGAACTGGAAGGCGAGTCCTTGGCAGCCCTCCCACTAGGTCAGGGGTCTTCAAACTTTTTGACTCAAGGGCCACACTGCACTTAATGTAAATTTGTGCGGGCCAAGATTTTGGTTGGTCATGGGGGTAATACATTAGTTAAGTAGACTTAGTCTTCAGGAGGCACCTAGATACGAGTAACGCATAAGGAACGCACTTGGTGTTGATTATGTTCATGAGTGGCTATCTATGGTTATGACTAATTATCGTCAGTGGCGGGTCTTATATCTTATATAATTACTAGTTTGGTACTTGTAGCTTTATTAAAATCAGACCCTATCGCGGGCCGGACTGTGGGCTCTCCCGCTTTCTTTCCGTGGGCCGGATTAGAGGCCTCGCGGGCCGGACTTGGCCCACGGGCCGTAGTTTGGCGACCCCTGCACTAGGTGAACTGATGACTGTCACGGTTGAAACATGCAACTGCTCCCGTGGCATCTGCAGAAAGCAAGGAGGGCCACCGACAGGTTTTAGCGGGAATGTCTCTCCTCTTCCTTCCACTCGGGAAGGGGGAGAGGATAGTCCCATATAACCACCCGCACCGTCCCCACGATGCGGCGAAATGCGTAAGGCATTTCCGGGTAACCGGCGTTCTAAGGACACGCCTTTGTTCAACAGTGGACGTCTTTCGGCTGGTGTCAATTCTGCTTATTTACGATGGTGCTGCAGTTTTATTTTTAAAGCGGTTATCAACGGGGGGTTTTACAGCTCGTTATATATCCTGGGACGTCTTCGTACGCTGTCTTCACGCCCCCACCCCACCCTGTCTTATCGGGCCCGTACATAGCCACCCCTGTATGTACTAGCAGAGTTTTAGCTGCTATATATACTTAAGCTGGCTGGATATGCTTTTGTTTGGGTTATGATGAAGAAAGGATTGATAGTACTGCTAATATGAATAAACAAAATTGATGAATATAGAGCCAGTTGAAGTTCCGCGTGACGTCACACCATGTGACACTTATTAGCATGGCGTGAGGTTACGGGCTTTACGGTGAAGGATAACATCGTGTGGAAAGCTGCACATAACTGCGATGAAATTCAACGTAGTATTTGAAGTTAAAACCAAAGCAAGCCTGAAGCCTGGTTAAAGACGTGGGTTCACGGTGGATGCAGGCCGCTGCCTACCGACGCGAATGGAGGACTATGGGAGAGGCCTATGTCCAACAGTGGACGTCCTACGGCTGAGATGATGATGATGATAATGATGATGATGATGAAGTTCCAAATCCACCCTGGGCCCGCGTGGGAATTACGGCCCAAGCTCTCTCATTCTGAGAGGAGGCATGCGTCGTACAGTGGGAAAACAGGTTTTACAGAAAGAAAATAAAGCTAGATCTATTGTTCGCCCCTGAAAATCTTCACATTAAAATAGCAAATTATATCGAAATAGTTACAGTAGGTTTCGAGATTACAAAAATTACAAATTTTTGGTAAGGGTTTTAGATAACATGAATCCAGTTTCTATCTCATTTTTCTCAGGATAATAAAAATTAACCCTTTGGATGCTGCGGCGTGAGAACGCCGCGCTCATCGGGTCTCCCTGACCCCGGGTCATCCGAACTGGATGTCTGAGATGCGAGTCATGAGAGTAACCGTCTTATCCTGCTAGTGAACCTGTTTGGGTAACGGCTAGGGGCTTTGAAAAACTTTCCGAATTTTGAGTACATATCAAAATTTAAAATAATAAATTTACTTCATGGTCGTCTGTGAAGGAATTGATCAATCATACAAATCATTTTAAATTTTTGATTGAGTCAAGGTTGAAGTACCTAAGAACATTATATTATGCAATAACCTAGAAATAGATCGCTTAGTTTCTTAAAAACATACATAAAACACACTATTTAGAGTTTGATTTTGCACACGTTGGAGAACTGTACCTACAAGTTTCCGGGTTCAAAACTATCTTATGTTCTTTTCAGGGTTCTAAACTATCTCCATATCGAACTTCATCACAATCAGTTGAGTTCTTTAAGTGTGCATGCGTAACCAACCAACAAATATATATATATACTCACTTTTGCATTTGTAATATTAATAAGGATGTTTTATATCAGTGTATTTGATTTGTAGTTTTTAATAAAGAATATTTGTATTGTATAATATTTTCCAAACCTAGTTACAAACAAATAGTTCACCATCGGTAACACTAAGTTAAAGTGTCCTTAGACGAGATTCCAAAAGCTGGTTTTGAGATGCGTACAGCATCCGTGGGAACAGGTAACGGTCCCATCGACCAGACAACGTAGGTCACGTGGGTCATCTTGCACCTGAGGTCAGCATACCCCTATAGCGTTTGAAAGGGTTGACAGATTACATTATCGAGTTAAAAAACTTTTAAAATTCTTGTCAGTCTTCTAGTCGTTAGAAAGAAAATATAACGTATTGACTTAAAAGTGCATCTATTAAATACTTATACTTTTTCACTATTTAGAAAACATTATGTTTTCTTTATCGAAGAAATTTTATACTATTTTTTTTAGATTAGAGAAATAACAAAACATATTTCGTAATCTAAAACAAAGTATTTTTGTTATAATCAGTAGCAAAACCCAAGGACTTTTCTGCATTTACTTAGACTGACCGGCCAAGCCCGATAATGAATGCATATAATTAATAAGATATCGGTCTGCTTTACACAATTTTCCTCACTTACAATACTTAAAATAAGCAAATAAATAGAGTTTATGAATTAGATAACCTGCATTATTTAAAGATTTGTGGGAACATTGCGACCATGCAATGTGTGGGTCACTCGGGTCAACCACGCACTGGACTCGGGGTCACTCACCACCAATGCATTGGAAGGGTTAACTATACCCGATGAATGCGACTTATTGTTGAAATCTATTTATTCAAGTTTTGATCCATTTTTAGGAACAGGAGAAATTCTCTGTTCAATAATAAAAAATTGACAACTGGATCCTCAATAACTTAACCGATTAAGAAAAGTTGAAAACCCCTGACATTGTCATTTCAGAGTTCAATATCTCAAAAACGGCTTAACCGAATTTTATCAAACATGGCTAAGAACCACCGCAATGAAACTCCATTTTGCATAAAAAACCTGCATTGAAATCGGCCCATCGGTCGGTCGTTTATATCTACAGTATAATGATACATTATCCCTTGAGAAACTTTTGGGTGACACTCGTTAAAACCCTGTCGCAGTCAGCATTTGCGGCACTCGTAAAAAATAACTTGATAAGAACAGCAGAGGCTCTCTGTGACAGGGTTCCACCGCGTGCCACATACGAACTTATCGACGTATAATAAATAACACATTTAGCGCCTGCTTCACCACTCATTGATATAATTCATGTTGCAGATGAATGTGATGCCGTCTCGGTTTATTCGGACAAAACAAACAGGGACGACATCACAGATATTTGTCACTTAAAACTTATCAATTAATGTTGAAACATGCCTTTAATCTAGAAAGATAATTCAAACCTAAGTATGAGTACATATCCTCTATTACCCCGCTCGTAGGCACTTGTAAAGTTGTAAATAAGAGATTCCCTAACAGTGGGTGATAAATTTAAGAGCAATTAGACTTAATCGTCGAGTAGAAAGCGTGCTATCTTCCGCCGGTCTGCGATCGATAGCAGACGTGACCAACCTTCGGACCCGGTTATATTTGAATTAAGTTAAATTTCATGTTAAATACTTGTGGTAAGCCTTTGAATTTGATTAAATTAACACATTTTGTCTGTCGGTAAAAAACAAAAGTAATACATTTTGTCTGTTGGTCTGTCTGTTACCTTTTTACGCTTAAACTTTGATAAATTTTGCGTGGCGGCAGTTAAGACCCTAGAAAAGACATAGAAAGATGGAAAGAAGACATTTATTCACTAATGCAGAAGACGCACAAATACAATAACATTTACACATTTATACACAAATAAACAAAATAAAAAACATAAAAACCCAGAAAAATACACAATTTTGTGTGTCCCCGCAAAAACGAAACGGTCGCTGACTCAGCATTATGCTGAGATGGTAAACGCCTGCAGCGCTGACATAGAACTTTTTTTATCACGCAAAATGTATAGTTCCCGTAGAATAGCAAGAAACGAATTTGCAGATATGCTTAATGCCTACAAAGTATTTTGGCCTGACTAACTGATAGAAACGTCGAAGTTTATGATTAATGCAGCTTGGTAACAAAAAACATAACACACTAACAGTCATAAAATTTGACCACGGACTACCATAGCAAATAATTGTATTTGTCTATCAACAATACTTAGGTATCGAATTACGTAAATGACATGATGCAAAATTCTGAGGCCATATTGTCTGACTCGATCGCATTCACTATCTCTTTCTATCCCCGTCTTATATACCATGTGACAGGAAGAAGTCTTGAAAACGATTGTGATTCTTAGTGTGTATGACAATAAGGCCTCTATTATCACCTAGGCACCAATTTCTTTGACTGTACTTGCTCTGTATCTTTTGTAATGTTAGTGTCCTAAACTAAACCGTTGGTGACCCCTGCCCCAATGGTTTATACGGCGCTAGCTCGCAGTTTATAGCACTTTGCTCGGCTCGAGGCGTCGTAATAAAATCTTGGCGACGACGCGCGCTTTATGAATATTGCGCCACTGTAAAGATAACTGCGCTGTGCCAAATCGAAGTGTTCTTTTGTTTTTGTTCAGTTTTTGCTAGTATTGTATTTCTTGGAAAGGTTGTCGATATCTGGATCACAAATTCTATACTATAATTAAAACTTATGTGCAACGTGTTTTTTATATTTCTGTTTGAAAAGTCAGCTTCTGATTAAACAAACCATGGTTTGAACGGAAATTGGTATGTAGAAAGTTCAGCATCTGAAATGTCATGTACTTAAGCTTCTTTATTTCCCGATATATCCACGGGATCAATGTGAAATCCCAAAATTTCAGTCACTAGGTTTGTTTTAAGACGACGTTTTTCATACAAACGTACCTAACTAAATGAGGAAGGACTTAAGTAAAATGTGTTATTTTCAATTCGACTGTCGTATGGAATGGTTTACGTGAGCAAAGTTGCGTGTAAAAGCTAGTTACAAATATTTTGTTCAAAGAAACTGAAATCCGAGCTCCCATCAGAAGTAATTCAAGCAGCTTTACATTCAAATGTTCATACAAAGGCTTTTACGGCGACCCAACTAGTTATAACAATTATTCAAGTACGGGCACTAAAACTAGAACAACCATGGCCGGAAAAGCAGATTCGCATTACGACCGAACTAAGATCATTAAACTATATTACAATACCCCCTCCCATCTATCACGTACCCCCATCTTTTGTGTGTAAGAAATTCATGCGAAACAATACAGCGCACAAGTTACTACGCGGCCGCTATTCAAACGTGAACAGCGTACAGCGAAACTTGTACCCCGATGTTCTTAACTCGGGTGCTTCAGTAGTCATTCTGGGAAAATTGGAAAATGCGAACTACCATTCAAAACGCGACTCTACCGTTATATAGTTACAGCGAAATGTTCAATGTTGCCGACCCCTGTCGGGTTCGAACGACTTTATTGTAAAACGGACCTTGTCGGGTGAGTTTTGAACCCGTTTTGGGTTGTATTGGGTACTAGCTGGTCCCCGGAAGGGTTGAGTCGTAAGGAAGTTCGCCGATTATGTTTAGTCAGTGCTGGTTGTGTAATGGAAAGGAAGTAGGAATTGGGGCCTGTAAGATGTGGTCGTATAAGGCGCCCCCTAGGGGGTGGGGGGTTTGTTTGTTTCTAAGGTCCGCTAGTGGGGGCAGGATTTAAATATCGCGAACGGCCTTGTCAGTTACGGGGTCTTCGTTAGCTGGGCGGGTAGTGCGCGGTTGCTTACGTTTCTCCATACTAATGTACCTAATGGATGCCAGAGCAAATATGCTTTTTTGATTTTTCTGGTTAAAATTAGTCCATCTGTGAGATTTTTAACATGAAACTACCGTGAGACTCACTCATATTAAGTATATTGACCCGGATAACTCACGTCTTAAATCGAGTTTAGCTCGACATGTTTCGGGCTAATCCGTAGCCCTTTCTCTTAGGAGCAACGCGACTCGGCGGCTGCTGCAACACGCGAACTGCGCGCCGCCGCTCTGCTTGCGCAAATACCCGACGAAACCGACACCGGTGCACAACTACCCGCGTTTTCATCGTCATTTTCATTATAACTGTCGAATGTAGGGTAGCACATTTGTCAATCAAACAAAAATTACAAAGATGAAGATCGTTAATGTTTGGGAATGGGGGACCATGACGGCACACCATCCTAAAGAGTGTCGCACGGGCACAGCGTGACGTCACACGGATGTACGGCTATATCTTCATAAAGGCATTTTCCCTTTTTAGGGTTCCATAGTCAACTAGGAACCCTTATAGTTTCGCCATGTCTGTCTGTCCGCGGGTAAGCTCAGAGACCGTTAGTACTAGAAAGCTGTAATTTGGCATGAATATACATATCAGTCACGCCGACAGTGGTACAATAAAAAAAGTTAAAAAAAAAATTATAGTGTGCCTCCCATAGACATGGGAGTGTTTTTTTTTCTTGACTAACCCTATAGTGTGGGGTATCGTTGGATAGGTCTCAAAAAAATTCTATTCAGTGATCTGTTTGCGAAATATTCAAATTTAAAGTGCAAATTTTCATTAAAATCGAGCGTCCCCTCTCTAAAATCTAAACTGTTAGGTGGAAAAATATGAGAAAATTCAGAATGGTAGTAAATATATCAAATTGCTTAAGAATTATTAGTAGTTTAAGAGTAAATAGCAGCCTAAGGTATAAAATATACCTAAACTTAAAAGATTCCGTACACAATTGAAATCCTACGGAATATATTATTTGATTTATTTGTTTGGCTGGTTTTTTATTGTTTAGTTGACCAAAGAAAAATACGTGTTTCGATATTTTTTTTAAATCTTGTTAGCGGGATATTTTTAAGAATCTAGTCTCTTATAGAAATTGGATTGATGTTGACAACCTGATTACATTGTATTCTTAGGACGCGGAATGGACGCCAGCTAGTAGGCGGGGCGGGGAGCGTTTTCAGCCATTATTTTTATTGCAATTAGAATTTCAAAAATTAAAAAAGTCTTGCTAGCCAGTCTTAATCCTTGGTAAACTAGGATTTGGGCCATTCCCACAAACCACGTGGGTATCATCAACGTTACTTTAAAGAGAAGAAAAAACATGCCAAATTTCATGACTACAACTCAGCAGTTGAAATTTCGGGATCTTATCGCGGTACTGTGGAATTATCGCAATAAAAAGTAACCTATGTGCCTAGACGTCCACATAACTAATACATAACATAACTAATTTCATCCAAATTATGAAGCCCTATTAGCGTGAAGATGTAACAAACACACACACATACTCAAAAACTTTCGCACATTATACATAAGAGTCTCAGGTACAGAAACCTGGCACTCTAGACAGGACAGCACAACACGCGCAAGTTTGTCACGCAACTGGGAAACAAAGCAGTCTTGGAACTGGAACCAGTAACTAGATACACTTGTGTGATCAAGCATTTAGTTAGTTTGTAAGTCTGGCTGTCACTGCAAGTACTTCCTACACACCTGAACTAGCTCTGGGGGGGCTACTACGAGATTCGAAAATCGAAGTTCGTATCGTACCGTCTGTCAAATTTTTTGCCGCCCAGTAGATATTGAAGCCTAAGGTCTGACTTCGCTAGTTCTCATACATATATGAAGGCAGTTAAAAAAGTTTTTCTGTTTGATAACTTGCATTGTCAAGCTGTAATTTATAAAATAAATACAAATATAGGATTGTTGCAGAACCTTTTTGATACAAACCTTTACTATTTTTTTGTATCACGTTTTTTTATATGTGACACTAAAATAAAATAAAATAATAAATAAATAAATATCACGGGACAATTCACACCAATTGATCTAGTCCCAAAGTAAGCTTAGCAAAGCTTGCGTTATGGGTACTAAGCAACGGATAAATATAATTATATAGATAGATACATACTTAAATACATAGTAAACACCCAAGACCCGAGAACAAACATTCGTATTTTTCATACAAATATCTGCCCCGACACGGGAATCGAACCCGGGACCTCAAGCTTCGTAGTCGATTCTCTAACCACTAGGCCATCTGGTCGTCGACACTTGAACTTGACAATTAAAAAACTACAGAAGACTATCGAATGCTTTACTAGATTGATTTAGATACAAAAGTAGGGAAACAGTCGACCGTTTTGATGTACCGGTGTGGCAAATTCAGGAGTTGCCAAATATCGTATTTTCGTCACTGTTTGTGTAAAAAAGGAAGAAAGAAAAAGCATTTATTCGTGACAATTACACAACTAAAGAAAATACGTATCACAGTCACGAAATGGTCTCAAATCAGCACAATGCCACCCGTGCGCACGGCGCTGGTCTTCCTTTGGAACCATCAGGACCCAATTTGGGATCATTTGTGTGATAGTAACGTGATTTCAAAAATCTACCCTTGAAGGAACAATATGGTTTTTGTACTTTGACACAGTTCGGCTCTCATTCATCGATATCAACAAGGAAACCACCAAACTAAAACCGAATGACTAATAAATGATCCACGTCCATATAGCTTCAATAACTTACAAGTACCTATGGACGTGTGGGTAGCTGTAAACAGACGATCGACGAAGCCATGCAAGTTTTAATGAAAACGGCTCCTCCGCAAACATAACTATATGTACACGCGGTATATAACTATAGCTATATGTGTAGGGTCGCGCCGTAGCTTATCACAGCTTACTCACTGGTAATAAGATTTTAAGTTATTTATATTGTACTAGCTGTTGCCCGCGACTACGTCCGCATAGAATTTGTTTATCACTATCCTGCGGGAATTATGCAATTTCAGGGATAAAACTATCCCATGTCCTTCCCCGGGAATCGAAACTATTTGTATAACGAATTTCATCTAAATTGGTTCAGCGGTTAAGACCTGAAGAGGTAACAAAGAACAAACAAACAAACTTTCGTATTTATAATATTAGTGGGAGTAGACTTTACTTATCCGTCCGTGCCGTGCCCAGTTTTAGAATAGGACGGATCCGTCTCTTCTCCTGGGTGTCATATAAGGCGACTAATAGGTCTGAAGTGCGAGCCGGCTGCCAGCACTGCGATGTGGAAGGCAAGTGGAAAACTCCACACTATTTCTCAAGAAACTCCTCATGAAGGTTCACACCTGTTCCTTATCCGACGATCACGAGCACTGTCAAGAGTGTATCGACTTATAAGAAGAGAATAAAAATAATTCCTAAAAATTAAAAAAAAATTGTTCTCACTGACGTTGCGTTAAAAACAGCTTTGCGCAATTTTATGAGTCTAAACCAAGAGTGGTTGTAACTTCGAGATTTTATCCCTATGCCGTAGGATCAAAAATTCATTCAAATCCGTCCGCAAGTCTCTACCTACAAACTGTGACATTCATAGAAATAGAATATTTCTCTTATTATAGTTCTGTGAGCTACATTCTGTGAGTGAACTATCTGCGCCGCCATAACCCTGCTGATAGTTTGGCCGTAGTGGGTGCCTGGGTAGAATTACCACAAGATTGCTACCATTCTTTAGGGCGGGCGGCCCTCGCGGCGGGGTAAGTTTACCGCCCGCCTTGATTAGGGTTAATGACGCCCAGGTAATTTGAGAAGTAGACGTGTTTTTGAGAGGTTATCAAAAGGGAAAGGTCATTTTTCTGGGAGATTTTGAGCGATGGAGGACCGAACGTGATACGAGATCCCTGTGTAAGTAAATTAATTCAAACAACACACATTACACATTAACTTATTAACTTCTTAATAGGTACACGTTCGAAGGCATACGAGTAGACCTATCAGAATGAGCTTAGACTGTGTAAGTAGTTCTAAATACCACAAAATAATATAAAATTCCTCTAGAGGCCTTTATTCCAAAAATCGAATATCTGTAGTTAAACCGAAAGAGATATTTGTTACGAAAAAGTACACACTCGGATTTTTTTAAAGCTGCGTGTGTGTACCAAACTATTATTTAGCTAGTGGAATCAAAAAGTGTTTTGATTAGTTAACCCGTTTATTGTTGTGTCACTTTGTAACTATTAAAGAACATAGACAATCCTAACCACCCGCGAAGCACGTTAAAATTCGATTCATCATGATAAATCACGAAATAAATAATTAAAAACACATTATTCAGAAATGTTATTTGAAAGTGGCAATTTTTTATCGAATTTTAGAATTTTAAAACTTACCTATACAAGAGATTATTGAGCAATACGCAGATTTTGTCACTCTCGCATACTAGGTAGGTACCTACCTACTTTCTAGTGATGTGACATCAAAAATCGGTTCCTGGAACTCGATTATTTCATATTCATTTCAAATATAATTTGTGATAACTTTGTTAAATATAGTGTGTGTAGCGTTGTGAATAAAAAACAATTAAGAATAAATTATATGCCTAATTCCAATAAGTAATACTAACACTAATATTAATACTTACTTAATACTTGTTCATTTTGTGTTGTATGTAATTTGCAAAGAGCGAATAATATTTCTATTTTTTATTTCTATTTTCAATATTAACCGCTGACGTGTTGTCCATGTGAAGCTTCAAAACCGTTGACGAGTCAAGAAAAAAAATCGATACCCCTAATAGGTAGCAAAGGGACAAATGACCCAATTTCCTTGAGTGCAGGCCCTTCAGTCGCCCGTGAAGGGACCCGGGCTCCGCTAGGGTTAAACTCTATTTGGCCTAGTTACGAAGGAAAGCGGAAACGTAGGTATTTTCCGAGTTTTTTTGCGGGAGAAAAATACTGGTTGAAACTTGGTTAAGTTCTGCATAATATATACTTAAATTTACGTAAAAATTTGTTGATGTTTTTGTTTGGGTTAAAACTGTGTTCAAAATTAGCATCGAAAAAAGGAATTTAAAAGTATGTATGCGCAGTACCAATCATGTTAAATAAATGCGATATGTATCTATATTTATTTTCTATATACTCGTAATAAACCTGAAGAGTTGGCTCGGGATACTTAGAATCGATCGATAACAGAACACGTTCCAACAGTTTTTAGATTTTTTGCCTGTTTGTCTGTTTATCTGTTGACCGTGCATCACGTGAAAACCGCTGAACCGATTTAGATGAAATTCGGTATATACTGATAGTTTGAGTCCCGGGAGTAACCTGCGTTAATATCTGCAACAGCGGAGTGTGCAAAATACACGTCTTACCGGCCGGATAAATCAGATATTTCTGCACGCTTTGTTGTGTCAGATATTGGTGCGTGTGACTGTACCTACTATTAACTTCTTCCCAAATACCTAGCTTCAATAAATCAATCCCACTAATTTAATTGCAGTCTTGCTTCGACTTCAAACTACTTAAAGTACCTAATCGATGAGGGGGAGGAGGGTATAATTCGAAGGCGGGCATCTGAGGCGTGGGGCCAAGACCCTAGGGGGTCAATAAGGGGCGATTCGCCAGGGGTGTCGTTATGCGAAACTAGTTTCGTGGCGAAAAGTTTAGGCGCAGAGCAAGTTTAAAATGAATGATGCTCGTCGACATGATGCTTCCACGCGTTTGCGTTGAGGCTTTAGTGTACCTAGGGCTCGGTGGTTTTATTTACATCTAAAGGGTTTTTCACAGAGGTGAAATATCGCTAGATGGCGTTAGTATCGCGAGCTCCGTTTGACGTTTGCTTGCGATTGGCTCATTTAGTTATTTAACCAATCAAACGTCAAACGTCAAACGGACTTCACGATACTAACGACCATCTAAGCCGATAGTTTCACGCTCTCGTGACAACTCTCTGAGTTAAATATGTATTACTCATTAACCTGACCAAAACATTGTCTTACGTGCGGTGAGCGCAGCGGCAAGCGCATGCATATCTGATACAAAATGATGTGGCGTCAAACGAATTGCGTTTATCGCATAAAACAATGAAGGGTATCGTTTTTTGTCTCACTAGATGGCGCACTGTTGCGTGAGGTTTTTAGGTGTTGCTTTCAAAGTCTGTATTACGGGCGTGAAACCAAAGTTTACATTAAAATCATATTTAATACACCTTAAAACCGTACCATAAAAATATATGGAGAATGCCACAGTGTTGCATAGTCCCCGTTTTGTTCAGAAAAAAAGGGAGGACCAAGGTTTCCGAAAGACAAAACTGTCTCAAAATACAGACTTCATTGCCCCGAAACGTATATTTGCCATAATTAATTTCAGATATTGCAAAATATTCACAAAATTATTCTAATTCTAGATATAAACCCGCGTAGCTCCCCAAAAACTATGAGATTTGACATTTCGGAGACCTCACGCTACACTAGCGCCTCTAGCGGCGAATTCATACGCGATAGTCCTCATTGTTTGACGTTAAAAATGCTTGAATGCTTTTGCGTTAAATTGGCAAGTACCTAGAGAATTTATGAGAAAAACTTGCTGCCAATATGGGCCGCTGTCTACTTAGTTATCCGAGCGGAACGCGGGCGAAGCGTCTCGATAACTATGGATTTCTGTATTGATATAGGTTTATATTTTTAATAACGGGCCCATCTGGATTGAAAACGTAAATTTTCTGTTTGTAAACTTCAATGACAGCAAAACAATAAGCATTTCGGCTGCTCTGTTGAAGGAAAACGGCGCTGTCATTGCTCGGCCAATCAACTATTTTACCGACACTTTGGGCGTCTCCTGCGTTACCAATATTGTCTCTGGCGTTACCAAAAAAATCATACTTCCAACAAGATATTTCACGGTTTAATAAGTTGAACTTACGTAGGATCGCATGTATTCACGTACACCATATATTAATTTACAAAAAAAACATGTTTACTTACAAAAATCTGCAATTGTTTGAAAAATGTCGCGGACAGATTAGTGTCGGTAAAAAATCGGCCAATCACGCCCTGCTGTCAACGCGCGTCGAATCGTCGATGGCGTGTTTAAAAAACCCGGCGTGCAAAAGTTCTTGTTGTTACCTACGTGATAAAATATTACAAGCGGGCATATAATGTATAACAATCTGAAACTTTTGGTCGTAGAATCCCATAGAGTACTTCACTTAAGCTAACCTTCCAAAGTAAGACCATACCATTAAATGTATACGTGACGCAACCTATCTTGTATATAATTTAGTCCTAAAATATGGCTGAAGTTCGAGCCCCGAGCGGTAGTAAAGGAGGCAATGAAATATGTCTTGGGGGGACGCCTTAAGCTAGGGGGGACTTATTAAGGGAGGTCGTTAAGCGACGGAGTTCAGATTATACGATGTATATAATGATTGGGTTGCTCGTAAAAGTTAAGATGGCTGCGAGAGATAATTGGGAAGGCATGACTTTGTTAAAAGTACTTACTCGTGTTGAACTATTTTATAACTAGACTTTAACCGCGGTTTCGCACAGGAGGCATAATTAGAGCTGTGGAAATTCTAGGATTTTACTCAATCTTATCGTATTGTACTCGTGCTCAATATTAGCCCGAAACTGTACATCGTATTTCATTAACGTTTGCATGTAAGACATTCGTGCCATCATGTCTTTAAGGTTGCGATAACACCGGAAATGTGCGGGGATGCGTTTCGAGGAACGTCTTTCGAAGGATGTGTTGGGAAAAAGGTCGAAAGTTACAAGAGTTTTATAAATTAGCACATAAACAAAGGTAAGGAAACGTAAAAGGTCAAACATACTACGACGAATATTCTTGGATACTTGCAATCAAATACCAAATACGTTTTTGAACAAAAATTACTCAACAGTTTCTTGCGGCGCATTCTTTTTGGCAATGACGGTTTTTCCGAAAGCGCTGGTAGTTTAAAAAATGACGTGCAAAAGTGCCCATTGCGGCCTATTTACTGAAAAAGTTCAATATCTCAAAAACGGCTAAACCGATTTTGATGAAACATGTCTAAGAACCATCGCTAGAAAACGTCATTTCGTATAAAAAACGCATTAAAATCGGTCCACTCGTTTATGAGCTATGGTGCCACAGGCAGACAGACAGACACACAGACATACAGACACACCATAGCGGTCAAACTTATAACACCCCTCTTTTTGCATCGGAGGTTAATAATATGATTTGTAATTAGAATTTTTGAATTTTGAACATGGCCTTATTACGCCAGAATAAGAGTTTGTGGTATTTTTAAAGCGTTGGATTAGTTCATGTTTTTACACTTGACTATGCTGAGGTACTGAGATAAACTTGCAAGAAAAATTAGGCAAGTTGTATTACATTGCGGCGTTCGATTGGCCACTTTAAACTCGATCGCTTTACAACTTCGCAATGTAATGCAATTTAGACAAATTTTTTTGCAGGTAAGAACGGCTGGCAAGTACGCTATATTCCTGTAGGTGCATACAAAGTTTTGAAATTAAGATACCTTACCTACTAAACAAACAAAGATTTTCTACTATATAGAAACAGAGATCTACTACCTAGCTGCTATACGCGGCAAGGTCCACCAGGGCTCCCGACCAATCATCATGTTTGCCAAGAAGTTCCCAAGCAATAGGACATATAAGTAGGCCGAAATGATTAAATTGATGCAGATAAACATAAAATAATTAAGTTTGTAGTCCAGTGTATCATACCAGCCTATTTACGTCCCACTGCAGTGCACAGGCCTCCTCTCAGGATGAGAGGGCTTGGGCCGTAGTTCCCACGCGGGCCCAGTGCGGATTGGGAACTTCACACACACCATTGAATTACTTCACAGGTGTGTGCAGGTTTCCTCACGATGTTTTCCTTCACCGTAAAGATCGTGATAAATTTCGAATGTAATATCGCATATGTATTTCGTAAAACTCAGAGGTGCGGGCCGGGGTTTGAACCCACGATCCTCTGCTTGAGAGGCGATAGGTCGAACCACTAGGCCACCACGGCTTCTAGTGTATTACACACAAATTTAAATGCCCAACCATTTTGTCAGATATTCCACAAGCAAGTAATTCGTATTCGAAATATCACAGTCCGCCTAATACCCAGACCTTTCCCGCTCCATAGCTTAAACTTAACACCCTCTATTTATAAGCAACGAAACTAAAGGTGCCCTCCGAAATGTTTACAAAGCATTTGCTTAATAACTGAAACTTCGAGGGCGGTCGGGTTGGATTCTCGCAATACCTACACCCTGTAGTTTGGCGCGGCTGTGTGAGTGCGTTGCCATGGCGACGTATCTTAAAGATCTCCCTCTCTGACCCGTCTCAGTTTTCTCCTTTCTCCTTTGCACGCGTTTCTTGTCAGGAGGCGTGGATTGGTACGGTTGGCAAAAGTGATTGGAATTTGATAAAATATTTTGATTTGGTTATTTATTAACAATTATTCTATTAAATGATATTGTAACGGATAACTCACGTCTTAAATCGAGTTTAGCTCGACATACATCATCATCTTCATCAATCATTAATTCAAAAGATTACAAGAAGAAGGGCTACGAGTTAGGCCGAAACATGTCTAGTTAAACTCGATTTAAGACGTGAGTTATTTGTTAGAATATCATTTATATGAGTGAGTCTTATGGTATTTTCATGTTCAAAATTACAATTACTCTACTTACAGGTTGATTCACCAGAGCTGCAGGGCTACAACGAAACCCGAAACTCGAAGTTCGTATCGTACCGTCCCTCTCGCTCTAGTATTAAATAGTATAAGTGTTAGTGTGACCGCACGACACGAACTTCGAGTTTCGTAGTATTAGCCCTGCTGGCACGAATGTATCGAACGAAAGTAATGTCATTATCGTCACTACTTTAAAAAAACTCGTACCTCAAAATAGATAATTTTTCAGTATGAACTTTAAGAACATTGATTCAAGCTTCAAGGATTTTCCGTAGCCTTCAGAGAATTACACGGTCTATCTGACTCCATCGTCAGAACTTCGGCACTAAGTATAACGTACCGACTGGTACCAAATATCAGGTCAATTCAAGAAAGGGGGTAAAAATTCAATTACTAAATTTGACCCAAACAAAAAACTAAAAACAGAACAAGCTACTTAAAACCGTTTACTAAAAAGGTGTTCTATTCTTTTTCATTTGTATGGCAGTCAAATGTTTCTATGTTGATTTAATACGCCCAATAGATGTCACTGTACTGATAATTACATCATTCTAAATCGCATTATCGAGATTTTTTCCTAGTATAGTATACGAGTAAATAGGGTGTCAATGAATACATTCTCATTTGCCAGGCAACCGTTGTATTCTTGTCTAAGACAGCAGTTGAACACTATACACCTTTACTACACACTTAGGTAACTTAAGAAGCGCACATACCATTTCACACATAAAGTAAAATGAATAATGGCCGACTATTTTGCGCACCCTACTTTGGGGTCTGTGGGGGCTCAAACGCCGCCCCCGGTCCCACTGCCATAAAATTGTAAATTACTGATGAACCGGCCGCGACGCCATCGATTTATCGATAGTTTCGCTCCTTTCGCTCGGTTCGCGTGCAGAGTTAGGATAATTTAGACAGTATAGAATGCAAAAATAAAATAGAGTAGGCATGAAAACGGAAGAATTTTTTTAATTCAAACTTTAATGTTTACTTCCCTAAAATGCGATTTAGAGTCAAGCTTAGTTTAGTAGTGTCAAAATGTATGTACTTTCAAGTTTCAAGCTCAGACCCTTTATACACTATATTCAAAATTTCTTTTAGCAAGTGAATATCAGAGCTAGGTAATATCGGCTACGAAGAAAATGGCATGCTTATTTAATTATATCTTGTAATTGTACCTACCTACTAGCTGTTGCCCACGGCATCGCCTTCGTTCCATTTTTTTTTTAATTTAGAAAAGTTCCTACTGTTGAACTTTAAGATACTTAACAGACTACTAGACTTGTTTCCTTTCTTTTTTGTTTCTATTAAAAAAAAGCAGTCTTTTTTTTAATCGTCTTCCTTTTCAGCTCTAGCTTAATTAAGCTTATTAGCTCTGTGTAAAAACGGCCGACCCGCAACTAGCAACCCTACACAACCGCAAATAAAGTCCAACATAGCAAACGCGACCGACTAATTGAACGAACGAAATAGTTTGACGCATTCTTCGCGATTCTTAGCGGCACGTTCGAAATTTGAAATGACTTCATGCCGTCACGATGGAATGAGGGCTATCGCGAATGAATTCGCCACTAGAGGCGCTAGTGTAGCGTGAGGTCTCCGAAATGTCAAATCTCATAGTTTTTGAGTGAGCTACGCGGGTTTATTTAGAATTAAAATAATTTTGTGAATATTTTGCATTACCTGAAATTAATTATGGCAATTGTGCGTTACGGGGCAATGAATGTCTGTGTTTTGAGACAGTTTTGTCTTTCAGAAACCCTTTTCCTCCCTTTTTTCCGAACAAAACGTGGACTATGCAACACTGTGGCATGCTCGATATTTTTATAATACGGTTTTAAGGTGTATTAAATATGATTTTAATCTAAACTTTGTCTTTACGCCCGTAATAACAGACTTTGAAAGCCATACTTAAAAACCTCACGCAACAGTGCGCCATCTAGTGAGGCAAAAAACGATAGCCCTCATTGGAACGGTATTTTTGAAGTGCTATTACACGTATTGTAAGTACATTTTCTGCTTATAGATCATAGAATATACATATATGCAGTATCGCATTCAACTTGAAAGTCCAAATTGTCACTAAAACTGAACGTCCTCCTACTCTAAAAGGTAAACTGTGAAAAAATTCTACAATTCATGATAAGGCATATCAAATTTACAAGGAAAACTTTACCTAACGGCTGCTGTTTGCTCGAGAATTATTAATTAGTAGTTTAACAATAAATAGCAGCCTGTGTTATAAATATACCTAACTTGGATGGAATAATCCGTACAAAATAAAAAATCCTTAGAAAAATATTCCCTACCTGATCTTTCCTTAAAGCCTACGGAACCCTATCTTGGGCGTGTTCGACATGCTCTTGGCAGGTTTTTATTTTTTCACATGAGTGTAGCCGCAGAATAAAGGTAGTATTCATAAAGTTATTGTACATACAAGTTCATACCGACGACGTTATAATACTAAGAGGGCCGGCAAAAAACCGAATCAGATAGAGAGAGAGAGAGAGAGAGAGAATGTAAGGCCAGCAACAGACCATTGACTCTTCTTGAGTATTGGCACTCTTGGGTGATTATTTCCCATCAGATGACCTGCATTATCGGATGCCTCACTCTAATAATTAATTAAAAAGTAATGCACGACTTACTGGTATCTTTTTCTTCAATTAACCACCACTTATTTCATTTATGTACAACCATCACAGCATCCGACGACGCACTAAACTGAACACTTTTTAAAAATCCAAAATAAATTTTGATAAATATTTATAAGTGTCCAGTTTGTGTCCGGTCAAGGAGTTATGTTAATAGGCCGGACCATTGTCAGAAAACCGGTACCGGTACAAATTAAGGGTGCTGAGTAAGAGCCCACGTTAACTTGTACCGGTAACCAACGGGACCCCAACTTTAAGTATCACAACTTTAGGGTTGATATTGGAATAGTTTTGAGGTTACCAGGTGTATGTTAACTTTGTTGGGACGTAAAGGTGTGCGCATACGAAATAAGCTCGATGCTGCAGCATCCCCTGCCGGGATTGATCTGAATCTGAACTCTTGGCCACTTTGACCCGGCCATTTTGGGCCGTGTCGTGGGACCCGCAGAAGGGTCATGGGTTTAGGAACCGCTATTTGGTGGGACCGGGGTAGTATTTTATGCCGATTAAATAAGTTTTGTTAAAAAAGTCCATCATCATCACCATTAGAAGTAGGACGTTGACTGTATTAGGCCTCACTATTAAAAAAATGTGTATAAGTTTTTTTGCTGACTGTCCTTGAATTGTTATCCAAATCCAACCTATAATAGTATAACTAGCAAATTAAAAGCAATGCAACTACTGGAGAAGTTGCGCGGAAAGTTAGAACATTTAGGAAAACTTTGTAACTTTAGCGCATTAAATTTCAACCAAATCATTTCTTTTCTTCGCTACACATTGTATATCGATATTTTAATAATAATACGTTGAAAATCGCAAATTTAGGAATTATTAAATACCGTATGTCTTAATATACAAATTAATCAGGAATCCTGTGCTACATAGCGACATAAATAGGAATCCTGTGCTACATGCGGACATAAAGAGTATAAATAGGGAGGGGTGTGCGCGCGGTGGCAGACAATTTGTACCAGGAAATGACCTGCGCAAGGAGCTGGGCCGGACGCGCGGAAACTGGTACAGACTACAGATACGTATAGGGCTGCACTACAAAATGATTCATAATCACCAGCCCGAAGAATGATGAACAAAAGCTTCCCCCCTACAAAGGCCTAACAAAAAACTATTACAGTGGGACATAGTCTAGTCTGGGAATATTTCTTACATATGGAAATAAGTAATGTGACATGTGACGTATTCATAGAGACGTACAAGGAAATTACATATAGTGATAAGATAATTATAAAAGGTAATAAATTGCCTGCTAATCAGAAGCACATAAGGTACCTCCTGTTGTCTAAGAAACGTGAAATTTGGTATGAAAATAGCTCATTCGTAGCACAACCGAGAAAAGTTTGAGAATCTAGTTTTTTATTACCCCCCGACCCAAATAGAGGGGCTTTATAAGTTTGACCGCTATGTCTGTCTGTGGCACCGTAGCTATTGAACGGGTGAACCGATTTGAATGAGGTTTCTTTATTCGAAAAGCAGGTTCTTCAGCGATGGTCTTATTCTTAGACATCTTCTCCTCTTCTTCTTCTCAGCCTTCTTCTATCAAATTTTTGGTTTAGGCCTCCTTCAACCTCTTCCACTCCGATCTATTTTGGGCAACTGCCCAAACTCTAACTAGAGTCCAGTTGCTACCCGCCACCCTTTTGATGTCATCTTTCCATCTCATTTGCGGTCTGCCCACTGGTCTTTTCTGTTCCCGTGGTGTAAAGTTGTTCTGGATTGGAGACCATTCTTAGAAATTGAAAATACAAACTGAAATATAGATGCACAGAAAAAACAGAAAAATAAGACCATCACTGGGAATCGAACCCAGGTCCTCGGTAATCCGTACCGCGTGCTGTACCGCTACACCACTGATGGTCAACGGTACCGATACGAATTTCCCTATGCACCTCATATCTCAGCTTGTGTTTCTTACTTGGTCACTTAAGCAGCGACGCTAGCGACATCTATGCATCTTTTTGTATAAAATACAAAAAGATTCCAAAAAAAACAATCTTAATACCATTCTTAGACATGTTTCACCAAAATCGGCTTAGCCGTTTTGAGATAAATTTGAACTGACAATGTCGAGGGTTTTCCAACTTTTTGTTGTTTATGCCTGTCTAGATAATATGTCAGTAAACCCACACACATTAGACTAAAGAGCAGGGCTCTGATAATACTGAATATTCATAAATACCAGCAAATTTGTACTGATCGCTCGGTGCGCGGTTCGACCTGAACTTGGGTGGTTTTTCGACAGTAGCAGGTGGTAGGACCTTGTGCAAGGTCCGCCCGGATTGCTACCACCATCTTGCTCGCTAATCCTGCCCGTGAAGCAGCAGTGCTTGCACTGTTGTGTTTCGGCGTGAAGAGTAAGACAGCGGTGAAATTACTGGCACTTGAGGTATCCCCACGAACCGGAAGACGAAGCGTTGGCAGGCCTCCCACCAGGTGGACTGACGACATCGTGAGAGTAGCGGGAAACCAGTGGATGCAAGTGGCGAGTTGTCGTTCATTGTGGCGTTCTAAGGGGGAGGCCTTTGTCCAGCAGTGGACGTCTTCGGGCTGATGATGATGATGATGATGATGAGGTATCCCATCTTAGGCCTCTTGGTTGGCAACGCAATACCCCTGGTGTTGCAGATGTTTATGGGCGGTAGTGATCTCTTACCATCAGGAGACCCACTTTATCTTCTACATGGATTATATCTTCTACGTGGACTCTATTCTCCAGACTTAGAAAACTAACTATAGAGTTACCTATGTCTATAAGTAGAGAAAATAGGTGAACTAAAAGCTTCTTGAAAGATGAACGTAAATTAATAATTACTCATAACAATCTCATAAATATCTCTCTATCGCTATACCTAGTACTTATACAATATAAATTAAATTATCCCAGAATCTCTTGGAGGACGTACTCCTATTTATTGCGCTGACAAATATTTACGTTTTGTTCGCAAACAGCTCGATTTCGGCGTCTGCGATGCAAATTTGTAGAAACTATGCACCATGTAATAACGCTCAGGAGACATGGAGACGGACTTTTTGGATGTTAGTAGTATGAATGAATCAATGAATGATTTATTTATTTTGAAATACATCGAAACAGTATTCACTAGATTTTTTAGCTGAAGCGTAAGAAAAGTAGGTAGCTAAAGTCAAGTGCGAAAATACGGACTTACCTAACCCTTCAAAAATACGTGCCATACTGTTTTTTTTATTCGAGCAAACGAGCAAGCAGTCTCCTGATGGTAAGAGATCAAAACCTCCCATAAACATCTGAAACACCAGGGGAATTGCAGATGCGTTGTCAACCTAGAGGCCTATGATGGGATACCTCAAGTGCCAGTAATTTCACCGGCTGTCTTACTTTCCACGCCGAAACACAACAGTGCAAGCACTGCTGCTACACGGCAGGATTAGCGAGCAAGATGGTGGTAGCAATCCGGACGGACCTTTCACAAGGTCCTGCCATGTGTATGTAATAAGGCCGTGGCGACATATTTTCGAGTTGTTCGAATAGATAGATATTTTTGCACTTTTAAGCTAAGTATATCTATCTAATAATAATAGTTATAGCCTAGCGGTTCGACCTAGGTTTGGCCTCTCAAGCAGAGGATCGTGGGTTCCCGGGCACTTCATGAGTTTTTAAAATTCATGCTCAAAATCACATTTGAAATTTACCACGAGCTTTACGGTGAAACAAACACCGTGAACATGTTAAATGCAGGCCCATAACTTGTAAATTTAATAATTTATATGTTTTGTTCATGTACTGTCGTCGGTATAATATTACTTAAACTCTCGTGAGATATATTGATAGAACTACTAAATAAGTGGTCACGAGCTTCGGAGCGTTCCTGGCTTATAATCGAGAGTTGAATCGCTTAATTTTGTAATTTTACTGTTGGCATGTCTAACAAATAAATAAATAAAATGAAAACTTTAATAAAGACGTAACTGTCTTGCACGTAAGGTAGCACAGCAGCAAATTAAACGTTGCAAAAAAAATCTTGCAAAAAAAGCTTCCTCCATGCAAACTATCCGCAACACACAAGAGTGTCCTCAAAAAGACCATCTCCCGAGAGCTCACTTCAAGTATATTGCACTGCGGTCGTCTCTTTCCCTCCCATTGGCCACGTCGCAGCTAAGATGCTGCGTCTCGCTCTGTTTGTTGATTCGTTGGCTGCGTTTAATGCCCGAGTCGTTTATCTGACTGTTAACTAGTTCTTGCATTGTCTTTAAATTTATAAGTTTTCGTTGTTTTGTTGTACTTAGTGGAATGTCGTGGTTTCATGGAAGTAACTACGTAGAAGGAATAGGGATAAGTAGATGGATATCGTGTTGACAGGTGTCCATGGGCGGCGGTGATTGATTCCCATCAGATGACCCGTAATCTCGTTTTCCCCCTCTTATAAAAAAATGAAAAAAAATGTATCGATGAAATTTGGTATGTAGGGATTTTCGGGGATGAAAAATCTCTGGGAAAACAACTCGCCATTGCATCCATGGGTTGCCCACAACTCTCGCTGTACAGTCACTATACATTAGGTGGTAGTGTTAGGTATTCGTATTTTAAATTTGACAATAATTTTAATTTCGTTTGTGTTTTTTAAATGTCAGCGAAAATTTTTACACGTACCTTGTGCCTTTACATAAGACCTTATGTAACATATTTAGGGGCTGTTTCACCATCCATTGATTAGCGTTAACCGACGGTTAAATGTGATGCTGTCTCCGTCTATTCGAACAAAACAAATAGAGACGGCATCACACCTAACCGCCAGTTAACACTAATCAATGGATGGTGAAACAGCCCCTTAGTATTGTATATATTATAACTTGTTGGCTATCGGTTTACGTTACGAGCTACAAGTGACCGTAGTAACTTTAACGGCTACCTTATCGGTGCATCGTTTCCTTTGTATCCGTGTAGCAAAGCTAATATTATAATGTACAGTACAATCATTGAGCAGGGGGCGTTCAAGTAATACGTAACGCAATTTTTGAACATCCCCCCCATGTAACGCACCGTAACATTTTTCTGCACCCCCGCTCTCCTTCCTAAACGTTACGTAACACCCAAATGACCATTTCAATTTAATTCTTTTAGCTTTTCTTTAGCAGTTTTCCAAATCAAATTAGTATTTTTTGGCACAATCACAC
Source organism: Choristoneura fumiferana (assembly GCF_025370935.1). Lineage (NCBI taxonomy): Eukaryota > Metazoa > Arthropoda > Insecta > Lepidoptera > Tortricidae > Choristoneura > Choristoneura fumiferana. Next base: position 12,592,667 of record NC_133482.1, on the reverse strand, counting down.
TGGCACATCAGCAACAACTGATGATGCGAATTTCCCACTATTGAGGACATCATAGTATGTACTTGTTATAAAAAACTGTGACGTAACGCGTTTTTCGAATTTATAATTGTCATATAGGGTGAGTCGGGGCAAGCGCGCCGCAGGGGGTAAACGCGCCTACCAGTAAAATATCGAAAAGTATCATAGGCACTAGCTAGCTATTAGTGGCGGAGAGGAAGATCTACAGGAAGATTCTGGGACCTACAAGACAAGTGGATGGAGCCTGGCGTGTCAGGAGAAATGTGGATGTGGAAGACCTGGTGGGCGAGCCCAACATTATAGGCGAGAGCAAGTCTGCGCGGCTTCGTTGGCTCGGCCACGTGGAGAGAATGGGAGAGGATCGTGCGGCCAAGAGAGCATACCTAGGACAACCGACTGGAAGACGGCCAATCCGAAGGCCTAGGTATCGCTGGTTGGATGAAGTCCGAAAAGACCTGTGCGAGATGCAGGTGGCAGACTGGCGCCTTGTTGTGCAGGATAGGAACAATTGGCGGAGTCTTGTGCCGGAGGCCAAGATCCACTTTGGGTCGCTGAGCCGGCGAAGTAAGTAAGTATCATAAGCACTAATAACGACATCTTACAACCACGCACCTAAGACCTGACCTAAAGAAGTCGTTAGTAGTGCAATATCAATACTTTTCGATATTTCAATTGTAGGTGCGCTTGCCCCGACTCACCTTAACTTTTGTAAATATTGTTACGCAACAGACTTTGGTTTCAAAGCATTTCTATTAGGTACTAGTAACAAATGTTTCCTTTACAGGACCATAATAGTTGTTTGTCTTACCGCTCTCGCCTCGCACCAAACACCCAGTGCATGCCTCAAGGCGATAATCGCTTCGCTCTTTAAGCAGTAAACGGTATGACGTCATTACTCACGTTTTATTGCCTGCGATGAGATAAGAGCAGTTTTAGTTAGTGGATAGCGACCCTAATTATGATTATCCTCCTCTGTAATAGACAACATTTCATTTTATAAATAACTACCTATTTGAAAATTTACACAAACACTGCATATTTATTTATTATTTTTATTAGCTAAAAAATATACAATAAATAACAAATACTCGAACTACTACAAATACTAGAACTAAAATATTCTAAAAATAATATACAGTCAAAGATATCGACACGAAATTACAAAATATGTATACAACTTAATGCATTAACATTAAGCCATTATACAATTTTTACAATTTTCATTCGATATCTTACCCTTAACTGTATTTTCATATTTATTTCAATAGATTTATATCGCTAAGTTTTAAAATTAGAAAAGAATAAAAAAGTATGTAATTTTACTAATTTTCGGACACAATATGAGTCTTTGCCTTTTCTAACGTACTACTTAGTATTTTTGTGCAAGTACTGCGTTTCTCCTTAGATAAATAAAATAAACAGGATTTTAAATGTGTTTAAAAATTAATAAAGTACAAAAATGATGATTTTTGCAATACAATTAGCAAAGCAGTATACGTGATCGTTAATTATACACGAATGAAATTGCAAACAAAAGCAAGTCTATATTATAAAGTAGGGTTATTATGAGTAAGATCGAGGTCGCCAACATTGCACTACTTCCACGCCAAGTGCCATGTCCACACATACCTCCCCCAGCCTCTAAGGCTTGCGTCTCGCAGCGCGCACGCAGCGTGACGCGTGAGTGATCCGTGCACACGCACCGCTGACCGAGCGTGCTCAAAGGACTCGTCTTGGGGGCTACTGCATAACTCGAAAATCGAAGTACGTATCGTACCGTCCCTTTCACTCTCGTATTAAATAATATAAGCGTAGCGGAACGGCAAGATACGAAGTTTGAACTTTACGCTTCGTAGTACAGGGCCTTTATTTTTATGCGGCTACGCATTGTGTTGTGTGCGTTAAGGTAGGTCCGCTGTATTAGAGGTTCATTGGGTAACTGTGTCGACGGAGATCGGAGACGCACCATATAGTGTGGTAATAAGAAATGAAAATTCAATGAAATTAAAGATAACATAAAAGGTAATTTTTAACAAAAACTTATTGTGAATAATTTTAAATAGTTTGAGCTGTAAGCGACGGAGAAAATTTACTGATTTCGAATTTCATATACTTATATATTTTTTTTTCAAAATGCCTCTTAAATCAATTAGATAAATAAACGTTATAAACACACAGAAATATGCAAAGTGTTATTTTATGTAAATACAATTTTATACCTATAATACGATACAATGCAAATGACCAGATCTATACCTAACAATCCAGTGTAATCAATCCAAATTACACATTATGTATAAATTTTAATTGTCTATCGGTTACGGTTTTTACGGTACAGAACCGTGACAGACAAATGACAGAGAAAGTAGCGACATTAATAAGTGTACGGAACCCTAAAAAGGCAAGAACACGAATTTCCTTTTACTCGCACAATTAAAAATTAACTCGGCAAAAGCAAGTAGGTAATATAAAAATGACTTCCTAATTATGGCTCTACCGAGGCGGCGTGTCTCGACAGACATAATAACGGACATAAATAGAATTTTCATGAGCCAGACGGCATTAGAGTATGCCTGTCACGATGCATTACTTTACACGGCTATAACACATAGGAATTAACGATAGACTTTTTTATTAGGTGATTATACTTTTTAATTATTCGTTAAATATACACCTAATTTTGCACTTTAAATACATACAAACTTGATTATTTATACACAATATCTTACAGTAAGTTAAAAAAAATTTAAAAATAAAAGTAACTAATAACTAAACTATAGCTCGAATAAATTTGTAAAAGGATCCCCCCGCGGCATGGACCCAAAGATGCCGGCAGCATTTCCTCGCTGTATAGCTATACTGATAGACTGGTTCATATGGGACTTAATGGGACGTCCAAATCTATGACACATTAGAAATTTACAAAGGAAAAAATTAAAGTACCTAAACACCTTTAATCCTTTATTAAGCTCATTTTACTACCAACAGGGACCATACGGGGAGTATACATTTTACTATCCTATTTCCTTCTTCGGGACTCAAACTAGCTGTATACAAGACCAGGACTGTGGTCCAGAGGTCCAGAGTCCAGAGGACTTACAATCTTTCGCATTTACAATATTAGTGGGATACAAAAAAACACAATAAAATACATAAGCTACGTAATGATTAATTTACATATACTCATAAGGGTAATGATTAACTACCCACAAAGAGCAAGGCAAACAAAACAACTAATCAATATACAGCAAGACCGTATCGCAGGTGGCCAACTAAGCTGAACTGGCCTAAACTGGTTATAACAAGTTCGGGGGGAGGGACTAACTAGATTCCTCCCAACTTTCTCGTGCTAGATAATGATCTTTGGTACGTGGGTGCTCGGGTGACAGCCGGGCGGGTCGAACGCGGCGTTTGGGACGCCGGTTTGTTGATTGAACAAAAAATAAAATGTGATGCCGTCTCCGTCTATTCCAACAAAGCAAACAGAGACGGCATCACATTTATCCGTCAAATAAATAGTCAATGGATGGTGAAACAAGAGGTACATAAGTTGATTGATTGATTGATTAAAACTTTATTTTCACCATAGACAAAAAACACAATATTAGGTTTAATAAGTAGATTACCTAAAGAAGTTGCTAAACTGAAAACAAAAAAAATAAAACAAACATCTTAAAATATGTGCATTAGTGGATACATGTGCTATGGGAAAAAAGGCGCTGACTCAGCATAAAACTGCGGGTGACCGCAGCGCTGGTATTCTGCCAGAACCTTAGAGGAGATTGTGAAATGGTTATATGCCAAATATAAAAGTTTCAAAAAGAAAAAAGAAAAATAGATCTTTATGAATTAAACTCAAATAGTGAATAACAAAAAAGTACTGAATTAACATTGCTACTGCAATGCTAATTGTATAATCCCAAAAATGAATGCGAAAGTTGTGAGTCAGTTTGTTTATTACGTCATCACGTAAAGTTTGAACCGATTTACAAGTATAGTTAGATCTGTACACTAGAGAGCAATAAATTTTTGAATTTGAAGTTGAATTTAGTCTATTGGTTAGACAACCTGAATGCGAAGCTTGAGGTGCCGGGTTCGAGCCCAGGTCAGAGCAAATATGTATTTGTATGAAAATACGAATGTTTGTTCTCGAGTCTTGGGTATTTAATATGTACTTAAGTATGCATCTAGCTATTTAAATATTGTTGTGGCGCGCCATGGAAGAGGCCTATGTCCAGCAGTGGACTGCTGTGGGCTGATGATGATGATGATGATGCTACCCATAACACTAGCTTAGAGAATAGGTCGATTGGTGGGGTGACACTAACCGGCCGTACAATACCGACATGGAAATACCGACCTGATATTTCGTGTACACGCCCATAGAAACTTGTCAGTTTGACACCAGTTTGTATGGGCGTGTACACGAAATTATCGGGTCGGTATTTCTATGTCGGTATTATCCGTGCCGGTAAATAGTGTTACCCGATTGGTGTTAAGTGTCATGTGATACTTATTATTTTAATATTATTTGAATACACAACTTGAGACGGGCTGCCGTCTAGTTACTTAGATACTGATATATAAGAGAATTAGTACATTATGTACCCACATCGGGCCCCGGATGACGCGGCGTGAAGATGATAAATTGATCGCGACACCTATTAGAACTTCGCGCCGGCCAGGAGCCCACAACCTTTGGCTTAACCGTATTTTATATTTTATTTTCTAACAGGGATAAATAGTTAATTAAAATATTAAAAAACACAATTTTTTTCAGGGCCAAAATCCCATAGATATGTTTTAGTAACATTTATTTATTTATTATTATTTATTTATTTAATAAAACATTACACCATCATGTTTTATTACAATTACGTTTTAGAGAATCATTAATATTAGGAATAATAACAATAATCAAATTGTGATTAATAGTAATATAAGCATTACAATAAATAAATACTTAATGACAATCAAAAAACATGCAAAACAAAATAAAAAATTAAATAAACATGTAACACGCTCTCACTACAAATAAAAAAAAACATGAATTTATGAGGGAAAACATAAGGTGTTGCTGTAAATGTTTTATTAGATAGAAAATTTCAAAAACTATAACTGTAGCTCAAATCGGGGTTCTACTGAAAAACAGCGTTGCCGCACCCACTGTGTAGCAACACATGCTAAGTGGACAATTACGGTGGTTTTTGTATCATCACTATCACTTTTATGATAAACAACATTCAAATTATATTTTTACAGTTTGCTGGTAATACTTTTGGGGCATCAATAAAAACATTTGATATTTTTATTTATATTCTTTGCCAGCAACAGGTCGTTTTCATAGAAGAACACAGAAATTATTTAAATAATAGTATAGATTTGTATATCATACTATAAAGTAAAAATACTAATCTAAACTAGTAGAATAAAGCAGTAAAATTTGTTTATTTCAATGTAAGAGGTTAATAACGTCTGCTACTCATTAAAAAAATACAAATAGAAGCTATACCTACTATCCTTGCTGAACTGATTTTTATCCCAGGAAATTGTAAATACTTCTGGAACGCACATTTGTAGGAACAGCTAGTCTTAAAAAGTGCATAGGTATACTTAAATATTAAGTACTGTTGTAAAAGGCAACAAAATCTCCCAGACAATAACAAAATATGCAAACCTCAGTTAATTAAGTTTGCACATGTCACGAATCCCTAACAACGTAAACTTAATTGTCGCAGTCTAGTCAATCATTCTCAAAATGGTAATTAGTATAATTTTCATGAGTAAGTTCATTTCCATTTTTATTGAATTACTTTTATAAGATATTATTTACGTATAAATATGAGCTTATATTTTTTAGTTAAACCGTGTTAAACTTTGAATGAAATAAGTTTTTTTAAGGGTTCCGTTGTCAAAGCAGAACTCTTACAATTTCACAACAAAATATCTATCTGTCGAAGGGTAATATAATGTACTGTGTAATAATCACGTCCGTAGATCAAAACGTATAAGTATTTTTTTTTTAATTTGACATCCTTGTGAACTGACATTATTTTATTGCAGTGTAAACAAGTGGGTAGCTACTTAAGATCAGTTTGGTAATAATTGTGTGACGGACGGCACTAATAACATTGTTATAAACACAAGCATTCACATTGAATGAAAGTGAAATTTAACACAATAATATAAAGGAATCTGAAATTTAATTTCAGAAAAGGTTCCGGTCATCTGACGAGAGACAAACTATCCAGCGGGAGTTTATATCTTCATCTAGGGTGAAGATGATTGGGCAAAATGTGCGGGCGACTTGGGGTGGCTTGGGGTCGGTCGGGGGTTGGGGGTTTGGGGGTCGGAGAATGTATGGTTTCTTTTTCGTTACGCTTATCTTTTATATTGTCTTCGCCAAAACGACAAAAGGCATTAAGTATCTATTTTATCTCGCAGAGCGTTTCATTATCATTTCACTTACACACAGATACTTAGGTACCTACTTAATTTTTTATGAAATTTAACCTCCAGCTATTCACAGAGCAACATCAGTCCCGCAGTCCTAATAATGCTGTAGGTGTCCATGGGCGGCGGTGATCACTTACCATCAGTTGACCCGCCTCCTCGTTTGTCAGCTGTTTGATAAAAAAAAACATAAGCGTTCACCATGTTTGATGATGAGCTCTGGTTGAGTTCAAAACGCGTCAGTGTAGTGGTGGTGGTGGTGATAGTTGGCTTTGTGTGATTTGTGTGTGTTCTTACAGTGTGGAGGTGGAGGAACTGCGTGAACACACATTTCTTGCATAGCGTAGCTGTCATAAGTCCGCGGGTGAACAAAGTAACGCCTGATTGTATAAATTATTTGAAATCACAGAAACAAATACATACAACAATTGTGCGTTTGAAGGTATCGCAATCAAGAAAAACGTTAGTCCGAATTTCATTTAATTTTGTCCGAAAATGTTTGATATTGTTATCCTTTGATCGATATTATTGTTTGTATTTTTTTCGTTTTACGTCTATCAAAGTTAAGTCAATTCGTTTCTCCGAATATTTTTTTCCGGCACAGTAGTTTATTGTACCAGTCTATGTTTCTAAATGTCCATTCTTCAACAAGCGAACAATTATGACATTAGTTATTCGATAAAATTCGCCAATGTGACTTTTATTGTCACAACATTACAGTGAGGTAAAGTGGGAATTATGTCAGCTACGTTTAGTTGTTAGAGTTGCGTGCGTCAAGGCGCGAAACCTTATAACCACTTGGATTAGCTCAGTAGAAAAAAAAAAATGAACCATATGAACACTCATCTGTCAAACGATTACAATACGAAACGTCGCCGAACTAATGCGAATCTGATATATTTTTTGTAGGTATTCGTGTGATATAATTTCAAAACTCAATCCCCAGGCGTGATGATTCTGAATACGATGAATATACATAGATAGATGTAATACAGATTCATATAGGCTATTAATATGCACCCTTGTTTGTTGCAGAGCATTTTCTTCACACCGGGATAATAAGTTAGATATAAAGCAACTCACTACTAGCGCCATCTAGTGTGGAGTAGCGGAACTAAAAATTATGTGTAAGCGTAGCGTCATCTATCTTTTAATTAGAGAAACTTCGTATTGAATAGTTAAGCAATAGAAAAGCTGTAATTATTTAATTATTATTAATAATTACCAAAAAACGGTACCAAAATAGATGCTTACCTTATTACTGAGTGAAGAAAATACTTAAATGCTCTATTAAATTTTACATGGAAATTTAAGCTTTTGCTACTCGATCAGAGATGGCGTTAGCAAACCCTATTCCAGCTTTGTTACTTTAAGCCAAACATTTCGCTAAAGAAATTAAGTTCGAGCTTTTTTCGACTGTTTCCCTTCTATTTATATACAAATTTTATAATTTTTCGTTTTTATTATTGTAGTAAAAGAATACCTAATGACAAATGTTAACATATTTTTATATCACTTAGTAACTTTTTATTTTATTTTTGTATGACAAAAGGGCTATAACAATGGTTTAAAATTATCTGTAACGAAGAATTACAATCAAGGTTACCTATTTTACAAAGATAATAATGATTTTTGTAAAAATACTATACGCAAGTGATATAGTTTTTTGCTCAACTTGAAATACGAGTAGATTAGTAGATAATTGCAGCTCTAATTAATATTGCTAACCAGTTGAAATTTTAAATCAAGCTTTAGTTTTGTAGCAATATTTACGTGTGGTACTGAATTATGTTAAAAATATACATAAAAAATCTCTATAATGCTTACATGAGTTTTCTGTATAATGCTTTACTACTTGCGTTGGTGTTCAATAAAGAGTTATTGTATTGTTTTTATGTTAATTCATGATATAGTTTAGAGAAAGGCACAAATTTAAGTTTGAATACTAATAACAGAATATATAATTCTAATTTTTAAACCGGCAATTCTTGTATATTTATTTATTTCCAGGATTTCAGTACCGGCTTTAACGGTTTTGATGAAATTTGCTATGTAAGGTTTTTTGGGGACGAACAATCGATGTAATGTGGTATTTATGTTTGGGAAAACACTTTTTCGAGTTTTAGCCCAAGAGAAGTTCGGTTGCTTGTATTAATAAGAATTCTAATAATTTCGATTCTTGAATGAAACATACTTTTAATTATGCGAATAACTTTAAAATTTTGGGTTAATACAGAGGCGAACAAATAAAGTTACCGAGATAGCTCGAAGAATATACAATTTGAAGTGGCAATGGTCGGGCCAACATATATACAGCTATAGCTGTTGTAACCATAGGGGGAGAAATGTCCTCAAGTGCAGACCATGAACTGGAAGACGAAGTGTTGGCAAGGCCTAACTAGATAGAATAACGGGATTACTAATGTATAGACAAAAAACGTTTCCCAAAGTATTATACTCAAATTATCATTTGGCAAAAAATCACTTGCTACAACTTATCGCAATTTTACAGTTAGTATTTTTTTTTTGGCAAATTATTGTTTCATAAATAATTATTTTTTGCAAAGCTTATTATTATATAATACTAATAAATGAGATATTAATCTCATTTTTTTAGTAGGTACTTACAAATAATTTTTTTAGAACGCAATAATTAAAATTAGACTAATTTAAAAATAATAAAAGTAAAACAAACTAATAATTAAACCAACAAACAAACTAACTGACTATGTATATTTGAATTCTCTTTTTATACATACACAACACATAGACTTGGAACCGATGATAAAAATCGACTTGTGCATCTTTTGTGAATTTAATTTTAGGCATTGGTTACTGGAGAATGCTTATTATAATGTAATTTTTATTAATAAATATGTGTACTAGTGGCTCTGGGAGCTGTAGACTTCACGAAATGGCAGAAAAAAAATATTTTGATTTTGTCTTTTTATTTTTCAACTGCGCCTAATTGATAATGATTGTATTTAAACTATTTATTTGTAATACATATTGTATGTGGGACGGGACATATATTGTAGATACCTATATTGGGACATTTTGTAAAAAATATCTTAAATCATGAGTCTCATGAAGAGCATTAGGGTATTTAATAGAAAGTTGAATATATTGTTGTTGAGCTTTTATAGTATTGAAGATATTTTTGAGCATGATAGTTGTAGAAGCTAAGGAAGATAAATAAATCTAGTTTGATTGCTTTGTGATTATTTGTTTTATTTATAATGTAAAGTAATGTATAAAGTGTACTTGTTATAAATAGTGTACCTATTTATAACATAATGTAATTTTTAAGATAATGTAAGTTATTTTAATTTTATATTCAAACATAACACAGTATGTATTGTTTCTGAATAAACAAAATTAACTATATTCTAGTTATTATTGTAACTAATTATCCTAGAATATAAATAGTTAATTATTTACGAGCTAGAACTGACTAGGAAAGTGTGTACTAATTAACCCTTCTTTTACTATACATTTAACGCGAATAAATGAATCTGAATCTGCTTTTATGTTGAACTAGCCGTTACCCGCGACTCCGTCTATCCCGATCCCGCGAGAACTACGCCATTTTCCGAGATAAATACTATCCTATGTCCTTCTCCGGGACTTAAACTATCTGTACTTACAACGAATTTTATCTAAATCGGTTACGTGATGAAGTAACAAACAAACAAACAGGCTTACAAACTTTCGCATTTATAATATTTGTGTGTCTAAAATTTGAATTGACAAAAAAAAACCATGGTGTCATTAACATTAATCAAAACGGAGACGCTTCGCTCAATCAATAAATAGAGTTTATTTGTATTTACGTAATAAATGTTTCAACGTAATACTAATTTAGACTACCTACATATTCATTTTGAATCGATGAGATGAAAAACATAAAGCTGTAAGTATACATTTATAAACAATGTAGGTAATGATATCTCTGTTTGAGGTTGTTACACAGCCCAGGCGTAGCAAATATCAATTAGCAGGTTTTCTTTATTGAACGGTACAACGAGTTCACAAAAAACAACAAGTAGGGCAGGCAATAGGCGGTCCTTTTCCTTAAAATGCGTTTTCGGGACTTCGCCCAGTGCCGCTGTCATAATTATTAATTATTTATACATTTTGAACGCACATGTGCGTCGGCGGCACCTGTGGAAGGCAGGTGGCAGTGAATGCGTTAGAGTGTAACGAAAAACAAAAGTATTGAAATATTACCAACATACAAATAGACAAATAAGTAGGTAAAATTATAATTTACTATATAAATAACGCAGTATATTATATTGTATTAGTATAATAGGTAGGTAAAGTATATGTTATTATACTAATACAATATGTACACTCGAACCAACTGCATCGTGACCCACTGTAGAACCTTTTCGCAGAAACAGTCATAGTGACATCCCATTGCTTGACAAAGTAATTTATCATTTATGAAACTTAGTGTTAAAACGTTCAACAGCGGGTTAGGAATCAATACAATACAATACAATGACCCTTTATTGTACCTACACCAGAAATAGGAAGCGATAGAGAAAACAGGTACTACCTACACAGAGAAAAAATTACAAGGTAAGCAATAGACAGACTATTGCTTAAGAGCGATCTCTTCCAGGCAAACTTTTTTACAGAAAGAAAGAATCAAATATATTTTTCGTTTTGATAAAATATTATTTTTAAAAAGCATCTCGTCGATAGGTACCTACTATTGAATGTTATATCTTCCAAACATGACATGAAGAACAGAAAATAAAATACCGACCAGAAGACGAAGGGTTGTTAGGCCTCCCACTCGGTGGGCTGACGGCAGCGTGAGAGTTGCGGGCAATCGGTGGATGCAGGTGGCGAGTTTTCGTTTGTCGTTCGTTGTGGCGTTCTAAGGGAGTGACTGTTCAGCAATGGACGGACGTCTTCCGGCTGATGATAATGAACATGATTAAGAGAATATTTTTTTATCTTAAGGATTTTTTGACAGTATCTATATATATATATATATATATATATATATCTAATACCTTTAAGCGAGCAATTATTGTATATATAATCTGAATCTTGGAAACAGCTCCAACAAGTTCGATGAAATTTGGTATGTAGGGGTTGTCGGGGATGAAAAATCGATCTATCTTGGTCTTATCTCTGGGAAAACGCTGGTTACCGAGTTTTAGCCCAAGCAGAGCTCGGTCGCCCAGGTACTGAGTTGTTAATTGAATATTAGACCAATGAAACCAATGACACATATTGGGTACCTACCTACATTCTTTTTTTCTAATGATTTTTTGTATGTAGGTGAGGTGTGCTTCACCTTGTAATTTTTTTCCAATAAGCTTTTTCAATTCGGTCATCTTAAATGACAGACAAAAAGTAATATCTACAAAAGAATATTGAGTGACTGACTGACAGTGCATAGCCTAAAACAACTAAAACTAAACGTCTAGGTATAATATTGACCCTCAAAATCAAATGTACCTTCGATTAATGATTTTTTCATAATTCCCACGGCATAGGGAATAGGCAATCTTAAATAAATTAAAGCAACTACTATCTAACCGCTTAACCACCTCACACCGCTAAACTAAACCGTTAATTCGACTAAGCTCGATTTTACAACCCAAAGCATATAAAATACTTCAAATCATTGTGCAAATTAAGTCAAAATGAATACCAGTTCTTTGGCCGACGGAACATGGCCGCTACCCCCCGCCCGCATCTAACACCCCTCCCCCCGCCTAGCGATTCAAAGCGTTGCTTTTTTGCGAGCGAAAGAGACCAACTCTCCAACGCTTTCGTTCTAAAATATTTTCAAACCGCAACTCTAACCAAAGGAATCCATTTCTTAAAGTAAAATGGTTATGGTTGAAATTGGATTGGTGAAAGTAGGGTAGTTGCGCTGTTACGTAGTTGAAGGAGTGACATGAAAAGTGTGAAAAAGCGAAAGAGATGGATAGTAGCAGCCGTCTCGGGCGGTGCCCAAGTTTTCGTGAGTCGTTCGCAGCTTAGCCGTCATCTCGTTCGCACGGTCGTAAAGCAGCCGCGCGAAAGCAGGACCGCGATATTTTTCTCGTTTTCTTTTTTTTATTTGGTCTTTATCTTGCTGGGGGTGAAAAATGCGTGTGGGGTGGGGTGGGGACATGCGTGTAATGGTTTAGGGGGCGAAATGGTATACGCAGGGTCGTATAGTTAATGAATAGTGGTGTAGAATGTTTAATCACGGTTTTGGTGTACTTAGCCCGAATGTGGAAACACGAGATAATTATTGGCAAAAATCATTTTCGCCATTAAAACGAATGTACGCGAATTTTAATGAAAATAAGCTTATTATAATAAAACGTGATATTCAAAAATAATATGTTGATTAAGCTCGAATCAAATCGTCTAAATGGAAAACGTATGTTTGATTGGCTAACATTTTTGAATAAGTATATTATTTACCTAGATAGGTACTACATATTAAGCGTTACTCGTTATGCTGACTAGTTTTCTATGTACAAGTACCTATGCACTGTACAGGGATATGGCCTCAACTACCTACATACTTATAATTATAAGCGATAATAAGATTGAAGAGAACATTGCTAGGTATATCAAATTACTTGACTTTTCTTAATCAATTAGCAGTTTAACAGTTAATATTTTTTCGATTATGTTTTCGACCTTTAGTACCTACTGAAGTAGATACTTTCTTTTTAGATTTTCTAGAACAAATCCCACGTGCAATACAATACAATGACTCTTTATCGATAGTTAGCGATACATATTACATAGAGTCAAAATTACAAGGTAAGCAATAGGTAAGCAGCTTTAAAGCGATCTCTTCCAAGCAACCGTTAGCTTTACAAAATTGCTTCGGAACCTTATCGATTAATATAAAGAGTTCAGATGTAGGCAAGTCAAAATCTTCGTCTTCGCCAGGTTACAGGATGCGCCAACTTAACCAGAGGCCGTCTTGCCTAACGTTTCTGACGCCCGCTATCGCAATCAAATGACAGATTTCGCATACAAAAACTGTCATTTGATTGCGATCGCGAGCGTTAGAAATGTAAGGCAATACGGACTCTGGTAGGAAATCTTTTAAAGACAATAATGATGGCGGTTTTTTTTCGGGAACAAGATTAAAATAATCGATAAAAAATATTTTTTCGAAGGAATAATGACACTAACAATTTATATGTCATGCTGATGATGACTTGTCATAAATAAGTTACCTTTTTCATGATATATTAAATACTAGACTTCACCCGTGGCTTCGCACGCGTAACCCATTAGAATCGGTAGTTAAATTGAAATTCCAGGATTTTACAAAGTTCCCATGAGAGTTCTCAAAAATTACATCGTGAATTCATTAACGCTTGCATGTAAGACGTCTGCGTTCAACTTCATGTAGGTATTTAATTTAATACTAGAGTTCGAGATTCCAACATTCTATCCCGATCCCGTGGGAATTTCGGGATAAAACATAGCTTATGTGTTATCCCACATGTGCAGCTATTTGAATGCCGAATTTCATTTAAATCTGTCGAGCTGTTTAAGCGTGAATGAGTAACAAACATACACGCATGCAAACGTGTCTAGTTACCTAAGCAACTTTTTGAGTTATAGCGGTTTGAAAGTTAGTCATCACGAACAATTACTATGGTTACCATTTCTTTAAAAGTTAAAAAAATATATTTTTTAATGTTTTCAGATTATTTAATTCAATGGTTTGACGACCAGACGGCCTAGTGGTTAGAGAACCTGACTATACGAAGCTTGAGGTCCCGGGTTCGATTCCCGTGTCGGGGCAGATATTAGTATGAAAAATACGAATGTTTGTTCTCGGGTCTTGGGTGTTTACTATGTATTTAAGTATGTATCTATATATATGTATTATACCCATAAAAAGCTAAACTAATAATACTTTACTAAGCTTACTTGAACAGGTCAATGAAATTTATTTTATTTATTATTAATGGTAAGTCATAGTACTTTGCGAGCTCTACATTATGTTATTAAAAACTCAATTAAAAAAAAAGGTGACTAGACATGTTCTTTCCGTGGACCCTTCATTTGTAGTAGGTAGGTATTAGTAGGATATAAAGAAAAAGGTAAAAAAATAATTTAAAGTTTATTTTTTACTTAAAAAATACTCATTTGTTAAGTTTGTGGAAAATAATATTAAGCGTCATGCGAAAACAATGCCTAAGCGTAATGCTGAGTCAGCAGCCGTTTCGCTTTTGCGGGAACGCTTACAAAATTGTGTGCGATTGTGTAAATTTTGTTGTATTTGTGTCTTTGTGAGAGAGAATAAATGTCTTCTTTCTTTCCAAGTTGCATTTACAAGTTACTAAAATCAAGGCAAACTCGCGGCGTCGTGTGAGCGTGACACCATCTGTTAGGTAAACGTCCGAGTGATCGCCAAACTAAAGCCCAACACCCTGCTGTCATCTCTATTGCTAATCACATAAGATTAAAGATGCCAACTATTAGGACAGTGACGAGCACTCGTACATATACCGTATAATCTATTATATTAAGTTACATTTAGATCAAATAGGTGAAAGAAATATACGGTGGAATTTACGAGTAATCCTACTAATATGATAAATGTAAAAGTTTGCGAGTGTGTTTGTTACTTCTTCACGCTGTAACAGCTGGACGGATTTAGATGAAATTTGGCAAAAAGTTAGTTTATAACCTGAATTAAAACATAGAATACTTTTTATTTCGATATTCCCACGGGATAGGTATAAAATCTCTAAACAACAACCGTTGGGCTTGGAGTCATGAAATTTGGAATGTAGGTATCTAACTGGAAGTCTGGAATAACATATAGGCTACTTTTTATTCCGATGTTCCCACGGGATAGGGATAAAATCTTGAACTTATAACCGCTGGGCTTAGAGTCATGCAATTTGGTATGTAGATAGCTGGACATAGGGAATAAAACAGCCTACTTTTTATTCCGATATTCCCACGGGATAGCGATAAAATCTCAAAACAACAACCGTAGGCTTAGAGTCATGAAGTTTGACCATGATTGTTTTAATGTATCGTCAATAAAAACAACGATTTAATTTTCGGGAATTCCCACGGGAATTTTCAAAAATCCCGGAATTTCAATTCATCTGCTGGACCTTATGATTTAAGTGTGCGAAGCCGGGGGTAAACACTAGTACACTATATTCGCGTCTACTTGAATGACCACTTTCTTTCCTAGAAAAAATAATCTCGGTTTAATGACAAGCTTAACCCAAATTGAACGACTAAATTTAGATAAAAAATTTCATACATGACGGTCCAAGATTGCTGACTAATTTATGCGTTACCACAGCATCTCACTTTGATCTCGCCCGATTATTCATAGACCGTGTGAACGTAGGGTCAGGGGTCAAACCTGTCGCGTATTCATGTGACCCCGATAGGGTCACGTCGCGACCTCGCGTGCCGGGCCCTGGGAAGAAAGTTTCGCTCTATGCTAATTTTCTAACAAAGATGAAAAAGCATAAGATATAGAGATCTCAAAATAAAACTATGGTATTCTGCGTTCTCTCTATTACACTGAAGTTCTTTTGCGATCAAAAAGGGAGTCTTTTTTATTACTTTACATGTAATATGTGCAGATTGGCAAATATTTCGTCATCATCATCATCAACGCCATTAGATGTAAGCCATCCACGTTTGAACACAGGCCTCGGAACGCACGGATGAGCGACAAGTTGCCTCCTGTATCCTCTAGTTGCCAGCAACTTTCATAATGTCGTCGGTCCACCCAAGCCCAACACTACGTCTTCCGGGTCATGATTCGTGGTTCTGACTGACTCATCAACGACCCATGCTAAATGCAAAGCTGATTTGAGGGCACAAGAAACTCTGAAAAATTAAAAGTTATTAAAACGTCTCTTACCCGTCATATCTGTGAATTATTAGCAATAAATCATAATTATTCCCTTGCGCTCCAACCGCTGCAAAACTCGTGTGAAAATAAACCAGATTTACAATTAAAATTAAGATTACCATTTAAGATGACCCCTTTCGTTGACCCCACCTGTTCACGCATGACATTTACCATTATAAAAACTTGTTATTCTCACAACTCGCACGTTATTAGCATTATAAGATTTTGCCATTATATTTATGCAAGCTAGAGATATTCAAATACAAGATCGCCTTGGTTTTAATTGCCGGTGCACAGAACGGTTAACGTATTTTTGAAGCAGTTGCTTGCGGGAATAGACAGTAGCAGTTTGTGTTTTTGCATTTTAATGATGGCCAGGTAATGTGTTACGTTTTTTATTTTTTCAAGTAATTCGCCAGAAAAACCGTGTCTATGGTAACGCTTCGACTTGTGTTTTTAGTGGAAACGACGTGTTTTATACGGTAGTGATTTGTTAAGGCGTATAGTATAAGGTACGTAAAAACTATCACTTTGCTTTTATGGTGCTATAATTTGGCAGTTCTTTTTGTCATTCAGTGGTTTTATAAGTGAAAAAGAACCTGGGTATAAATTTATTTCAATTAAGTATATCATTTGAAAATGCAATTCGAAAGTACGTAGTGAAAAAATGTGATAATTTTAGCAAAAAGATTAAGCAGCTCAAGATACGTTATATAGCGTCTAGCTCTAGTGCAGTAACTACATTAGCCACATTAGTATATAATAAAATATATGTCAGCAGAGCTATCTTAACCTTTTAATTTTAAAAAGCTGTTTGGACTATATTTCTTATTGAAATTGTTTGTGTGTTTGTTTGAAATACTCTTGTACAAAATGGAAATACAAAAGGTTACAAAAAAAATCTTAGTAAATGCAAAGAAATTAGAGTAATTAATTAAAGAACTAGTAGAAATATTACGCGTGCGTAGGTCAAAGTTAGTAACGAAGGTCTGTATTAAGAGGTCTGTACAAATCACTGAAATGTACACGTATCTAATACAATTTGTATAAAGACGTACACACATAACGCTCAGTATCTATGACAGTACCTATATACCAGAAACAATTCAACTTACAAATAGCCCCTTTCCATCAGATGTGCGGGCGCAGACAAAGCCAGCCGCATCTAATTAGTATCATAATGGGAACAAAAGAGAGGGACATCAAGATAGCGAGATACCTTGTGAATTTGAGGCGGGATGACGGGAATGTTTCAGGGCAGATATTTTGATTATGCGAAGAATAAATTGGAACAATGGGGGACGGAGGAGGAGGCCCCCCGTTCCGGGTCGTACCTACTTGGTCCAGCAGATCTGGTTGGCCATACAACAGCATAATGCTGGGCTAATGGGTACGTTTGAGCCAAGTACGATGCGGAGGGATATTGATAAACTTTTGAAAAAAAAATGGAATTGCAATAAAAAATTGTTTTGAAGTCGTGGTGGCCTAGTGGTTTGACCTATTGCCTCTCAAGTAGAGGGTCGTGGGTTCGAGCTCAGGTCGCATCTCTGAGTTTTTCGGAATTTATGTGCGAAATTGCGGCCTGAGTTCTGTTATTCTGAGAGAAGCATGTTGTTGATGATGATGACCGACATGATGATGTTTTTTTTTTTTAGTAAAGTACACACTTTAGTATCCAGGGTCATTTAAAACCAGCTTTTACCCGTATCTTCATCTCATCTGTAAAGAATTCAGATACCGCACGCTCGCGGAAGCTATACAATTTTCCGGGTCTATATCCTTTTCAGGGTCTTGAAATTTCATTACGATCGGTTTTAAGTACTTTAAGCGTGAGAGTGTAACTAACAAACAAACATACTCTCATTTGCATTTATAATAATAAGTAGTTAGGATTGGACAGACGGACGGCTCCCTTTGGGTAGGGAACTACCCGTCCGACTGTCCTTAATAATGTAGCGTAATTAAAAAGACTGAAAAAAATTACAATTCAGGTGTTACTTTGCGTATCGATTTATGTAAGTATATAAAAGCGGAGCGCGTTCAACATAATCTACTTATATTTGTCGCACAGACGTAGCCGTGGTACATGTGTAGCAGCATGTGAAAGGGGTTTGTGGCTCATAAAAATTGTACAAAACTTAACCCGTCAAATGCGCAAGTGACGTCACCGATCGTCCCACTGAACGGCCGATTGTCGCCATTCAATACGATCAGAAAAAAGAAGCCCGACGTGACCTTGCCTCCTCGGTCTGTTCGTTTTTGCACGCAGGCGCGGTGGCGGGATCAATGCCGAAAAACGTCCCGCGCCCCGGCAAGTGGTCGCGGCATCTGAAGGGTTAGATTGGGCGGTTGCCGTTGCTAAGTAACGCTGGTCGATAATTCCGGGTTTCTTTAGGCCGTTTACATGGCTACTTGGTGTGGGGACTTGGAGGGGAGCATTAGAAAAAAAATGAATTTAACATTTTGGGAGTCTGTAGTAGTTTTTTTTTCAGTTGCTACTTGAGAGCTTAAGAATAAAATTTAGAATTATTAAAATTGTCACGTAGAAAAACTTTGATACCTACCTATCTATCTTATCTTATCGTTAGGGGTCTTATCCCTGCGGATACACTTCGACCCGTAGGGATCTTTTGTGTAATTACCCCTCGTATACCTATCTAAGTACTCTTTAAGAATTTACTGTCATTTAGTGTAAATGGAAAATGGACAACTCGAAATTATACGTCAAAGCTGAAAAATTATAATTTGAAGTATATCAATATCGATATTGTGTAAGTTTAAAAATCTGAAATATATACTCAACAAAAAACAATGCGTACGTTGTATCATGCATTGGCTGACTCAGTAATAAGCTATGGCCTTATTGCTTACGGTCGCACCTTTCGAACCTATTGAGACAGAATTGTAAATTTGCAAATGAGATTGTTAAAACGACTTATAAATAAGAAAGAGAAAGAAACATGTAAACTGAATTATAATATGTTATTTGAGAAACTAAATATTTTCCCAGTACATGTCAAGTTCAAATATTTGTTAGCAATTGATCAGTACAATTGCCCAGACTTTAAAATATGTAGGACGTATAATCGCATCCTCAGAGTGACTTCGTGCAAAAGGTATATGGACGATTTTCCATTTGGACCGAAGGACAGTAAATCTCTTTAAGTAGCAACAAATTAGGGTACGAGTATCTACCTACGTATACAATATACTTCACAGTAAAGCGAAAATAAAACTATTACTTACAACTTTACAACATACACAACGCAATACATTCAGCATATATTCGCAATAATAATTAAATAATAATAAATAACCTCGTGAAGGCCGAGAAGGACAAACTCAGCAAGTACCTTGACTTGGCTCACGAGGTGACTGCTATGTGGGATGTTGACTCGACGATCATTGTCCCGATAGTCGTTTCGGCAAACGGTCTAATAGCGAAGAGTCTCGACCAACATCTCAAGAGACTCTCGCTAGATGGCTGGATCAAGGGCCAGATACAGAAGGCGGTACTTCTGGACACGGCACGCATCGTCCGGAGGTTCCTCACTCTGCGGCCCTGACCACCGGTAGCTTGGGCTCTGCCCCGTTACCGGCGGCAAACTAGGTTAGGTTTTTATAATATTTTTATTTTGTATGTACTTTTCTGTATTTTACTTTTTATAACTATTATAAAAACCTAATCCTAAGAATGAAAAATAAAATAAAGAAGATAATAATAAAAGTTTATTTCAGCTTTCATACGATCGATATAATAATATGTTAGTAACAGAGAGGTCCTTATACAACTATGTTAGAAAAGACATTATTTAAATGCAATATGGCCCAGTGCGCGGTAATGTCATTGTCCATCCTGCTAGCCAAATAGCCAATACGCTCAAGAGACTGTTGCCACCGTCGCGCAGGCGGCGCAGCGCCGCGGCGCATCGCTTACGCAGCGTCGCGTGAAACCTGTCGACGCTCGCGTCGCGTCGGTTAACCTACCCGACGCGCTGCACCAGCGCGGCAGCCGTAACAGAACCCTGAGCGCGTTGTTGTACTGGACCCGCAGAGCAATAAGCTATTGTAGGTACGTATTCAGATAAAAAGTTAAACATATTTTTGATTTCATTTAAGCGATTAAACTCAAGTGGCCCTTGATTTCTTCTGACTTGTGTAGGTACATATGTAACTAAAAGGAGTGTTTTCAAATGATTTTAAAATAAGTTTGTCTCACGATTTTGAAGCAGTGTGGATGAATAATGAATAATTTGACTAACATATTTTTAATATGTAGGTACTTGCTTATATGTAATAACACACATCGTTTAATTTTCAAAACAAGGTCATATTTTTCAGGTTTATTTCCCAAAAGCTGCGCCCGCACGTAGCTGGGACGCGTGACTGATATATTTTATATCATAAATAAATAAATATAAATATCACGGGACAATTCACACCAATTGACCTAGTCCCAAAGTAAGTTTAGCAAAGCTTGTGTTATGGGTACTAAGCAACGGATAAATATAATTATATACATATTAAACACCCAAAACCCGAGAACAAACATTCGTATTTTCATACAAATATCTGCCCCGACACGGGAATCGAACCCGGGACCTCAAGCTTCGTAGTCAGGTTATCTAACCACTAGGCCATCTGGTCGTCAAATATGGTGGCCATATATGGTATAAACCTTTCGTGAAAAAATATCTAGCTGATGTTGAGCACCGCATTTAAAACCGTCGCTTAGTTTAAAAGACCTATACCTACGTAGTATGAGTACCTACTGACGGCGGGAACAGACTTATTTTATACTAGAGTTTACCTGCAGCATCGCACGCGTATTATAGATCCAGCAATTAAATTAAAAATCCGGGAGTTGACTAAAAAGTGGGATTTTCCAAAAATTACATCTTACATATTATTGTGCCATCATGGTTTTTATTGACATTGAATATAAAGCACCCGCGCTCATGCTTCTAATCCTAGTGGTTGTAGTTTTTTGAATTTCATTCCAATCCTGTAGGAATATCGAGATAAGAAGTAGTCTATCTGTTAACCCAAACGTCCACGCACGCACGCACGCACGCACGCACACACACACACACACACACACACACACACACACACACACACACACACACACACACACACAATACACAATACACACGTACTACCTACTCTCAAAATTTTTCGTTTATAATGTACTAGCGTTCCGTCCCGGCTCCGCACGGGTATAATTTTCAAAATAACCCTCCTTTGGACAATCGAAAAAAGTCTCAAAGGCACTTTTCAGCTCCTTATCCCAAGAACCGGCCGAAGCCGAAGCCGGGGCGCGTCGACGCAGAGTAAATTGTATTTCATGCATTTTTGGAAAATTGAATAATTCAATTTATTTGGATAAGAATTAATGCAAAGGTATGGTATGGTAGGTATGGTTTGGAATTAAGTCTATCGTATATTGTTTGTCCGAAACGGTTTTTTTTATAGCTATAATATGACTAAAAACCAGAAAATAGTTTGTTCAGAAATGAGACTAGAAACAATTACATAAATGTTTTAGTGAGGTTGCATACTATTTAGATAATTTAATACTGGCCGTTTTGGTGTCAGTTTGATTTTCTTCTAAAAACGGCAAAGCGCACTGACAATGGGGCATTATTAGGTACGCAAGCTCTGCGCAGGGGGCGACACTAGCACAAACCGTAAATAAACCACCATGATAACGTCAGTTTTTTTTTTTTAAATATGGCCCTGTCTATTGGAGTACAATTTTGCCAGTGTCTAGTAGGTTTTGCCGTTGTACGGTAAAAAAAATCTATAAAACGAAATGACAGCGCGAATCGATAACGTCAGTTCTCTTTATAGTTTGTCGCCATGACGGATCATGTCATGACATTATTTAAGCATTGAGATCTATGACTAGACTGCATGTTTCTCACATCAAAACGGCGCACAAAATCGGTTTACAGCGCGGTTTTGTGAAAAGTTCACTAGGTATAGTTTGTTGACGTCTGTGACAGGGGTTGTGTCAAAGTAATATTGATGATTGATGCGCCGCGCGTTTTATTCCAAACAGCCAGTCTAGTGCCGTAAGGTACATAGATGTCGATGTTTATTAGTAACAAAATAGCATGCTATTTACATCGATGGTAACGATAGAGCTATATAAAAAAAAAGAAATAGTAATATGATATTATGGCACCCTAAGGACATTTAACAGGCATTTACGGTTTGTGCTAGTGCCGCATTCTGACGGCAGAACATTGCAGTAATATTCCGTATTACAAATTACGAGTGTGTAGTGGAATTATTCGAAGCACACGATTACTTGTATAGGCGTACTGCAGTGTAACCCCAAAGGTCATTGCTCCGATGCCCTAAGATCGCAATAGTGCGTAGGTCATCAAAGACGAAAGTGCTACCTTGACCCCGGTCGATAGGGAGAGTGCTATTAGAGGCATGTTAGACGTACTGGCGAGCGCACAAGTGTTACGGTAATCCTGCATTAATTGTACTAATTTGATTAGAGCTTAATATATATGTTGATGTACAGTCAAGCTCAAAACTAGGTTCTCTTTAGTAGTTGGTCACCGTCACTATTTTTAACCCCCGACACGAAAAGAGCGGTGCTATGAGTTGACCACCAATGTCTGTATGTATGTGTGTGTCTGTTGTAGCTTCATAGCAATCAGGGATTTACTGTCATTCGGTGCAAATGGAAATTCATCCACTTTAATGGACCATTTTGAATTTGGACCAAAATGAACATCAACCAAAGTGAATTTTGTCAAAATGTAATGCTGAAAAATATTTACAACCAAATCTATTTTTGTTGTAAATTAATTAAACCGTAATGGAATATTGTCCATTGTAAATTAGGAGCAAAATTAAACAAGCATAAGTGAATGTTGTTTAAATCGAGTCTTAACTTAATATGTAGGCCCAAAATAAATGATTTTGGATGGAACATATTTATAATTCGTCACATTTCTCAGTGTACGTAAATACAAGTGGTCGTTTTTCTTTCGGCATTTACAAATTTGTCAACTCTACCATAGGACAAGGTTCCATTATCGACGATATTCAGGATGGTCGATTTTCCTTGTTGATGTATTTCAAATTTTCGTTTTTCTGCTTTGACGTATAATTTCGAGTTGTCCATTTTCCATTTGCACCAAATGACAGTAAATCCAATCAGGTGAACCGATTTAAAAAAATCACGTCAATGCGTCGCTCCGTTTCGACATGAAAGACGGACACACATACAAACACACACATTTTCACATTTATAATATTAGTGTGGATAAGCCACTTACGCATACGTAAATGAATTAATCTCCAATCTCTTGCATACGCTTGCATAATTTCGATAGTAGATGTCAGTTGATCCACCGGCACCAATAGCCAGCAACGCGTTGTCTGGGCTGATTGATATACCTAGCGACTAAAAATTCGCGATCAATCACGTTGCTTTGATTTTGCGAAGGTAGAACGTGCGATGAAAAAAATGCTAGCTTTTTAGGGATTTTCTAGTATTGCGTAAGTAAAATTTAATGTAATTTTGACTGTCATTCGGCTTATTAGTACAAGTAAGCAAAGTGCTTATACTCTTAATATGCTTACGTAGGGTTGCCAGGTCCTCAAACCTAATAGCCGGACAGACCGGCCAATTTGGCCGGACTTTTTGGCAAAAAGACCGGACGCCCTAATTGATTAAGGACTAGCTTTGCCTGCCGTGGCTAGCTGTGCCGTGAAAAATTCTTTTTTCGTTCATAAATTGTAGCCATTGTAAATTGTCTCTATGGTGAGTGGGAGAATTGTGTTTTGACAGCTCATAAAAAGTACGTCAGTTGATTGGTGGTGTCAACATCCCTATTCGTTTATCGCTATCCCGCGGGAACTATGAAATTTTCCGAAAAAAAACAATCCTATGTTCTCCCGGTGATGAAATTCAGTATACACATTTCGGACTATCTGTATGTATCGAATTTCATCTAAATCGGGATAAGTAACAAATAACAGACTTACGACCTTTCGCGTTTGTAATATTAGTGGCATGGGTAATTAATTGTAATTCATATATCTATTTGTTACACCTAATTATTTAATGAGCATGTAGCACTTTCCTGATCGCCTGTACCCATTTAATGTTTAGATAATGTTTACCTATACGGCCGGCGTGAATGGACGGTAGAGGTAGCGGGTAGTGATAGTGTAATGTAGCGGGTATCGGTATCGACTCGTTATAGACGTAGTAAATAGTGGTAAACAATACATTCATGTTTCTAAGTTGTGTTAGGAATGAAAAGGTTGATATAACGTGGATCATTCGCTTGGTGAACGCAAAAATGGCATAAGTCAAAATATTAAAATAATTAATAATGAACTGTTTACAGTCCAACCATTACAGTGCATAGCCAGTTATTTTAATATTTTGACTTATGCCACTTCTACTTTCACGCAGCGAATTATAGCAAAAACTTAAGTAAATTGTTGTAGGCACGGCGCCGGCGCTGGCATCGGTGCCGGTGCCGGGCCGGCTATTGGAAAAACGCCGAAACGTGTAAAAATATCCCTATGAGGGATTCTCGACAGGACAAATATCGATAGATGGCGTTATTGTGACGTTAGTCTTACTTGCGATTGACTCATTTAGATATTTAACCAATCACAGACGCGACACAAATGTCAAAACTGTCAAACGGGCCTTACATTCATCCTTCAAGTGGTGACATTGTGCTGATCTTAGAGCCACATGCCACAGTCTGGAGTTCTTTGCCCAGCTAAATACGAGTATCTCAATCCCACCCAATCCATCCGGCCGTTTTGACGTGAAGGAGTGACAAACATACACCCCCCCCCCCCACACACACACACAATACAATACAAAGACTCTTTATTGTACACTAGACATAGTAAGCGATACAGAAAACAGATACACACACACACACACACACACACACACACACATAAGTACACAAATACGCACAAACTTTTGCATTTATACTATTTATAGTAGATTTAAGAGTGTAAATACATTCCTCCTTGACACACACACACACCACATACACACAACACCTCACTCACACATATGTAGAGGGCTATGCAGTGCGGGAAGAATCACCGCACAAGGTTACTAGCTTTGCATTTACATAAGGACTATTTCATAATGTAGATGTTAAGATAAAGTGGTTAAGATCGCATTCCGGTCCTTGATATTTAATATTTATACGTTCGTTAAACCGTGGTATCATTCTTTGGAGCCTAAGGAGGCACACATAGACTAACGTAAGAAGCAAGTCTAACCACGGCTAAACAACCCTATTTCCAAATTGGCCGTAACAGCAATCCTCCTGTTTGCACCGTTTAGCTAGCGGCCCTATTGTGCATTGTCAAGGCAATATCGCAGTCGCGCGGTAAGAGTCTGCAGTTGTATTTGAAACTGTTAGCTAAATATATGTGGGTTGCACAGACGAGGCAGAGTTGCACGTGTAGTCGCCAGTCATAGATTTTGCAAAAAAAAAGAAATAGAACAAAAAAACATTTATTCCTGACAATTACACAAAAAAACAGAAGAAACTAAAAAATACGTATCACGGTCACGGAAGTCTTATTCCTATAGATACAAGGTGACGTTAGTTTATAAGTGACTCCTAGGTGTAAGCTTTTTATGAATTACCTGCCTTATGCCTTACCCTGATGCCTACTTAATGTACGCCATAGCCGACGTGACTACGGCCACAGAATAAGTAACTGTACACGTACTACGGCTCTTTAACGCTTTCTATGGGTGTCCCTTATTTTGCATCATCATCATCATCATCCCAGCCTATATATGTACGTCCCACTGCTGGGCACAGGCCTCCTCTCAGAAAGGGAGGGCTTGGGCCGTAGTTCCCACGCGGGCCCAGTGCAGATTGGGAACTTATTTTGCATACCTATCATTAATTGTCGTAGACGTCATAGTTAATAAGTATATGGATTTTTAGGTCCGAAATAAATTTTTGAATTTGAATTTGAATACGAATTCGCATAACAGATTTGTATTTGTCAATTAATGTTCAAAACTATACATCATGTTAATAACTTAGAAGTAAAAACTATCCTAGCCATGAACTAACTATGTAGGTATACAATTCGCCTAAATCTTGTCCCTGTGGAAGTATGCCCATAAGGCTGGTTGCTTTCTGCGCTGGATTGCTATGCCAATGCGTTGGGCGAGAAATGCGCCAGACCAATGGTCACGAGTAATTTAAAAAAAAAAATGTTTTTTAATTGATCAAAAGTTTGTGTGCCGCCGGGTTCCACTGACCCAAAGTTTCTACGGCAAAAGCCGCAAATATGGCAGATTTGGCATAACATTATTATACTTAATAATCGTATTAAGGAATCTCTACCAGTCAATCTTTGTGTGGCTGAAACTCCTTTCATCTCATTTAATTTGGAATCATTGGAGTTAGATTGAGATGCAGTTCTAGCCCGTGCTCTTTCGCATCACTTTGGAGCCACCGAATACTGGCCAGAGGTAATGTGTATCGACAGCTAACTCCGGCTATCAAGCCTAATGGAGCCACCTCAATTACAGGCCAGTTAGCGCTGACAGAATGAGCTAGTACTTGCTACAAGGACTTGTGAGTTAATCCTATTGGTCCTACTAATATCTATAGTATAAAAGTGAACCGCCAGAACGGGAAAAAAAAACGAGACAGAGCAGGATGGCGCTCTATAACACCATTTTGACACGTTTCTCCCAAACAACGCATTATTTCTCTGGAATTTTAAAGAAATTCGATTCTTTGACATTGGGAATCGCGAAAAACTTGAGAAAATATGATATTAGGTGTGTACATTTTGTACATTAAGCAAAATAAAATCACAAGTTCGAATTTCGGGCCAAAACCAGCGATCTATGCCAGTGTTGTCATTCAGGGAAAAAGAAATCTATTCATTATCCTGCATTGCAGTCTCTAAAACTCTTTAACCCATTCATTGCCGCGCGGTGATTATGTATGTACTTTGCTGCGATGCCGACGCTTCTGCAGAACAGACGCCCTCGGCGTCAGCGGCGTCCAGGGAAAGCTAAATTAGACGCCCTATTGCGATAATGAATATGAGTCTTCATGAGGACTCCAAAGCATAATAAACAAGTTTTATCACTTGTGGGTCGTAAAAGTCTTTTACGTTGCGAATAACGAAGCCCAAGCGCTGAAAGGAACTGATCGCAAGCGTCCGAATATGCTTATGTCTAATGTTGTATAGATAATGGCACGGAACCCTTAGTGCGCGAGTCCGACTCGCACTTGGCCAGTTTTTATTTATAAATTTATGTTTGTTACATCAGAACTCCGTCATTTATGAACCAATATAAAAAAAAACCTCGGAATAATGCTAATTAGGCTCCAATTTTATATCTAGCATTCGATACATGCTATTATTTAGGCAAATAGCATAATTAATTGATCTTATTGTTTTTTTCTCTGTATCGAATATGTACACACATAAATCTATCTTTCTTGCTCTCTCTTGAATAACCCAATAGCTTTGTGTAATAAACGCCAACAGCGGTGCTTTTGTTCTGCTGAAGAGGTACAGTCGACCAAACTGAATCATGTAGGGCGGAGCTTTTGTGCTACTAAAGTCATGTTGACATCCCATAATTTTATCAAGGAAATCATAGTAAAGTGACTAGTAGGTACATCAATCGCCTCGTAACCCAACGCTTTCTTCCCTTATCTCCCCAAAGCCTTTCCCCAAAAATCAAACAACCCATTTTAAAACCTCGCCATTTGTGAAGCCTGCGTACGGCACTGCAATTTACATGTGTCGACTTAACTCGTCGCTCCTTGATTGATGGCCAGGATATATGGCGGGAGGGGGTAATGAGAAAAATATAGCCTTACGTATGTTGGAGTAATTAGGATATTGAGAGGCGTTCGGGGAAGTGATAGGGTTGCTGGGTTTGTTGAAGCGTCATCAACAGATACCGTTTAAATATTTGCAAGCGCTGCTTCGCGAAGTTCCATGAGCGGGAATAATTGTATTCTGATTTGTTATAATTTTGAATGATGCTGCTAAGAATTAACCTGTTTTAATTCTTCTTTCTTCTAGTATCGTAAATGCGAATGCGTTTGTATTTTTATACGACTGGTCGATTTAATGGTTTATACGAGCGAAACCGTGGGCACTACTAAGTCGATTTCAAAAATTATTGCACTAGTAGAGAGTTTATCTCAAATTATCAAAGGCTAGATTTATTTCAGATACTTAGTAGAAAAAGTTACGGGAAACAGCGAGTGCCCTTTTGTAGATTGTTGTGTAAAAAAACTAATTTTAATCTAGGTAACTCAGCTAAGAAGCAGCAGTGTAGTAAGTATATTTGTTTTTCCTGTAAAATATGTTTTCTGAGTCATGGTTGGAAATATAGAATTTTATTATTGAAAAAGAAGACAAAAATGGCCGGGCTTTCCCAGCGATATTTAACTATGAAAATCCATACTTGGCCGATGCGTTGATTTTTTTAACATTCAAATTTATAAAAGTGGTCAAAGAATTATCTCAATAGGAAGGTAGCTTTTTACAATTAGTCAGCCCGCACGTGTAAAAAATGTACTAAATGATGTATTTGTATTTAACTGTAGTGCTCAAACGTCAAAAAAAAGGCGGCACAATTCACGAAAGAGTGCTCCATTTTTCCGGGAGCAAGTGTTCGGTTGTATATCGGGTTTAAGTTTATTTTTTTTAAATGTATTTTTTGAGAAAAGGATTGCATACGTCTTGGAGTCATAGATCGTTCGGCCTTCTAAATCTTCGTTTAGAAATAATCTACTTTCCAGCCTCTGCAATAATGTTACAACATCCAAAACAGAACCGAAATAAAACCGTTTATAACGACATCAGTTATACCGACATATCGTATGTAACGACTAAGAAAAAAGTCCCAACACGATCTTATATACCAACATAACACTGGTTAACAAACAAATATTGCTGTTCCAGAGCGATGTCATTAAAAACAGTATTTTTCCTAGTAATCAAGAAAAGGTCATTGCATCTATCTAAAAACTGCCAAGCCGGCTGTTTTTCAGACTATTAGAGCGCAAACATACCCTATTGGCATAATCTTGACGGCTAATGATCAGTAAACATAAACGGGGAAGCAGGGGCCCGTTGGAAATGAGCCTCCGATTATTTGCGCCTAAGCCCATGTTTGCCCTGCTTCCTCTACTAATTGATGCGAACCGTTTGTTCGCCCCCTACCTCCCCAAGACCGTTGTAATGGGCTCTTTTAGAGTGAAATATCTTTTCGGTTTTTGTTTTTACTGTACCCTTTTTGGGGGAAGCTTTAGGTAAATGCGGATGTAATTTAGCATCGGTTAATGTAACAGTCGATCGTTAACTCGGGCAGCTCGTTTCGTTATATACTTATTCTAAGGTCATTAAGAGAGGTACATAAGTATACAAATACATGTGAAAGGAATTGGTTAAAATGCTATGTCGTAAGTGCCGTTGTTAGATAAAATCTCCTCGACGTTTCGACTAAATTGCAGCGGCAGTGGTCACGAGTAATATTTTAGTTGAATCAACTCAGAATATTCACTGTTATCACCCACCGTGTCCTGTTTATATCCATTTCTGTATTTAAAAGCTCTCACACTTTACACAATTAACAGTAGAAGCCGCATAAAAAAATATATATTTTACTTTGAAATAAAAGTCAGACTCATTTGTTGAGAATTCCACACTTTCGCTGTAATTATACGGACAATTCCGCAAAAATGCCGGCGTATCGCCAAGTTGCACCGCACTAATTCATGGACACTAGGGCGCATAAATTTGTATAAGTTTACGTTTAAATGGAATTTTAACTTTGGTAATCCTAAAGAATCCTTACATCCTTATTCTTACTTAATATTATAAATGGGAAAGTAGCCAAAGAGAAGGAATGGCGTGTTGAGGTCAAAGATATCTTCACACTTTCTTTTGTCACTGTATGGCATCTGATAATTTTATACAAAATTTCAAACATGACATGACTGCGACAAGGTAGTAGTGTAAATACTTTGATCTCGACTCTAACAGGGTGGCCGTTTTTCAGTGGTACCTTGTGATCCTGACGTATATTGCACATCTGTCAAAGAAGTCATAGCGAAATTAATTAATTATGAAAGGACCTACCCTGGTACCTACGCAATTCAGTTGCCTTAAGTCGACTGTACTTCAGTCTGTTATCACTTTACGGCTGAAAAAAAAAATTAAATCCTGAAGTTCTCAGATCAGAAAGTGTGAAGTGAAATAAGGAAGTGTTTTTGCTCCTTTTTTATTGCTATCTATTTCAGAAAAACTGGCTAAGGGCGAATCGGACTCCAACAAAAAATGCGGCATAAAGTTTGTAGAACTCGCGTTCCTGAGAAAAAAAAATGACAGACAGACAAACTTATAAGGGTTCCTAATTTCAATTTTAGATACGGAATCCCGAAAAGCATGCGAGTAACTTGTTGTTGTCTTGGGAAGAAGCGCAAGAGGTATCACAACTACCAAAACAACATCCTGTATTTTCTGTACTGCTTACTATGTGTTAGTGTTCAATATAGATTCATTGTATTGTATTGTAGGTAGTATGTCCTCAACACGAAAACTTAATCGAACTGCAACTTTACCTCTAACCCTTTAACTCCCTAAAGTCCTGGGCAAAATTTGCCCGACACCTCGGCTCCGGCATGTCCCCTTTTCGAAGTCCCCGCTCCCAGGGGCCTCCGGTTATAGCATCGACAGCCAGACACTGGCCACTTTAAATTCTTGGCTTTAACTGATATCTGGATTTTACACCTGAATTAGTAAGTGGGCAATATTATTGATTCAAGATAAGGTTTATTTCGTTTTCAATCATTTTGATTATGATTTTTTTAAAGCCAGGGTACACGTAAACCCTAATATTAGTGAGACATATGCACAGGGGACCGAGTTTTAAAGTCAAATCATTGAGATACTATTCAAAATTGGTGAAAACTTGCCCTGAATGCGAGTAGGGTAGTAGAAAATGAAATCTCTAATTAATCTCGTGATTTCTAAAATTATATTACAGCTGTAATTTTGCAGAGCAATACACAAATTATTCTGTTAATCAGTTACTGTTGGGAAGACATGTGCAACCCCACGGGTCTAGAACATGCTACCACCATAAATAAGTACTTTAAAAACCAAAGTCTTCATCAAAACCAAAAATAGGGTCTAACCTTGTACCCTAGCACCCTTGTGGCGGTCATGCCAGCCATCCTAGGTTACAGTAGGGTAGACTATTTAAACGAAAATCTAAGAGCGCATGAGCGTCAATCAAATAATTAGGAGTCAAAGTGGCCACTAATGGCCGAAAATCATTGATTTGTTTCTATGATTCATGTCATTTCACGTCGTAGATATGAAATAAGAATGCAAATAGACTTTCTCCATTGGTTTCTCTTTTGTTTCAATAAAATAGTTGTCTGGTTACTTTTGTTTCAATAAACTGCGGTTTTCACCTACCAATGGACTCCTAACATGGGACAGTTTAACCCCTTTTCCACATAAATATATTTTGTATTACTTATAGAAATATTTAGACACCAGCATCTACCTGTGCATTCCCCTCTACAATGTCATAAATAAAATTGCAACCTTTTCACCAAGTCCACCTCGACTCGCGGCTCACCGTACCTTCTGTATGCGGCGGGTGTAATTTTTCTCGCGCCATTTGCTCAGATGTCCATCATTTCGGAGTTCCTGTAGACACATACCTAAACTCAGAGGGGAATAAATGAAGGGCCGAAATGCAAATCATGGCCATGATTTTAATATTAATACGGACACGTAGACACGGGTAGAATGAACGGGGTTTTTTGCACTAGATTCCTGCTTTTGGTCAAGTAAGAACAAAGTAAGAAGGAACCGCTGGAAGTGGTTCATATTTGACTTTTTTAGGTTGTATGTTAGAACTTAGAACACACAAACATGCATTGCAAGTAAAATAAAAAGCTTTTAAAACGATAAAAGTAAGTTTTAAATCAATTGTGCATTTATATTTTTGATTCAATTTCTTTTTAAGGACCCCGGACCTAAAGTATGGAAAATGAGCTTTCAGTTATATGTTATTATAGATTTCAAAGTCCTAAACAAAAGTCTCTAAAAAACTAAACTAAACTCTGAAAGGGACCCGGAAACAGAGACCAGGTAGCACCCTAAGAGACTTTTGTTCAGGACTTTGAAATCTACAACTTATCAGAATCTAAGGATATTAAACTGAAACTACAATTTCCATACTTTAGGTCCGGGGTCTTTTCATTCATCCGCTGACTTGTCCAAATTCTGAACGCATCATTACTAGCGTGACAAGATGGCTGCCACTGCCCCGTAATGGCGGCAGCCAATAGCGTCGTTACCCAAATTAACGAGAATGATGCGGCATTTTCTTTTTTGCTAGATATTTTGCTAAAAGAATTTGTTTGACAGGGACCCTTTTGGGTGGGAGGGTATCTTTTGATGTAAGTATTACGTGCCCCATAAAGGTTTTATTAATGTTTACGTAAAATGTCAACCGACATTATATAGAAGCATTTGCACACATCAAGGCAAGTGTATGTACAGTTACGTGTAACTCTTTATAAGGACTGGTTTTTGTAAATGTAGTTTGTATGATGGGTATGTAACTAGTCTCATAATTGATGAAAGTCATAATTATTGTCATTTTTTTTCCCGCAAAAAACATAAATTTTAAAATGGTCACCTGTAGAACTTTATAAGTTAGGTAAGGTTATTTTATAACAATTCTAAAAAAATAATAGATTCAGAGAAAAAAGTTATAACAAACAATTCATTATGACTTTCAACCATTATGCGAGCCTATGGACCTTTATATAAATTATTGATTTTAAAATACTTATACATAAGGTGCCTTAAAATTTCCCGCAAGATTTTAGCATATGGTAAGGTCAACATTTAACTGAACGCCCCTGTTAAAAGTTAACAGGATTTTTTGTGTTTATTTGTGGAGGACAAAATAATGTTTCCACACATTAATCGACCTTCAAAATAATACTGCCCGCCGCTGATTATATAGTTTTCAAGTTTTAGCGGCAAAATCAATTATCTCTAAAGTCTCTTGTACCAAACTAGGCCCGCTTTTAACATTATTTTTAAAGCGACAGACACCTTTTCAGCTGACATGATGATGTTCGCCTATCTTTAAGTTTTCCTTTCCTGTTTAGGTTAGCTTGAAAAGATCCCTTTTAGGGATAAGTTCGCCTTTGTACTCTTTTGTTTTGTTGTTTTCTTTTTGTATTATTTTTGTGTTTTATGTACAATAAAGTATTTACATACATACATACATACATGAAATCAAGAGCTTCAAAGCCTTTGTCCAGTAAATCACCTAGTGACACTGAAATTAA
This sequence comes from Choristoneura fumiferana, assembly GCF_025370935.1. Taxonomy (NCBI): domain Eukaryota; kingdom Metazoa; phylum Arthropoda; class Insecta; order Lepidoptera; family Tortricidae; genus Choristoneura; species Choristoneura fumiferana. The sequence goes on along the minus strand of NC_133482.1, from coordinate 12,558,902 downwards.
AATGCTATTTTAGCGATATTCACGTTGTATTTTACGCCTGGATTACGGCATTCTCCGAAATTCACAAGCGTTAAGGGCTTAAAGGACCTTTTGTAAGGATTACGAGTTTACATAATCAAGCCGAATTTCGGGCCGCAAGAGTTTTGGGACGGGTTCTATAAAAGGGCAGTTCTAATTAGGCTTCTTTTTACACAATTTAAGGTATAATATGGATTTTTAAGCAATAAAACTTTGTGCGTTACAGTATTTTATTTACCTAATAATAATATGAGAACTAGATAAAACGAAAATATCTTTATATTAAAATATCCCAAAAATAATCAAAATATATGGACAGTTCTTCTAAGTACTGTACCTTCGGAAGAGAGCCCCTAAAACTTGCAGTATTATTGTACAGTCGAGTTCATAAACTTGTAAGCAAAAATTTGATCAAAAATATCTGAACACAACTTTAGATATTGTTAACGGCGTAGAAGCGTGTTCAGATATTTTTGAGCAAATTTTTGCTCACAAGTTTATGATCTCGGTTGTTACATACAATTGAAGAATATGTTTTTTTTTAAAATTTAATGCTTTCTGTTGAATCACGTAACGGGGTGGAAACAGCAAATGTCATATCAACATTCTATACATATGTCAAAGAAATAATGGTGAAATTGATTGTGTTAAGGTTTCACCCTGGTACGCGAAACAGTTTCCTTTATTGTAGGTACATACAAACTAGGTAAGAAAGAAAGAAAGAAGACATTTTATTCACTAACACAAAAGACACACATATACAGCAAAATTACAACGGTTACAACGGCTTTTTACCTTATAGCCGTTTTCGCCTCACAATAGTTACATAGCTCTGGTACATATGTACTGGCACCACAGAGTACCTATAGGTAATAGATCTAAGATTTTTTGTCACTTAATTCTAAAGTTTCATCGAAAAAGGTTTCATTCCAGCCGCTACCCTAAAACGGCAGCGTTAGGAGAAATTATTATAATAAATGGAGTTTCGCTGGAAGAACGGTCGGGGCCTAAGCTTTTTAAACGAGCCAAACCGGCCATTTAGGGCGCCTCGCGCGTTAATTAGTTTTAATTCAAATTAATAGGCGATTATTTGGTGAAAATTTTCACCAACGGGAAATTATAATTCGTAAGTTGCGCTTTTTGTAGAAGTATCGAGATCTTAGGGTTGAAGTCTTAGGGTCTGTTTTAGAAGTCTTTTATAAGTTGATTATCCGCAATTGACATATATTATAATATATTATGAAACAATCTTTGTTTATTTTAACAGATGTTACATTAGGAAGTTTTAAGGGAGTGTGACCTGGGACCATAATTATCATAGTGTTCTACATTCTACATGATGAGTACGCCAGACATTATTAAATTTCAATTGGGATGCAAAAAGTGAAAAAAAATGTTGAGCAAATACTAACCAAAAAGTAATACGTTAAGTACCTAACAATTGGCATTCAATAGGAAATGAAACCGAAACAATGAATAAATTAAGATAGTTTTAAGTAAACAATCAACGAACATTTATTTATCTTAAATTCATATAACAACATTTCCATTATCCATTTTCACGCAAGCTTTACTTGGGAAACCAGTTTTTGTTTTAAACCTAAAACACATCTTTTATACACCCCAAGTGCGCCCGCGCTCAAAAAAGCCCAAATTCTCACGCGTGAAAGTGCCATTCTTTTACTTTTTTCCGACGGCTATCGACGAACCGCCTTTCGATTTCATTACGGACGTCCGACGTTTTTTATTTTTAAATCACGGCCGCTCGCCGCGTTTTTATTCCGGCCAGTTTTTGTCTGTATTCCTTCCTCGTGTTTGTTTTTTATGCACCCGCAAACAATGCCATCGCGGTCACCAAATTAACTCCGCCTTTTGCCGGCGAAAATATTTTAATTCCGAGCGTGTAAATTAATAATTAATATTTTTCGATACCCGTTTAATGGAATCGTTTAACACGTGTTCGCGATTGTTTTTTTGTCGGGGATGAATGGAATGATGACGTAGTATAATGACGCGACAGCAATTATAGGTTTTTATTGGTTGTTTTTTTCGTTACGAGCTCGGTCAATGGGTCGCATCGCTTGGGCTCAATGTCATTATCACTTTCACAATGGCTGATGATGTAGCTATCTGTTGTAAAATTGTGATTTTACTGAATGCTTGTTTTTTGAAATGTTACAATGAGTGCAGTGCTGATATACCAAGTTACTGACGTGTGAATAGTGAGAGCAAAGGAAAAGGAGAGACAAGTGCTGAAGACGCCTTATTTGTTCTGAAAAATAAATTAACCCTTATAAAACTGTCTTTGCGAAAAATTATCTAAAATTAAGATTGAAATCTGTGTTTCTGGTGTAATTGTTACACAGCACATAATTTTATTTTATTTTTTCAGTTAATTTTAATACTATCTTACTCCAATAAACGCTTATTTTATCTCACGGTCCAGTATTTTAAGATGCAGCCGTTCAAATTATTAATATAAATTTGCATAAAGCCCCTGCATGTTACAATAAAAATTCTTAGCAGAATCTTGCATACTAATATCTTAAATTCTCACTGCTCGCATTCTTCTCATGCATATTCGTATTAGCAAACGTAAAAACTCCACGGTATCAGAACCAGTTTATTAACAATCGTTTTTTAATATTTGGACTGGGGATGGTCAAGTGTGCGACCTCTGCCCTCTGACCTTAGAAGTTAGTCTGGTTGGGACATTCGTGCCACGTGTCCTTTTGAAGGGTTAACTAGCTTAAAGTATTTGGGTGCGTTTTAACCGTATTTTTTAGGTTTGGCAGTTAAAGGCCCGTTTTGCAATTATTGAGCAATTTGAGTCCGAGCGCTTAAATGGGTATTAGCCATTAAGTATATTGTATTTCAATCCAATTTATGAAAAGTGTAAACAAAGACGCCATTAACCCGACCACAGACATTTAGTGATGTGAAAACCTAGAACCTATTGCAAAATAATTAATCTGTTCAGTAAATCGATTAATTTATTAATTGAGTAGATTAAAGTATTTTTTTTTTTATTATTTACAATACTTGATTTTATTCCAAAGACTGTTTATTCAGTTATAAAAGCAGTATTGAAATTTTATTTTAAGGTAAGTAAATAAAAGTCGCTTAAGTATTCAATCGAGCATTAATTGATTTTTAAAATGACAAATTTTCCACCATCTCTACGCTAGTCTATGCTACTACAGATTACGAGTATACACAATGTCATGTTTTATTTAAGAAATAACGTAAAATTGAAATTTTTTAAGGTAAGTAAATTTTTGTCGCTTAAGTATTCAATCGAGCATTAATTGATTTTTAAAATGACAAATTTTCCACCATCTCTACGCTAGTCTATGCTACTACAGATTACGAGTATACACAATGTCATGTTTTATTTAAGAAATAACGTAAAATTTTGACGATGTTTTTTGAAATGAAAATTAAATATTGAAATCAAGTGAATTTTTGTGAAAAAAGTGATTAGACGTCCAATTAGAAGACACGAATTATAGATAAATGCTTAAGTATTGATTCGATTTTGGGTACTTTTATAAGTTTTTTTTATATTGCCTTTTACGTTCCGATCGAGTCGCTTAAGGGCCAAAACCCTAGGTCCTTGCTTTTGTTTACATACTTGCTTTTAATGTAAACTCGAAATACAAAATATTTTAAAATTAATTCGAAATATTTCAGCAACTTCTTGGCTTAGTTGCCTTAGCACCACAGGGGTAAAATATTTTTCAGGATTTTTAAATTATGGTCGACAATATGTTTTCATAAATTCGTTGATTTTCTAAATATACCGGGTCTAAGGCGTAACTACAATTTAAATGAAAATTCAGATGAAAAATGTTTACAGGGGTGTTTGAATTGACAGTCTTTTTAGGTCGACAAATTAATCTAACCATGCTGAAAAGTAAGTTCCGGATCAAGTAATTACAAGGTCGCAATGGCTACCCAGCTTGTACGGATCTCACTTCAGTCCGAATGTTTTTTTATGGAAGTTACCTACATGTGAGTAAAAGGGATGCATAACGGTCTCATTTGGCATACCAAAGGTGAGTTTACCTACCTTCAAACCAAATACACCTTGTATATTTAATGTACTCAATTTTAATACGATTAATTAAAGATATTTATGAAATTAAAAATTGTATAACATAAATTCCAAACCTTTGTAACTGTTATAATTATGTAAAATAGCTGTGTGTATGTAGCTGAAAAATAGTTACATACCTACATTAAAACACACAAAAATTAAATTTAACATAAATTAAATTTGCGATTAGTTAACAAAATGAAAGACCTGAAAGTAATGTATCCACCGCGCAACACGTAGGTAATACTTATTTGAAATTCATGAAATTAGTTACACACAGTTATGACATGTACTATAACAGTTATTTCAACATTAAATTATTAGATATTTCAGATTTATAAGATATTATATGGCTAAGTTAGTTTGTAAAATATAAGCAAAGCAAATAAGTTATTTAAAAGTTTTAAAGGTTTAGGGTAGGTTTTAAAGGTTTTTAAAGAGGGGTTTGTTAAAAGGTTGCCTGGAAGAGATCGCTCTTAAGCGATAAGGCCTGTACTGTTTACCTTGTAGTTTTCTTTCTGTGTGTTTTCTGTATCGCTTAATATTACTGGTGTAAAATAAAAAGTCATTGTATTTTGAACATGAAACTACCGTGAGACTCACTCATATTAAATGATATTGTAACGGATAACTCACGTCTTAAACCGACCGACCGAGTCATTGTATTGTATTGTTATTCTTAAAAAAATATTTTTTCTTTTACTTTTTGAAGGTGACCTAATTATTTTTGCATGCTTACCTTGGTACATAACATATAACAAATTTGAAGTCCATACTACCACTAGAATACAATAGGAACACACGGCAAGTTAAACTCAAAGTTACATAAAAGCTCAAAACCTATACCAAGCGCCATATAAATCTGCCTAAAAGTTAATTACTTAATACTCAGTTTTGACGCATTTTCGAGATATATTTTTTATGCGACGTCTTTACGTTACTCCCGGATTGTGTTCGAATCGCTTAACGGTATAGTGCCTATTCAATTATTGGAATCATACTTTTGTAGTTTTTGTGTTACTAGTCGTGGCAATGAACTTTTAGGCAAAGTTAGGCGGCGGAAGGTATAAGTACAGTCGCGGGATGAAAAGGAAGAAAAGGGACCTTAAGGTCTGTTTTTGCTTGCTCAGTATAACTGCTTTATCGACCGAGTATGAAATATTCCGTCATAATGTCATTCAAAAAGGTAACAAGTGCTTGCAACATGTAAACGAATTTATTAGAAAACTGGTCAACCTTTTCATTCCGCCACTATACAAATATCTTCACTCAATTTATTTATTTATTTATCATAACATAATCAATGTAGGCATAACACCCAACCTATGAATGTCAAAGAAAATCTACTATTCTACAACAGACAAACACGTCTTCTTCAAAAGCTTCCAATTATCGTACAAATTTTACCTTCAACGATTTTATGTTAATAAGTTACCATTCTGGAAAGCCGTATTTTTCCGACATTGCTCGCATAATGGCTCCCCGGACTCGCGGTGAATTACGGTCTCGCCTTGCAGACCGAATTGAGTTCCTCTGCGGTCGTTAATATATCGAAAGTTGTTCAGTACCTAACCCTTTCCCGTAGATCTAGCAAGTTGGTTTTGAATAAGCCAGTAGATAACATATTAAGTCCGAAAAATAGGAGGCTGGTGGCTATTTTAAGTATTTTATTTTTGTATAAAAAAGTATCTTTTACAAGTTTTACTTAAATCCGGACCCTTAAAAAATATGGCCTAAAATTGGCTAAAATCTGTGCTGTAGGATAAGCAAATAACTAAAAAATAACTTTATTTTATTGTGTTTATATTTCGGCGTATATTCGTCGCTACTTGTTTGTTGTAAACTGTAAACATGATTCATAACATCCACTGAAAATGTAAAAACATAACTCTCCTTCTGCTGGACAAAAAGGTAGATTTTCGTCTATGGTAAATTGCAGTCGAAATGTTAGTCAAAAACAAAGTTTCCCCAATAAGGTTCACAGAACAATAAAATACGGTGGGTAAGAATAAGAATACTGTATTTTCGTTCAGCCTCTATGTTTGTTTGTTTGTTTCTACTCTTTATTGTACAAAAAGGAAAAACAAAAAGGTTACATAAATAAAAATAAATAAATAAATGTTGCCATGAGAAGCGTGGATTAGTACTCGTATATCTTTCGGACGCAACACCTCACAGTAAGTGTATAGTAATAGGTAGTACAGTCACCAGCGTTAATATCTGATCTGCCACAGCGGAGCGTGCAAAAATATCTGACACGTCCTTCCGGCCCTAGAAATAGAGTCGTATCAGATATTTATGCACGCTTGTTGTGTCAGATATTGGTGCTGGTGACTGTACCACGAGACTTGAAGTGAATGATAACACACATAGCTATGTACATGAAGAACTGATATGATTGAATGTCAAAATCCCGCTGTCATTGACATGTTTTTTTTCTGCGTGACATCAACTATGTTGGCACTGCCTATACCTCAACCTTTGCAGTACACATAATCACTGACGTTATGTAAAAAATGTAAGCAATTATAGGTAGAGTCATTCACGATCACGCGTGCCGTGGTCTTATTACAATGTCATTAATGTCTAATTTTGACAAAACCACGCGTCTTCGTGGATGGCACTAGGTATAGGTGGGAATCAAGTTGTAATGACGCCACGCCACTGCTGCATTTATTCTTATTTCTGGGCAGCGAGATAGTGATAAATCTCCATGTATAGGTACATACAGCGCGCAAATATTTGCGTAATTTAAAGCGTAACGTACATAGGGTGTTACGCCGCAAGGGTTTTCTCCCTTATCGACCACCTTTTACGACGTAAACACCCGCCGCGGAGTGGTTGCCAACCTTTGGAGTTTTTATAATTTTTTACAAGCTCTTGTGTAACCTTTTTGTATAATCCCACTAATATTGTAAATGCGAAAGTTTTTAAGTCTGTTTGTTTGTTTATTTGTTACTTCATCACCTCTAAACCGCTGAACCGATTTAGATGAAATTCAGTATACATATAGATCGAGTCCCAGGGAAGGACAGGGAATAGTTTTTATCCCGGAAAATTGCAAAGTTTTCGCGGGATAGCAATAACCGCATTCTATGCGGACGGAGTCGCGGATAACGGTTAGTAAAGAGTATAAAGAAACAAACATTTTCCTTGGCAAATGTAAGGAATGCCAATATGACCTCAGTAGCACAAAGATATAACCTTGGTGTACCTAGTGCCATCCACGAAGACGCGCGATTTTGTCAAAATTAGACATTAACGGCATTGTAATAAGAACCACGGCACGCGTCATCGTGAATGACTCTACCTATACGTGATTCAGTTTCTTTGACTGTAGGTACATTCCGATTGTGTGGTAATCTATAAACAAAAATAAATTGTAAAATGTGTTGCTAAGCGCAAAACTCGGGAACGGCTGGACCGATTTCGCTAATTCTTTATTTGTTGTGTTCGTTATTGTCAGGAGAAGGTTTTTATAGAAGAAAATTTAGAAAAATTTCAACGGGGGCGAAGCCCCGGGAAACAGCTAGTACTGGTATAAAAAGTAGCTTATCTGTTATGTGTCCAAGATTCAGATCAGGTATTGGCGACTCCGCTCCCGCGAGGACTATGCAATTTTCCGGGATAAAATACTATCCTATGTTTTTCTCCGGTACTCAAAATATCTGTATACCAAATTTCATTTTCATTTTCATCAGAAAATAGGTAATTTTCGTGATTCTTCTTTAAATTTAATATTTTTAGCTGCTTACATTTTGAGAACCTCGCGCACCCCGAAAGGGTAGGCTGGGGGAAACCGGGACAAATCGCCGGCGCCCGCGGCCCGGCACGCAGGCCCGTTTGCAAGACGCACCCTTCTAATCCCCAACCTCCCCCTCATTACATACAAGGATAGTTAAAATTGCCCCCCTTCCACCCCGGGCTTTATGTCTTCAATAAAACTGGGTATTTGTGAGCTACTTTGTTTAAATGAAATCGGAATGTTTTGGTTAATGATAATCAAAGTGGAAAGAAGATTGAATACTTTTATGGGATTTGGACAAGTGCTGCCCAGACTTAATTCAGTGCATTATGCACCTCAGGCTAAAACTGTGTAGTTTATAAAAGCGCTTTAAGATTTATAACAGGAGTCCAGAAAAAAAACATTTACTTACTTATCTGAAAAAATAGATTTTTATTTGCTTTGAAACAAATACATAATTAGTCTATTGAGATAGCAAATAAGCGACGTCATATCTAACTATTGCTGTATAAGTCTTTTGGAGAATCGTACTTTGATAAGTAGCTCATTACATATAAAGTACGTCAAGTGATGGCTGGTGTCATCTAACTTATTAAAGTGGTTCTGGTGTTTGAGATAAGGTACCCGCTAAGGTCTACGTAAATACTACGTGTATACTATACGTAAATTTTTTGTACTTTAAATTCATAAACACACGGAGAAGATGGCCGATGGGGCCAAAAAGTTTTCGAATGGAGACAACGGATCGACAAGCACAGGATAGGTCGCCCACCAACAAGATGGACCGTCCATCGACCAGGACGACGACCACCCAGGACGGATGACCTGGTTTAAGCCGCGTGTTCACGGTAGACGCAAGCCGCTTCCAAGCAAAGCAACTGGAGGCTATGGGGGAGGCGTATGACCAACAGTGGACGTCCTACGACCGATATGATGATGATGATGAAATTCAGAGAAACGAAAGAATATTAATACTTCTCTTCACCCCCAGTTATATCACCGCCTGCCCTTAGTGATAACAGGTCAGACGCAATTAAAAAGCTTACCCGCCATAACGCCCCCAAAAACCTCTAAAATTTAATATAACCGTAAGCTAGATAAGTTACCCTGGAGGGACCTCGATACCTTACCCTTTTGCCCGCTTTCCCCTTACCCACCTTGCCCCTGCGGTGCAGCCTTACCCCAGCCTCCCCTCGGATTATATGCGCGGAAGATAGTTAAAACCGCCCTGAATAAATTTAACTCGTCAATAAAAAACCGATAAGGTTAAACTGTATTTTGAGAATGGGTTCCGTGGGATGTAAGGGCGGTGACACAAGCTCGGAATTAGCGTGCTTGGTTATAACCAAGACCTGGTTTAGACCTGGAAGAAAAATCGTGCAAGTAGCTTTAAATTGTGAGGCCGATAAGCGCACGAGTTCAAAGTGGTTATTGGATCGCAGAAATCTAAAAATATAACACTGTAAATTGCTGTATTCCTTTTTTTTATCAAAATGTGACTTAAATAAAAGGTAACGCGTATAATTAGGTATTTAAAGCCCTAAGTTTGCCTACCGAAATCTCGCCACAAATAGGTACATAAATCTTAGCTACTAATTATTTTTGATTCATACATAATTTATCAAAAGAAATTTAAAAAGTGAGTTTTTCGATGTCTCTTATGTGTCACGGCAATGTCTCTCGTGAAGTTTGTGAAATTAAGAACTTGACTTTTAACAATGACTGTGAAGATAAATAAAGTACCTATTAGATATGTATGAAAGAGAAATTTTAGTTTTAGCCAAAAAGTTAATTATCGTGTAAGTAGTTTCTATCAACGAAAACGATGTGATTGATGAATGTAGAGGAAGCGAGAGTTGTATGCCAGAATCGTAGCAAGTGGAAGAATGTAGTCTCTGCCTACCCCGTTAGGAAAGAGACGTGATTTTATGTATGCATGTATGTATGTAAAACGATGTGAGTATTAATTTGTTTTCAATTATGTGGTACAAATTGCATTAAATAATGTTTTGCCATCGAATTTTGTCGGAAAAGTTCGAATTTATCTTACTTTCTCAATTGGTTTCAGTGTGTGTCTTCTGTGTTAGTGAATAAATGTCTTCTGTCTTTCTTTCTTAACTTCAGTAAGCCAATTGAGATAGCTAGATAAAAACGAACTTTATCCGATAAAATACGATAGCAAAACATTATTCAATAAATCTGTAAGTACCTACGTAGGTAGGTAATTTACGTCACGAAAACTCTACTTTCTGGTCGGTAGGTACCAACCTTAACACGCGCCACAGAATGACCGGCCCCCAAAAAGGGCTTTTGTCCCTTAAAATAAAGGGATGTTTTTGTTATCTTGAGGATTGGCTAATTTGACAATAACAAAGAGCCTTCGTTTGGGGACGGTGGAGATGGTAATCATCGTTTTTGTAGGCACATGAAAGGCTCGCAATTCCGTGAATAGAATAAATAAAGGTCTAATAAATTTGCTGAAACGGCTCTTGAGTTTGTATGTATTTTGGGAATGAATTTGTTTGGGTTAGCGATGTTGGATGGGTGTATTATGTAGTCGCGTAGGTAAACACGTAATATACTGGCATTATTGATAAAAAGCGATGCAGGAAAAAAAGGAATTGTCGGTGCTTCAATAAGCTGAAGGATGGTACAAAATTGGCGTGTCAAAGATCAAAATTAATATTACGAATAAAAATGTCACGCGAGCTTAAAAACACGACTTTACATAAGCTAAAAAAGCCATATGCTAATTTTACCAGCCTTTAACCAAAACAACTATTCAAAAAATAGATTATTGCAGAGATACTCGTTCAAAATGGATTACATTTTATTGGTGAGTGCCCTATACTAAAAGCTATGAAAAGATCAAATAAAAAAAACAACTGAATTTTTCCCTTTGAACTTTGGACAGAATCTGAAATGGAAAAATCAAGCTTAGCAGTCTAGCACTCTTAAATGACTTTAACTTCAGTATTCGGGATTTAAATAAAAGCGTGTCGAACACGAAGGCAAGTACCATTTACAACAAAGCTTATATTTAATTAATAATGTTTCTTTAACAAAAGCCTTTATCGGCCTTGAATATTTTCAGTCAGATGGAAAGAAACTTGTTGTTTGCTATTCCTGCTCCCATATTGTCCTACTGCCTCAAAAAAGTAAAGTGCGATCTAAAAAAACGAGCATCGTGATGTAGCGCTCCGGAGCGCTGCGAAGTGGCGGATTCCGTGTGTCGAACACTTACCGGCGATCGCTTTTAGTTTTAAATGGCACTGGCCGCTATAGCTGCCAGGATGTTAGTACTTCAAACAAGATTATTCATTCGAGAGTGTTTGGTTTCGAATTTTGAATTTTAAGTACCTACACGACGATCCGCTTTTATTTTGCTCTTCACTAGTTGAATGAACTTGTGAAACTGGCCTCACGATATTTTTTTTAAAATATATTGACCCGGATAACTCACGGCTTAAATCGAGTTTAGCCCAACATGATATTTTTTTGTCATGACATGGTTTGATGACTCAACTTACCTACTTTAAGTAGCTCTTACAAGTTCATAAGACTCCATTTACTAATATATATATTATATATGCCTACATAAACCCCACATAAAACAGCATCAAAGGAACGAAAGAGCAACTAAATATTGTAACGTTGTGTTTTCTT
>NC_133482.1:12506925-12547364 GCF_025370935.1 Choristoneura fumiferana | reverse complement strand
GACTAAATTGCAGCGGCAGTGGTCACGAGTAATATTTTAGTTGAATCAACTCAGAATATTCACTGTTATCACCCACCGTGTCCTGTTTGTATCCATTTCTGTATTTAAAAGCTCTCACACTTTACACAATTAACAGTAGAAGCCGCATAAAAAAAATTTTTTTACTTTGAAATAAAAGTCAGACTCATTTGTTGAGAATTCCACACTTCCGCTGTAATTATACGGACAATTCCGCAAAAATGCCGGCGTATCGCCAAGTTGCACCGCACTAATTCATGGACACTAGGGCGCATAAATTTGTATAAGTTTACGTTTAAATGAATTTTAACTTTGGTAATCCTAAAGAATCCTTACATCCTTATTCTTACTTAATATTATAAATGGAAAAGTAGCCAAAGAGAAGCAATGGCGTGTTGAAGTCAAAGATATCTTCACACTTTAGTTCCTTGTCACTGTATGGCATCTGATAATTTTATACAAAATTTCAAACATACATGACTGCGATAAGGTAGTAGTGTAAATACTTTGATCTCGACTCTAACAGGGTGGCCGTTTTGAGTGGTACTTGTGATCCTGACGTATATTGCACATCTGCAAAGAAGTCATAGCGAAATTAATTAATTATGAAAGGTACCTACGCAATTCAGTTGCCTTAAGTCGACTGTACTTCAGTCTGTTATCACTTTACGGCTGAAAAAAAAAATTAAATCCTGAAGTATGACATGACAAACCATCTGCATTCCCTAAAGCGTTGCGGGTATGACCGACGGTGCTTTCTCAGATCAGAAAGTGTGAAGTGAAATAAGGAAGTGTTTTTGCTCCTTTTTTATTGCTATCTATTTCAGAAAAACTGGCTAAGGGCGAATCGGATTCGAACAAAAAATGCGGCATAAAGTTTGTAGAACTCGCGTTCCTGAGAAAAAAAAATGACAGACAGACAAACTTATAAGGTTCCTAATTTCAATTTTAGATACGAATCCCGAAAAGCATGCGAGTAACTTGTTGTTGTCTTGGGAAGAAGCGCAAGAGGTATCACAACTACCAAAACAACATCAGCCTGTATTTTCTGCACTGCTTACTATGTGTTAGTGTTCAATATAGATTCATTGTATTGTATTGTAGGTAGTATGTCCTCAACACGAAAACTTAATCGAACTGCAACTTTACCTCTAACCCCTTAACTCCCTAAAGTCCTGGGCAAAATTTGCCCGACACCTCGGCTCCGGCATGTCCCCTTTTCGAAGTCCCCGCTCCCAGGGGCCTCCGGTTATAGCATCGACAGCCAGACACTGGCCACTTTAAATTCTTGGCTCTAACTGATATCTGGATTTTACACCTGAATTAGTAAGTGGGCAATGTTATTGATTCAAGATAAGGTTTATTTCGTTTTCAATCATTTTGATTACGATCTTTTTAAAGCCAGGGTACACGTAAACCCTAATATTAGTGAGACATATGCACAGGGGGCCGAGTTTTAAAATCAAATCATTGGGAAATACTATTCAAAAGTGCTGAAAACTTGCCCTGAATTTAAAATGCGAGTAGGGTAGTAGAAAATGAAATCTCTAATTAATCTCGTGATTTCTAAAATTGTATTAGAGCTGTAATTTTGCAGAGCAATACACAAATTATTCTGTTAATCAGTTACTGTCGGGAAGACATTTGCAACCCCACGGGTCTAGAACATGCTACCATCATAAATAAGTACTTTAAAAACCAAAGTCTTCATCAAAACCAAAAATAGGCTCTAACCTTGTACCCTAGCACCCTTGTGGCTGTCATGCCAGCCATCCTAGGTTACGGTAGGGTAGACTATTTAAACGAAAATCTAAGAGCGCATGAGCGTCAATCAATTAATTAGGAGTCAAAGTGGTCACAAATGGCCGAAAATCATTGAGTTGTTTCTGTGATTCATGTCATTTCACGTCGTAGATATGAAATAAGAATGCAAATAGACTTTCTCCGTTGGTTACTCTTTTGTTTCAATAAAATAGTTGGCTGGTTACTTTTGTTTCAGTAAACTGCGGTTTTCACCTACCAATGGACTCCTAACATGGGACAATTTAACCCCTTTTCCACATAAATATATTTTGTATTACTTATAGAAATATTGAGACACCAGCATCTACCTGTACATTCCCCTCTACAATGTCATAAATAAAATTGCAACCTTTTCACCAAGTCCACCTCGACTCGCGGCTCACCGTACCTTCTGTATGCGGCGGGTGTAATTTTTCTCACGCCATTTGCTCAGATGTCCATCATTTCGGAGATCCTGTAGACACATACCTAAACTCAGAGGGGAGTAAATGAAGGGCCGAAATGCAAATCATGACCATGATTTTAATATTAATACGGACACGTAGACACGGGTAGAATGAACGGGGTTTTTTGCACTAGATTCCTGCTTTTGGTCAAGTAAGAACGAAGTAAGAAGGAATCGCTGGAAGTGGTTCAAATTTGACTCTTTTAGGTTGTATGTTAGAACTTAGAGCACACAAACATGCATTGCAAGTAAAATAAAAAGCTTTTAAAACAAAAGTAAGTTTTATATCAATTGTGCATTTATATTTTTGATTCAATTTCTTTTTAGGACCCCGGACCTAAAGTATGGAAAATGAGCTTTCAGTTATATATCCTGAGATTTTGATATGTTATTATAGATTTCAAAGTCCTAAACAAAAGTCTCTAAAAAACTAAACTAAACTCTGAAAGGGACCCGGAAACAGAGACCAGGTAGCACCCTAAGAGACTTTTGTTCAGGATTTTGAAATCTACAACATATCAGAATCTAAGGATATTAAACTGAAACTACAATTTCCATACTTTAGGTCCGGGGTCTTTTCATTCATCCGCTGACTTGTCCAAATTCTGAACGCATCATTACTAGCGTGACAAGATGGCTGCCACTGCCCCGTAATGGCGGCAGCCAATAGCGTCGTTACCCAAATTAACGAGAATGATGCGGCATTTTCTTTTTTGCTAGATATTTTGCTAAAAGAATTTGTTTGACAGGGACCCTTTTGGGTGGGAGGGTATCTTTTGATGTAAGTATTACGTGCCCCATAAAGGTTTTATTAATGTTTACGTAAAATGTCAACCGACATTATATAGAAGCATTTGCATACATCAAGACAAGTGTATGTACAGTTACGTGTAACTCTTTATAAGGACGGGTTTTTGTGAATGTAGTTTGTATGAAGGGTATGTAACTAGTCGCATAATTGATGAAAGTCATAATTATTGACATATTTTTTTCCCGCCAAAAACATAATTTTTAAAATGGTCACCTGTAGAGCTTTATAAGTTAGGTAAGGTTTATTTTATAACAATTCAAAAAAAAATAATGGATTCAGAGAAAAAGTTATAACAAACAATTCATTATGACTTTCAACCATTATGCGAGCCTATGGACCTTTATATAAATTATTGATTTTAAAATACTTATACATAAGGTGCCATAAAATTTTCCGCAAGATTTTAGCATATGGTTAGGTGTGGTTAGGTCAACATTTAACTGAACATCCCTGTTTAAAGTTTACAGGATTTTTTGTGCTTATTTGTGGAGAACAAAATAATGTTTCCACACATTAATTGATCGTCAAAATAATACTGCCCGCCCCTGATTATATAGTTTTCAAGTTTTAGCGGCAAAACCAATTATCTCTAACGTCTCTTGTACCAAACTAGGCCCGCTTTTAACATTATTTTTAAAGCGACAGACACCTTTTCAGCTGACATGAAATCAAGAGCTTCAAAGCCTTTGTCCAGTAAATCACCTAGTGACACTGAAATTAAAATGCTATTTTAGCGATATTCACGTTGTATTTTACGCCTGGATTACGGCATTCTCCGAAATTCACAAGCGTTAAGGGCTTAAAGGACCTTTTGTAAGGATTACGAGTTTACATAATCAAGCCGAATTTCGGGCCGCAAGAGTTTTGGGACGGGTTCTATAAAAGGGCAGTTCTAATTAGGCTTCTTTTTGCACAATTTAAGGTATAATATGGATTTTTAAGCAATAAAACTTTGTGCGTTACAGTATTTTATTTACCTAATAATAATATGAGAACTAGATAAAACGAAAATATCTTTATATTAAAATATCCCAAAAATAATCAAAATATATGGACAGTTCTTCTATGTACTGTACCTTCGGAAGAGAGCCCCTAAAACTTGCAGTATTATTGTACAGTCGAGTTCATAAACTTGTAAGCAAAAATTTTATCAAAAATATTTGAACACGACTTTAGATATTGTTAACGGCGTAGAAGCGTGTTCAGATATTTTTGAGCAAATTTTTGCTCACAAGTTTATGAACTCGGTTGTTACATACAATTGAAGAATATGTTTTTTTTTTTAATTTAATGCTTTCTGTTGAATTACGTAACGGGGTGGAAACAGCAAATCATATCAACATTCTATACATATGTCAAAGAAATAATGGTGAAATTGATTGTGTTAAGGTTTCACCCTGGTACGCGAAACAGTTTCCTCTATTGTAGGTACATACAAACTAGGTAAGAAAGAAAGAAAGAAAGAAGACATTTATTCACTAACACAAAAGACACACATATACAGCAAAATTACAACGGTTACAACGGCTTTTTACCTTATAGCCGTTTTCGCCTCACAATAGTTACATAGCTCTGGTACATATGTACTGGCACCTCAGAGTACCTATAGGTAATATATCTAAGATTTTTTTGTCACTTACTTCTAAAGTTTCATCGAAAAAGGTTTCATTCCAGCCGCTACCCTAAAACGGCAGCGTTAGGAGAAATTATTATAATAAATGGAGTTTCGCTGGAAGAACGGTCGGGGCCTAAGCTTTTTAAACGAGCCAAACCGGCCATTTAGGGCGCCTCGCGCGTTAATTAGTTTTAATTCAAATTAATAGGCGATTATTTGGTGAAAATTTTCACCAACGGGAAATTATAATTCGTAAGTTGCGCTTTTTAGAAGTATCGAGATCTTAGATCTTAGGGTTGAAGTCTTAGGGTCTGTTTTAGAAGTCTTTTATAAGTTGATTATCCGCAATTGACATATATTATATATTTATGAAACAATCTTTGTTTATTGTAACAGATGTTACATTAGGAAGTTTTAAGGGAGTGGTGACCTGGGACCATAATTATCATAGGGTTCTACATTCTACATATGAGTACGCCAGACATTATTAAATTTCAATTGGGATGCAAAAAGTGAAAAAAATGTTGAGCAAATACTAACCAAAAAGTAATACGTTAAGTACCTAACAATTGGCATTCAATAGGAAATGAAACCGAAACAATAAATAAATTAAGATAGTTTTAAGTAAACAATCAACGAACATTTATTTATCTTAAATTCATATAAGAACATTTCCATTATCCATTTTCACGCAAGCTTTACTTGGGAAACCAGTTTTTGTTTTAAACCTAAAACACATTTTCTATACACCCCAAGTGCGCCCGCGCTCAAAAAAGCCCAAATTCTCACGCGTGAAAGTGCCATTCTTTTACTTTTTTCCGACGGCTATCGACGAACCGCCTTTCGATTTCATTACGGACGTCCGATGTTTTTTATTTTTAAATCACGGCCGCTCGCCGCGTTTTTATTCCGGCCAGTTTTTGTCTGTATTCCTTCCTCGTGTTTGTTTTTTATGCACCCGCAAACAATGCCATCGCGGTCACCAAATTAACTCCGCCTTTTGCCGGCGAAAATATTTTAATTCCGAGCGTGTAAATTAATAATTAATATTTTTCGATACCCGTTTAATGGAATCGTTTAACACGTGTTCGCGATTGTTTTTTTGTCGGGGATGAATGGAATGATGACGTAGTATAATGACGCGACAGCAATTATAGGTTTTTATTGGTTGTTTTTTTCGTTACGAGCTCGGTCAATGGGTCGCATCGCTTGGGCTCAATGTCATTATCACTTTCACAATGGCTGATGATGTAGAATATCTATCTGTTGTAAAATTGTGATTTTACTGAATGCTTGTTTTTTGAAATGTTACAATGAGTGCAGTGCTGATATACCAAGTTACTGACGTGTGAATAGTGAGAGCAAAGGAAAAGGAGAGACAAGTGCTGAAGACGCCTTATTTGTTCTGAAAAATAAATTGACCCTTATAAAACTGTCTTTGCGAAAAATTATCTAAAATTAAGATTGAAATCTGTGTTTCTGGTGTAATTGTTACACAGCACATAATTTTATTTTATTTTTTCAGTTAATTTTAATACTATCTTACTCCAATAAACGCTTATTTTATCTCACGGTCCAGTATTTTAAGATGCAGCCGTTCAAATTATTAATATAAATTTGCATAAAGCCCCTGCATGTTACAATAAAAATTCTTAGCAGAATCTTGCATACTAATATCTTAAATTCTCACTGCTCGCATTCTTCTCATGCATATTCGTATTAGCAAACGTAAAAACTCCACGGTATCAGAACCAGTTTATTAACAATCGTTTTTTAATATTTGGACTGGGATGGTCAAGTGTGCGACCTCTGCCCTCTGACCTTAGAAGTTAGTCTGGTTGGGACATTCGTGCCACGTGTCCTTTTGAAGGGTTAACTAGCTTAAAGTATTTGGGTGCGTTTTAACCGTATTTTTTAGGTTTGGCAGTTAAAGGCCCGTTTTGCAATTATTGAGCAATTTGAGTCCGAGCGCTTAAATGGGTATTAGCCATTAAGTATATTGTATTTCAATCCAATTTATGAAAAGTGTAAACAAAGACGCCATTTATCTTACCACAGACATTTAGTGATGTGAAAACCTAGAACCTATTGCAAAATAATTAATCTGTTCAGTAAATCGATTAATTTAGTAATTGAGTAGATTAAAGTATTTTTGTCTATTTTATTATTTACAATACTTCATTTTATTCCAAAGACTGTTTATTCAGTTATAAAAGCAGTATTGAAATTTTGTTTTAAGGTAAGTAAATAAAAATCGCTTAAGTATTCAATCGAGCATTAATTGATTTTTAAAATGTCAAATTTTCCACCATCTCTACGCTAGTCTATGCTACTACAGATTACGAGTATACACAATGTCATGTTTTATTTAAGAAATAACGTAAAATGAAAATTAAATATTGAAACCAAGTGGATTTTTGTGAAAAAAGTGATTAAACTAACTATATTTTTGCATGCTTACCTTAGTACATAACGTATAACAAATTTGAAGTCCATACTACCACTAGAATACAATAGGAACACGCGGCAAGTTAAACCAAAGTTACATAAAAGCTCAAAACCTATACCACGCGCCATATAAATCTGCCTAAAAGTTAATTACTTAATACTCAGTTTTGACGCATTTTCGAGATACATTTTTTATGCGACGTCTTTACATTACTCCCGGATTGTGTTCGAATCGCTTAACGGTATAGTGCCTATTCAATAATTGGAATCATACTTTTGTAGTTTTTGTGTTTTTAGTCGTGGCAATGAACTTTTAGGCAAAGTTAGGCGGCGGAAGGTATAAGTACAGTCGCGGGATGAAAAGGAAGAAAAGGGACCTTAAGGTCTGTTTTTGCTTGCTCAGTATAACTGCTTTATCGACCGAGTATGAAATATGCCGTCATAATGTCATTCAAAAAGGTAACAAGTGCTTGCAACATGTTAAACGAATTTATTAGAAACTGGTCAACCTTTTCATTCCGCCACTATACAAATATCTTCACTCAATTTATTTATTTATTTATCATAACATAATCAATGTAGGCATAACACCCAACCTATAAATGTCAAAGAAAATCTACTATTCTACAACAGACAAACACGTCTTCTTCAAAAGCTTCCAATTATCGTACAAATTTTACCTTCAACGATTTTATGTTAATAAGTTACCATTCTGGAAAGCCGTATTTTTCCGACATTGCTCGCATAATGGCTCCCCGGACTCGCGGTGAATTACGGTCTCGCCTTGCAGACCGAATTGAGTTCCTCTGCGGTCGTTAATATATCGAAAGTTGTTCAGTAAACCTTTCCCCTAGATCTAGCAAGTACCTAGGTTTTGAAAAAGCCTGTAGATAACATATTAAGTCCGAAAAATAGGAGGCTGATGGCTATTTTAAGTATTTTATTTTTGTATCAAAAAGTATCTTTTACAAGTTTTACTTAAATCCGGACCCTTAAAAAATATGGCCTAAAATTGGCTAAAATCTGTGCTGTAGGATAAGCAAATAACTAAAAAATGACTTTATTTTATTGTGTTTATATTTCGGCGTATATTCGTCGCTACTTGTTTGTTGTAAACTGTAAACATGATTCATAACATCCACTGAAAATGTAAAAACATAACTCTCCTTCTGCTGGACAAAAAGGTAGATTTTCGTCTATGGTAAATTGCAGTCGAAATGTTAGTCAAAAACAAAGTTTCCCCAATAAGGTTCACAGAACAATAAAATACGGTGGGTAAGAATAAGAATACTGTATTTTCGTTCAGCCTATGTTTGTTTGTTTGTTTATACTCTTTATTGTACAAAAAGGTTACATAAATAAAAATAAATAAATAAATGTTGCCATGAGAAGCGTGGATTAGTACTCGTATATCTTTCGGACGCAACACCTCACAGTAAGTAGTACAGTCACCAGCGTTAATATCTGATCTGCCACAGCGGAGCGTGCAAAAATATCTGACACGTCCTTCCGGCCCTAGAAATAGAGTCGTATCAGATATTTATGCACGCTTGTTGTGTCAGATATTGGTGCTGGTGACTGTACCACGAGACTTGAAGTGAATAACACACATAGCTATGTACATGAAGAACTGATATGATTGAATGTCAAAATCCCGCTGTCATTACATGACATGTTTTTTTTCTGCGTGACATCAACTCTGTTGGCACTGCCTATACCTCAACCTTTGCAGTACACATAATCACTGACGTTATGTAAAAAATGTAAGCAATTATAGGTAGAGTCATTCACGATCACGCGTGCCGTGGTCTTATTACAATGTCATTAATGTCTAATTTTGACAAAACCACGCGTCTTCGTGGATGGCACTAGGTATAGGTGGGAATCAAGTTGTAATGACGCCACGCCACTGCTGCATTTATTCTTATTTCTGGGCAGCGAGGTAGTGATAAATCTCCATGTATAGGTACATACAGCGCGCAAATATTTGCGTAATTTAAAGCGTAACGTACATAGGGTGTTACGCCGCAAGGGTTTTCTCCCTTATCGACCACCTTTTACGACGTAAACACCCGCCGCGGAGTGGTTGCCAACCTTTGGAGCTTTATAATTTTTTACAAGCTCTTGTGTAACCTTTTTGTATAATCCCACTAATATTGTAAATGCGAAAGTTTTTAAGTCTGTTTGTTTGTTTATTTGTTACTTCATCACCTCTAAACCGCTGAACCGATTTAGATGAAATTCAGTATACATATAGTTCGAGTCCCAGGGAAGGACAGGGAATAGTTTTTATCCGGAAAATTGCAAAGTTTTCGCGGGATAGCCATAACCGCATTCTATGCGGACGGAGTCGCGGATAACGGTTAGTAAAGAGTATAAAGAAACAAACATTTTCCTTGGCAAATGTAAGGAATGCCAATATGACCTCAGTAGCACAAAGATATAACCTTGGTGTACCTAGTGCCATCCACGAAGACGCGCGATTTTGTCAAAATTAGACATTAACGGCATTGTAATAAGAACCACGGCACGCGTCATCGTGAATGACTCTACCTATACGTGATTCAGTTTCTTTGACTTACATTCCGATTGTGTGGTAATCTATAAACAAAAATAAATTGTAAAATGTGTTGCTAAGCGCAAAACTCGGGAACGGCTGGACCGATTTCGCTAATTCTTTATTTGTTGTGTTCGTTATTGTCAGGAGAAGGTTTTTATAGAAGAAAATTTAGAAAAATTTCAACGGGGGCGAAGCCCCGGGAAACAGCTAGTACTGGTATAAAAAGTAGCTTATCTGTTATGTGTCCAAGATTCAGATCACGTATTGGCCCGCGACTCCGCTCGCGTAGATTTCGGTTATCGCTATCCCGCGAGGACTATGCCATTTTCCGGGATAAAATACTATCCTATGTTCTTCTCCGGTACTCAAAATATCTGTATACCAAATTTCATCAGAAAATAGGTAATTTTCGTGATTCTTCTTTAAATTTAATATTTTTAGCTGCTTACATTTTGAGAACCTCGCGCACCCCGAAAGGGTAGGCTGGGGGAAACCGGGACAAATCGCCGGCGCCCGCGGCCCGGCACGCAGGCCCGTTTGCAAGACGCACCCTTCTAATCCCCAACCTCCCCCTCATTACATACAAGGATAGTTAAAATTGCCCCCCTTCCACCCCGGGCTTTATGTCTTCAATAAAACTGGGTATTTGTGAGCTACTTTGTTTAAATGAAATCGGAATGTTTTGGTTAATGATAATCAAAGTGGAAAGGAGATTAAATAGATACTTTTATGTGATTTGGACAAAGTGCTGCCCAGACTTAATACTGTGCATTATGCTCCTCAGACTAAAACTACACTAAAGAGCTTTAAGATTTATAACAGGAGTCAAGAAAAAAAAAACATTTACTTACTTATCTGAAAAAATAGATTTTTATTTGCTTTGAAACAAATACATAATTAGTCGATTAATAGCAAATAAGCGACGTCATAACTAACTATTGCTGTATAAATCTATTGGAGAATCGTACTTTGATAGCTCATAATAAAGTACGTCAAGTGATGGCTGGTGTCATCTAACTTATTAAAATGGTTCCGGTGTTTGAGATAAGATTATACGTAAATTTTTTGTACTTCAAATTCATAAACACATGGAGAAGATGGCCGTTGGGCCCAAAAAGTTTTCGAATGGAGACAGTGGAGTGGATCAACAAGCACAGGATAGGTCTCCCACCAACAAGATGGACCGTCCATCGACCAGGACGACGACCACCAGGACGGATGACCTGGTTAAAGCCGCGTGTTACGGTAGACGCAAGCCGCTTCCAAGCAAGCAACTGGAGGCAAGGGGGGAGGCGTATGACCAACAGTGGACGTCCTACGGCCGATATGATGATGATGTAATTCAGAGAAACGAAAGAATATTAATACTTCTCTTCACCCCCAGTTATATCACCGCCTGCCCTTAGTGATAACAGGTCAGACGCAATTAAAAAGCTTACCCGCCATAACGCCCCCAAAAACCTCTAAAATTTAATATAACCGTAAGCTAGATAAGTTACCCTGGAGGGACCTCGATACCTTACCCTTTTGCCCGCTTTCCCCTTACCCACCTTGCCCCTGCGGTGCAGCCTTACCCCAGCCTCCCCTCGGATTATATGCGCGGAAGATAGTTAAAACCGCCCTGAATAAATTTAACTCGTCAATAAAAAACCGATAAGGTTAAACTGTATTTTGAGAATGGGTTCCGTGGGATGTAAGGGCGGTGACACAAGCTCGGAATTAGCGTGCTTGGTTATATCCAAGACCTGGTTTAGACCTGGAAGGAAAATCGTGCAAGTTGCTTTAAATTGTGAGCC
Organism: Choristoneura fumiferana; assembly: GCF_025370935.1. NCBI lineage: Eukaryota > Metazoa > Arthropoda > Insecta > Lepidoptera > Tortricidae > Choristoneura > Choristoneura fumiferana. The sequence continues at coordinate 12,535,868 of NC_133482.1, read as the reverse complement.
CGATAAGCGCACTAGTTCAAAGTGGTTATTGGATCGCAGAAATCTAAAAATATAACACTGTAAATGGCTGTATTCCTTTTTTTATCAAAATGAGACTTAAATAAAAGGTAACGCGTATAATTGGTATTTAAAGCCCTAAGTTTGCCTACCGAAATCTCGCCACAAATAGGTACATAAATCTTAGCTACTAATTATTTTTGATTCATACATAATTTATCAAAAGAATTAAAAAAGTGAGTTTTTCGATGTCTCTTATGTGTCACGGCAATGTCTATCGTCAAGTTTGTGACATTAAGAACTTGACTTTTAACAATGACTGTGAAGATAAATAAAGTACCTATTAGATATGTATGAAGAGAGTTTTAAATTTAGTGTTGTATCAACGAAAAAAATGAATGTAGAGGAAGCGAGAGTTGTATGCCAGAATCGTAGCAAGTAGTGTTCTCTCTACGAAAAACGATGTATGATGTATGTATGTAAAACGATGTGAGTATTATTTGTTTTTCAATTATGTGATACAAATTGCATTAAATAATGTTTTGCCATCGAATTTTGTTGGAAAAGTTCGAATTTATCTTACTTTCTCAATTGGTTTCAGTGTGTGTCTTCTGTGTTAGTGAATAAATGTCTTCTGTCTTTCTTTCATTCTTAACTTCAGTAAGCCAGTTGAGATAGCAAGATAAAAACGAACTTTATCCGATAAAATACGATAGCAAAACAATATTCAATAAATCTGTAAGTACCTACGTAGGTAGGTAATTTACGTCACGAAATACTCTACTTTCTGGTCGGTAGGTACCAACCTTAACACGCGCCACAGAATGACCGGCCCCCAAAAAGGGCTTTTGTCCCTTAAAATAAAGGGATGTTTTTGTTATCTTGAGGATTGGCTAATTTGACAATAACAAAGAGCCTTCGTTTGGGGACGGTGGAGATGGTAATCATCGTTTTTGTAGCACATGAAAGGCTCGCAATTCCGTGAATAGAATAAATAAAGGTCTAATAAATTTGCTGAAACGGCTCTTGAGTTTGTATGTATTTTGGGAATGAATTTGTTTGGGTTAGCGATGTAGGATGGGTGTATTATGTAGTCGCGTAGGTAAACACGTAATATACTGGCATTTTTGATAAAAAGCGATGCAGGAAAAAAAGGAATTGTCGGTGCTTCAATAAGTTGAAGGATGGTACAAAATTGGCGTGTGTCAAAGAACAAAATTAATATTACGAATAAAAATGTCACGCGAGCTAAAAACGACTTTTCACAAGCTAAAAAAGCCTTATGCTAATTTTACCAGCCTTTAACCAAGACAACTATTCAAAAAATTGATTATTGCAGAGATGCTGGTTCAAAATGGATTACATTTCATTGGCCCTATACTAAAAGCTATGAAAAGATAAAATAAAAAAAACCCAACTGACTGCCTTTGCCTTTGAACTTTGGACAGAATCTGAAATGGAAAAATCAAGCTTAGCAGTCTAGCACTCTTAAATGACTTTAACTTCAGTATTCGGGATTTAAATAAAAGCGTGTCGAACACGAAGGCAAGTACCATCTACATCAAAGCTTATATTTAATTAATAATGTTTTTTTAACAAAAGCCTTTATCGGTCTTGAATATTTTCAGTCAGATGGAAAGAAACTTGTTGTTTGCTATTCCTGCTCCCATATTGTCCTACTGCCTCAAAAAAGTAAAGTGCGATCTAAAAAAACGAGCATCGTGATGTAGCGCTCCGGAGCGCTGCGAAGTGGCGGATTCCGTGTGTCGAACACTTACCGGCGATCGCTTTTAGTTTTAAATGGCACTGGCCGCTATAGCTGCCAGGATGTTGGTACTTCAAACAAGATTATTCATTCGAGAGTGTTTGGTTTCGAATTTTGAATTTTAAGTACCTACACGACGATCCGCTTTTATTTTGCTCTTCACTGGTTGAATGAAGTTGTGAAACTGGCCTCACGATTTTTTTTTTAATATATTGAACCGGATAACTCACGGCTTAAATCGAGTTTAGCCCGACATGATATTTTTTTTATCATGACATGGTTTGATGACTCAACTTACTTTAAGTAGCTCTTACAAGTTCATAAGACTCCATTTACTAATTATAATATATATTATATATGCCTACATAAACCCCACATAAAACAGTATCAAAGGAACGAAAGAGGAACTAAATATTTTTAAACATAATGCCACTTTCTTAAAAAGTAGCACTCTTATTTGATTTGCACTCTTGTAAATATAAGTTCTATGTAAAAAAATAACCAATTACGTAGACAAAATAAGGCTCTGATTTAATTTATACTCTTTGCCACGCGAATCTACCTACAAAATTATTCTACAGACATAAAAATACAGTAAGTAAGCAATTTACGTAATTAACGGAGTGATCGGCCGGTGGGCCACTCCAAGAGGGTTGTCGCATCTGTGCGGGACACCTGACATCTTCGATTACACTCACCTTAGCCCTTGGCGCTAAGTGAAAGCCCTTGCCGTGACATCGATGTGCAGTGGCAGTAAGCATTTACTAATTTTTAAATATACATGACCGACTTGTACTGTCTGAACTTTTTTATACTCTACGATAAAAAAAAAACTACAGGAATTTTGGTCAAGCGACGGATAATAAGTAAAAATAAATCAAAATACTTGTTCAATCGTATTGATCGTATTTTTAAGTTGGTAACAATATAGCTGTCAAATTCACTGTCACTTGACATTGAATTGGCTTTTCATTTTGACAGTTTACTTTTTAATTCGAACCGCCGTTTCGTGTCGTGTCGGTTACTCGGTTACTCGTAGTCGGTCTCTTCGGTCGGTCTAAGTCTGTCGAAGAAGTCCCTCGTATTTTCGCTTCTACGGAACCCTCAACCAAGGTGTTCGCGAATTACTTTCAAAGTATCTAGTAACATCATTCAAGTTAAAGAACAATTGTGATAGGTACAACTATCATTTATTCCGAATGCCGCCAAAAACTCCGTTTCCTAAACTTTGTTTTCACGCCCGTAATTACAGACTTTGAAAGCCATACTTAAAAACCTCACGCAACAGTGCGCCATCTAGTGAGACAAAAAACGATAGCCCTCATTGGAGATCTATGGAGGAAACCTATGCCTAGTCAGCAGAAGAAGTGGATGAGCTGTTACAGTGTTCAAAATTATCTACACACGACCCTACTGCCAAGGTACTAAGAGAGTGTTTAGATCATTTTGAGCACCGCTAACGCTCATTCACTTCTAACTACTGACTGTCCAACAGTGGACGTTCTACGGCTGACATGATGATGATGATGAACGGAAAAATGATAAATAAATAGCAACGAGAAATCTTACTTCAATTAACACATGTGTGATTTTAAATGAATGCGGAGTATTTCAAGTCAGGTCTTTGACATAGTATACTTAAAATATCGATCACTGCATTTGCATTTGTCAAACAAAATTTCACGGATATTAAAAGGGGCATCCAGACAAAGTAACTCAACCACCTTCTAAAATATGATGCATTTTAAATCATTTACCGCGTATATGCAAAAAAGATCTTGCAACCCGCTCTTACAATTTAAACGTTCGTTTAGGATGAAGAATTGAGTCTAGAAATTTTAATTTTATCTCGAATTGAAAATAATCTCCCTTAGCAAAAACTTTACTCCATTCCCCAAATCACGCTTTAATTAAGTATACAATTGTAATCAAACCCCATTCAACACTATCTACAATCAACAATGACACCGTATCTCCAAAAAACAAAAACAAAATGGAGGCCAAAACAGATAGCCGCTTTAAATCTTCTCTGTTTTTCGAGCTATTTTTCTCAAGGGCCGCACGCGTCGGGTGGCTCCGGGTGGGGAAGGGTCCAAAAGGGGGGTGCCCTAATTTTTTAAAGCGGAGCTACTGAGGTTAGTTGAAAGAGGTTGGTATAATGAGATAGGCGCGGGTTGTTGTTTTAGGGCTTTATGTTGCGAATTATAAATTATAATAAGGAGTTTTGTGTTATAATTTATAATATACGATGTTTTGTTGAATGTTGTATAAGGTTACATATTTGAAATATACTACAATGTCGAAAGTTGTTATACCTATGGTTAAAATGTCTAAGATTGATAGGTCGATTGATTAAAATATCGAATGAGTAAAAATGTCGATAACCATTATATTTAAGTTATAAATGTCAACATATTTTTTGTTTTAATTTGTATTTTTTATGTGGTTTTATTTTTTTGTTGTGTAGTTTTGAAAATTTCTAAAATTGTGTGAATAAATTAAGATGTGGCAATAAAGATATTTTTTTTTTATATTTGAATGTCGAAAATAAAAATGTCGCACATACGAATCTGCTTTATTTTTTGCACCTTTCTCTTAATAACGTTTATTTTACATAATCTAGTCATTAGCGTTGTTGTGGTCACAGTTCTAACCTTACCGAAACAAATATTTTTAGGTTTTAGGTTAGGTTAGTATTGCGTCAACTCAACTAGGTAGAATAGGAGCTCCGCAAAACGATTTTTCGGTATTTTGAACTTCGAAATTTTACCTGTAGATATTTTAATTATCGATATTCAAACATGTAACCGTTGCATAAATGTACGGTCAACCAATTTGGTTGCTAGGCTGCCATAAGTGCCATAGAACTTTGTTATGGTGACGCTACTCATTCTATAACGGTCATATGGACAAATATATAGCCTAGGTATGGAAGAAGGTAATTGCTGGCAGAGTTTTGGTTTAAAACGGACGAGCTTGCAAGTCCGTTTAATAATACGACGCCAACAATTGTTACAACTGTTCGATGACTCCACGCGTTTCAAAGTCAAAGTCAAAATATCTTTATTCAATTTAGGCTATAACAAGCACTTATGAATGTCAAAAAAAATCTACCACCGGTTCGGAAAAACCTCTGTTGAGAAGAATCCGGCAAGAAACTCAACAAGGTATATTTTTTTCAAACAGATTTACAATATTATTAAATGATATGTATACATCACAAGTATTTAACACAACTTTATTTTTAACACAGTTTCTGAGAGAAAGGTTTTTATGAGACGGACAGATGGACAGAAAATGGACAACAAACTGATCTTTCTGAGGTATTGAACTCTAAAAATCAGATTGACAGGAGTGTTAACATTCAGTCAAACTAACTCTAGCCAAACTTACCAAGTTGGGCTGAATTTTCTTAAATAAATTATAAAGCCTACTTATACTATATACAGAGAAGACATAGAATTAGAAAAAACACGTTAACAGGGTTTTAATAAATCAGAGTTCATTTTAATGCTTCATTTTTTAGGGTTCCGGAGCCAAAATGGCAAAAACGGAACCCTTATAGTTTCGCCATGTCTGTCTGTCTGTCTGTCCATCCGCGGCTTTGCTCAGGGACTATCAATGCTAGAAAGCTGTAATTTTTCACGGATATATATATAAACTATGCCGACAAAATAGTACAATATAGAATTTAAAAAAAAATTTTTTTAGTGTACCTCCCATAGACGTAAAGTGAAGGTGATTTTTTTTCATCCAACCCTATAGTGTGGGGTATCGTTGGACAGGTCTTTTAAAACCATTAGGGGTTTGCTAAGACGGTTTTTCGATTCAGTGACATGTTTACGAAATATTCAACTTTAAATGCAAATTTTCATTAAAATAGAGCGGCCTCCCCTCTAGAATCTAAACCGGTGAGTGGAAAATTTTGAAAAAGTTCACGATGGTAGTAAGTATATCAAACATACAAGAAAAACTATAACGGCTAAGTTTGCTTGAGAATTATTAGTAGTTTAAGAGTAAATAGCAGCCTAAGGTATAAAATACGCCTAAACTTGGAAGATTCCGTATAAAATACGAAATCCTTAGAAAAATATTACTTAATGTTTTCGTAATGGCTCCGGAACCCTATTTTGGGCGTGTCCGACACGCTCTTGGCCAGTTTTTTTTAGCATTAGAAAAGGTAAGCAATCGCGACGAGTCTTTTCATTGAAAAACGTTTAAAAAAACAGTAACTAGGTATTACTTATGATATCAAACGAATTTAAATGATCATTATACCTATCCTTTGCTAATTGTTTAACAATAATACCTACATATTTGCTGTGACTTAATTTTAGAAAGTGTTTTTGAATAAAAAGACACATCTAGCTCGCTTACCTTCTTTCTAATGCTAAAAAAAACCGGTCAAGAGCATGTCGAGCCATGCTCAGTATAGGGTTCCGTAGGTCCCGACCTTGTCTTAACTTTACCTTAGAAATATTTTTTTACAAAAACTTACAAACTGCTCAACTGATTAAGTTGAAAATAATATAAGCTTAACTTCCGTGACTACGAGTATTTCATATTTTTTAGACGTCCGGTTCAAAAATTAGAGCAAACCCCTAATCATTTTCTACCTATCCAATGATCCCCAACAATATAGGGTGGAAGTTAAAAAAAAAATCATCCCCACTTTACGCGTAAGTGTGTCAGGTACCCTAATTTTTTTTTTTTTTATTTCACCACTTTGTCGGCGTGACTGATATGTATATTCATGCAAAATTACAGCTTTCTAGTAGTAACGGTCTCTGAACTTAGCCGCGGATAGACAGATAGTTGATCACGGAACCCTAAAAACGAATATAGCGAAGTCGCAGCGATCATATTCCAGCAAGCTCATTATAGGTAAATAATTATTGTTATTTATCATTATTATCATAGCTACAGCTATACCTACCAATTCAGCGTTCATTTAAGACAATCCATTCCCTCGACAACTTAATACCAAAATGATGCTCCAAAAACCATTAATCACCGCACATGGCGCAAACCGGGCTATAAATCACGAAGATTTAATTAATACAACCGAACAAAATCTTACGGCGGCCATTTTGGGGCCCTTACCTCCCCCTCCCGCTGACTGGAACAGACGATTACACCTCAACTAACTTCCACGTACACATACTAAATTTAATTAGCACGCTTATGTCGTCAACATAGGCGGCAAAATCTCATACTTTTCCGTTTTCGGATGGCATTGCCAACGTTGCGCCTTTGTACCCAGTCCTTCTGTGAGGATAATTAGGGACGTACCCTCCAGATGAGAAATTCGGAGTTTAAATTGATTCAATCGAGGCTGATGTCCCGGTTTTCCTTTTTTCGCCCAGTTCCCGGACAAGTGTTTACTGGTAGGAAATAATCAGTTTTGTTCGGGAGACAAACTGATTAGGTTTGGGATCGTTCTTCGGACTTTATTTCGGATTTCCAGGCAGCTAGTTAATTAGGAAATGCTCAATTCTGTTTGGCCGAATGCCACTACCAATTTGTCCCGTGCTGAACGGGTATCGCGAAACAAAGTAAGTTCAAGTTTTGCAGGTGGTAGGACCTTGTGCAAGGTCCGCCCGGATTGCTACCACCATCTTGCTCGCTAATCCTGCCGTGAAGAAGCAGTGCTTGCACTGTTGTGTTTCGGCGTGGAGAGTAAGACAGCCGGTGAAATTACTGGCACTTGAGGTATCTCATCTTGGCCTCTAGGCTGGCAACGCATCTGCAATACCCCTGGTGTTGCAGATGTTTATGGGCGGCGGTGATCTCTTACCATCAGGAGACCCACTTGCTCGTTTTCCATCCAGTCGAATAAAAAAAAAAGAATTGAGATTAAAACGTGTTTCACCACTCTATATCACATTTTCATGTGATAGATAGGTTTTTTTATTGTTTTAGTTAGGCAGGAAAACAATGATTATCATAAACATAAGTAAAATTTATAGTGAAAAAAAATCCGGATAACTCACGCGTCAAATCGAGTTTTTAGCTCGACAGTTTTCGAGCTAATTCGTAGTCCTTCCTCCCGGAGAACACGCCAGGGCCGCTGCTGCAAAGGCGCCTTCTATTTTATCCGGATTTATTTCACTATGAGCGAGTTTCATGGTAGTTTCTTACACAAGTTAGATTCCATTACAATAAGTATTTTGATTAGAGATAAAAACTTAAAACAGTCCGTGTGAGGGAGAAAGAGAGAGAGTTGACAGCCCTCATTCATGAAGAATCACTACCACCAGAAACATAAACATATCGGGTCTAGAAATCGTCTAGGTACAAAGAATTTGCCCATGGATATCCCGCGGGAATTAAGTATACAATTTAGTTGAAACGCGCTACACCCTTTTTCAAACCGCTGCATGTTTCGTTGTATAAATAATGGCGCGAAATCTTTTCTTGCCACTACCCACAACCTCGTCGGTTAGCAGATAAATATATTATTTAGTGCTCCCGGTTATCCGGCTTATGCAGCCGGGTTAGAATTATAAATGAGCGGGGCTTAAAGTTTAGAAGCGCTCTCTGAAAGTCTAAAAGCTTAGGTGCGGAGAGCGGCGAAGCGACAGAAGTGGCAAAGCTACGATTAAAGCATTTTCTACATATTAAAGGCTGACCAGAATTATAAAAAAACCTCGCCATATTGCGGAAAACCAATAGAACTAATTTTATGCACTGGTAACACTAAACTCTTCTTCTTCTTCTCTTTTAAAATATGGCTTTTCTGTCCTAATTAATAGGACAATTTCGCCAGTGCCAAGGTAAACTCTCTTTGAGAGGGACGTTGTACGGTGATTGTAGTTTTGCAACTTGATAGTAAAATTCCAGAAACCACGTGGAGACAACTTGCGTATTAAAAATGACAGACACGAGAGTAATATAAAATTTTGTGATCACTGTTCACTGTTAAGGTTAATCGCCGCATAAAACACTATCAAAATTATACTTCAACTAGTCAAAAAAAAAACAGAAATAGCAAAATTAGATATGTTTACATTCGCCATGTTCGAATGCTACAAATCGAATCCCTCTAAAAAAATATATTTTACAAATTAACGTTGTTTGCGCGTAGTATTTTAAAGTGCTATTTTGTGTTTTTGTGCGTTAAAACGCCAAAGATTATCCATAGCCTTGGAAACAAAATAATTCACAAGGTATAAAATTATTTGTCATAGAAAAAGTCAGAGGGATTAGAAAATATTTCTTTAAATAACATCACCGACACCACACCGTTGCCAATGCCACAGTTGTGTTGGTAGGTATCGTATAGTAAGTGTAAAGAATGTTGCAATGTAAAACGTAGAAGTACTGCCCTCGCGTCAGGTTTTTTTATATTCCTGGTCAGCCTATGGAATGCTACATAGTCGCCGTCACCGCATGAGCATGAGCTATGAATGCATTTGCGTGAATGAGGGTTTCTATAGGCTAGTTGGCGCTAGTATCCTGAGATCCATTTGACCCCTGCGTCACTTTTTTTTAAATACATGGCTTCTGCCTAACGGGACAATTTTGCCAGACGTAAAGTGACAAAGAAAAACTACTGCATGTATAATATAGCTTACATAACATTACTTACTTTTGCCCATATTAATATTAACCTGGTCAGGTCACGTCAAATTTTGAGAAATAGAATTTGAAACTTGATGTCCTAAATTAAGGACGTTGGGCTTTACGAGGTTAAGAACATAAACTCACAATGTTTCATGTTCAGTGCTTCAGCATTATGCTGAGCCAGTGTCCGATTCGCAACCGCAATGACACAGACTTTCCTACGTGTTGTCTATTTCTACTTAATACTATTGATGTGTCTTGTGTTGCGAATAAATGTCTTTTCTTTCTTTCTTTGTTTCTTTCTTTATGTTCGGTCTAACACTATCTAGGTCTACAGCGTCCGCGGTGGCCAGTGAACGTTGCCAAATAAATTTAGAACTGATTACACTTGCGCCGTCTTGTCGCTTGGAGGCTTCCGTTGGTGGTTTAAATAACTGGAAATTGTCTGAATAACTAGCCTTTACCTACGACTTTGCTCGTGTTAAGTATTAGTTATGGCATATGAGTTAAAATTGCGGAAATTCCCAAAAAATACATCGTGGTCTAATTTACATTGCACGAAGAATACACCTGCTTTTTTAAAGAATATTCTTAGCGATGAGTTAAAACAATTACTTTGCTCACCCGCGACCTTATGATAGCTACGTTTATGCAAGATATGTGTGTTCATGCAGTTCCTCCACCTCCACACTGCTAAGAACCTATCTATCACCACCACCACATTACACTGTCTAACATCTAGTAGCATGGTTTACGGTTGTGTTGCTCTGAAGATGAGCTCTGGTTCCGTTCGAAACGCGTCGGTGTAATGTGATGGTGCTGATAGTAATTTCAAAGGCTCTGGTAATCAATAATTATATTAAATTTTATTCGAATACGTCCGTCCGTTTTAGCGTCAAAAGGTAGCAAAAAACTCTCACACGATATAGCGATCTCATAACATTAGTACGTACGTTCAACATTACTACGATTAGTACGATTAGAAGAAATATAGGTACATTTCAATTGCAGGTACCTAATAGATTAGATTCGATTAGATTTATTTATTACCTTTTGAAAAAATACATTATAAGCACATGTCAGTTAATTACAAGAAATTCACAAAAGGATCGTCAAATGTATACAAAAAAAAAATAAAAAAAAATCTTATTAAGTATAATAAATAGTCAGCGAGAATAAAAAATAAAAAAATAAATAAATTTAAAACAACAGGTATACAACATAATATATTCATTGTTGTTGAATATATACTTGCTTATTAAAAAAACCAGCAGAGATACATATGTGTAATATGACATAATTATAATCCAACGCTGAGCTGAAGCGTAAGAACAAATCCTGCTACAAACTTTCAGCTTTTTTTTCAGGAAAAATGTGTGTTTGCAAAATGAGCCAGCTGCTACAAGACTGGCTTGAGCTTATAAGCTCTTGCCTCGGAGGAGCGGAGCACAGAGGAGCTTAAAAATAGGTGTTTTTTGCGAGTCCATAATTTTATTGTTAATTTTTAAGCGTGTTTTTCGTAAGGAACGATAACATGAACCTGGCACAAATAGGCTATCTGATCATAAACAGGTCCTATACTACGAAGTATAAAATTCGATCGTATCTTGGCGTCTTTATATCGTCTCGGTTATCCCAACAAAAAGTTAGAAAACCCCCGACTTTGTCACTTCACAGTTCAATATCCCAAAATCGGCTAAGCCGACTTTGATGAAACATATCTAAAAACTATTGCTAGAAAACCTAGTTTCAAATAAAAAAAACCGCATTCAAATCGGTCTACCTGTTTAAGAGCTACAGTGCCACAGACAGACACACATACACAGACACACATAGTGGTCAAACTCATAATACCCCTCTTTTTGAATCGGGGTTAAAATATTGACCACTCCATCCTGACACATCAATCCATTGGCTACATAAAAAATCAGCTTCGTTACCTTTTTCTACTGACGGAATAAAAGAAATCGGCAAAGTGCGAACTGGCCTAGCACACAAAGTGTTCCGTACTACCGCAAAATTCACTGGACTACAAACGAAACGCGAGCTAGAAGCGAGAAAATAAATATGTAGATACAGTCGAACAAACAGAGTCATGTGTTAGGGTGGGACTTTTGAGCTATTAATGTCATGTTGACATCCCATAGGTACTTTTGTCAAGGAAATCATAGTGAAATTGATTATTAATAACAACAACTGACATTGGGCTTCAAGGTGAATTAATAATAATAAATTGATTATTAAAAGTTTCCATCCTGGTACAAACATGAATCAGTTTGTTCGACTGTAGGTACATGTATGGCGTTTTAGAAATTTAGGCGTCTCGCACTTTTGGTTTGCGAAACAGTTCTATTGGTTCAATGGTTTTGGATAATGCAGGTACGGAACCCTAGAAACAGATCATAGTTGCGGGTCGCAGCTGTTTGAAGCTGTGAAGATTGGCCAACCCTCGGTTAAATGCACTTTCTATGTTTCACAATGAGGTTCAGGATAGGATCTCTCCTTGGGAATAAGTGAGAGATAAAACAAAGAGACCAATCTATTTAATACTGGCTTGACGGCTGTAATTAACTGTAATTGAACACAATTTTGTACAATTTTAGAGTTAAATTTACACAGATCTATTTTAGTGACTTAAAAATACGGTCAATAGGTAATTTTTTTTCGATATAGATTTTTGTTTATTTATTTATTTTCGGAGAACCAACAGCTATAACTTACAGAATAAACTTATTTTATAGTACCAATAAAGCCAATTATAGGATCTCACAAGTATACACAAATTTTAAACAAGTAAAACTTACTTACGCGCATAATCGCAAACGCACCATGCAGACATGGATAGAAACATGGATAGAAATTTGAACTCCAAAGTAGCGCCTGAAGGTATATTATTTTGTCAATCTTTGTAGTCTTATTATAATTCTTTGTATTCTTATTATTATAATCGGGATAAAATATATTCAGTAGCTTGATTCTATTGATGATACATTTTATAATTTTGAGTCCTGTATCGCATAATATTAAGGTGATTTTCCACCGGCGAGGCGAGAAGAGACGAGGCGAGACGAGAATTGAAATATGTATGGCGGCGCCCGCGGCGGCTCGCGGCGGGCGCGCGAGAATGCATACTAATTTCTATTCTCGTCTCGCCTCGTCTCGTCTCGCCTCGTCTCGTCACGCCTCGCCGGTGGAAAATCACCATTGTAACGGGAGAACTTTATGGGTGGGGCTAGCGTTGAAATACTTTCGAGTCCATGAAATACATGAAACCATCAAAGTCGAACTAAACTACAAGTAGATACATACATGAACTCGTCCCCTCTTTTAACCCCCTCTTCTTAACTATTTAGTAATAAACGGATATAACATAATCATCCAATGGTCTATTAACATTGTTAAAGTTCTGTTTGCATAAAATTGAAACTGATTCTTACATAATTTTTACGCTAATTTTATTAAAACGAAAAACACCAATTCGATTGTTAATGTTTCATTAATTGTACCATTTATCTCGATATACTATTACTATCGGTAAAAAAGTGAAAGTGAATATTGCCCGGCAAAAATGCTCTGTAAAAGCAACAGGTGAACTTGAACTTTAAAAAAATTAAATTTAAATACACTGTGGCGCTTTTTAAATTGACGGCAACAAATAATATTTATCAGCAAATTTAAACCGCTCCGGCACGCCCATTGTAACTGGTACGGCACGGCATGAAACTGACTGATTGTGAATAAACTTCACTCAATTTGGCGATTATTTTTTGTTAACTGATGAACTGATTTTAATATAGGTATAGTCGGGGTAAGAAAAGGTTCGTCACTTTAGGATCTTAACGTAATTGAAATAGAGTTGAAAAGTGACGAACTTTTTCTTACCCCGACCATACTTATGTACTATAAGACATTCTTGTACCTCCAGTTATTTTTAGATCATTTCGATCGAAGTTATTCATCGTATATTATTATGTTCTTGCTCCTTACTTGTGTCCATTGTAAAGGTTGCCTGGAAGAGATCGCTCTGAAGCAATAATTAAGGCCGCATATATTGCTTATTTTAGAAAATCTCTATGTACCTGATATCTGTGTTTTCTATATTGATTATTTACTGGTTATTGATTTGTATAATTAAATAACAAGTTTTTAATATTTAGTTGGTTCGAATCCTGGGTGAGACAAGGGAAGTTTAGAAGATCTTTGAATGCAGTTTTGTTCAATTTTAATAAAAAAGAATGTTTCCTTACAGTACAATTAGCTAACTAAAGGATTTAAGGTAGTTGCCCTCCAGGACCCATTGATTCTTTCCACCCTGTATATCCTACCCGTTACCAGTTTAACGAACTAATCCACTTGACTATGTCGGTGACCCTCGTTCTTCTACGTATCTTCTCATTTTTGATTTGATCCCGCTGAGAAATTAAGATTGTTTTTTTGGAATCTTTTTGTATTTTTTATTTCAATTCCAAATTTTTACTTTTTTTTTTTATTTTTAATTTTTATTTTTATTTCAGTATGTATTTTCAATTTTTCCCGCTGAGAAATCCGAAGCATAGTCCTTTCCATAGTTCGTTGAGCAACTCTGAGCCTATTGTTAAGGCCTCTAGCGAAACGCATTTACATTATTATTATTATAGGTAAATAAATTCTTAAATGTACCTATGAACATTTAAATTTAATCATACAAAAATGTCTGCTCTATCGTCATTCGAATGCGTTATCTCTAGCCATATAGAGAAGTTACTTTACCACTAATGTATCTGACTATCATTATTCAAACGATGAAAATTTGGATATAAAACTATATACAGTCGAGTTCATAAACTTTTGAGCAAAAATTTGATCAAATACTTATATGTGAACACGCTTCTACGCCGTTCACAATAGAGTCGTGTTTCACATATTTTTGATCGAATTTTTGCTCATAAGTTTATGAACTTGACTGTATCTACTTAATTTCTCATTATACTCTACGTCTGTAAAGTTGTTCGAATCCTCTGTTAATTGTTAGTTTCATTACGTTCCTCCAGTTTCAGTAGTAGGTACTAACTCTCTGCGAAAATACCTAATTACGACATTACCGCAAGAGAGTAACAAACCGTATCGAAATGTTAAATTTTAGTTTCCATTCCCTATTTTAATGATAAAGAGATATCAAAATTGGCGAAGAGAGACAAAATTGGATGGCGTCATAAAAGATACTTATCGTGTCTGTCGCCAGGAATACCTTATGAGGGAATAAATAATAAATGGTTCTGCCTGCTTTGAAAGAGGGATGATTATAAAAACCGTTGGCATGAAAATTCACTTTGAAATTGGAAGAATATTGATAACACGTTAGAAGGGTAGATAGAGAAAATTAACGCCATTTACATTAGACAAAGGAAAAGTATCAAATAACCAAATAACTGACATGCAATGTGTATAAACTTATCTTCCTTTTCGCATAATATTGAAAAGGATCTTTCTGTTTTTTTTTAAATCTTAATCTGGACCTTTTCAGAAAAAGATATGCTAAATAGAAAACTAAATGTTTATGGAAAAATGACAAATGAATGTTATGTTAGTTTAATATTTAACACGTACCTAGGTTTTAAATTTTATCAAATTTCTTACGTAGGTATATAAATAGTATAGCTGTGTAAGTTTTCTTTGAATCTTACCCACGAATTAGTAAAATTTTATCCACTTAAATAATGATCGGAGTAACTTGAGTTTAGATGCAAAAACATCAAAAAATATATATATAAAAATAAGTTAAGCACCTACAATGATTTTCTCTCACACATTAAGTACAAACAAATACCAGTTGCGAAAACGAAAACCGGAAGATCGCTTTAATAACATTAGCGTAACAAAACACTTTTTGCGTCCTCTTTTTTTACCCCTCCTCTCTTAAATCGACCTAAAGGCTCGACAAAAGGAATGACAAATAAACAAGGGCTCAGATGATGCTGTGACGCTCCCCGATATCTAATTACACGTGACGCTTCTAGCGGCATAATCCGCTATGAGCAAAGCAAATTAGTGTGAAAAAGCGTCACTCCAAGCATAGAAACGACAGATTAGGATGGCCTTATGCTCGACATGCCAATATCCAATAGACACCCTGCTGTCGTTTCCATTGCTCATGCAATGATATAAGATTAAGATGTTAACAGCTGGGACAGCGACCAGCACTCGGACCTTCATTTACCTTACACCACAGTCACTGTCACTGTAAGGGGACGGAAGGTAATGGATAAAGGGGTGAGGTTTAGTAAGAAATTTATAAAAATTGCTACACGGCTGGAAAGTTTTAGACTATAGCAAAGGTTAGTTCAGCTTAATACCAGAGCAACAACAAGACAGATATACACTTTTTATATACAATTTATTGTAGAGTTATACATATAGACAGCATATTTTTATTTTTCTTCATCGGTTCTCGTGGTAAGCAAAGCAGTTTGGTGTATGCCACCCGTTCGTTTGCCAGCCGCACCAGCTACCAGGAGAAGAGCTTTTAAGAAACAAGACCGCTTATTTGTCTACCCTGCTTCTTATCACATTGAACAGTAAAAGATTAATAAAGTACCTTTGCTAGGTATTGCTATTAGCACGTCTTGTATCTTGTATTATTTTAGGTATTTGCAAGAGAGCGCCTAAAGATGAAATCATTCTATACCTACTCAGCATTTTTATATAAGTACACTGATTTGTTAAAATAAGGTTCATTAGATTTATCATTACTTATTAGAATTTAATTATTATTTGGAAAAATTAACGACTACTACCCTAAATAAATCAGCACAACCAAACTTCCAAAGCCAGAACAGAATTCCAATCTAAATCCCCAACTTCAAAATTACATTACGCTCCAGAATTTTCGCTAATTTTACCTCAACGACCCTCATTTCAATAGGGTCGGGTACACGTCCTTTTTCGTTCTTATTTTACATTTTAAGTCTTTCTGGCCAGGATTTATATTCGGCGGACACTTCACCGGACCCGAGAGGGCCATAAATAACCGGGAAAGGTCCGGGGGCCTTGCCCTGGTCCCTCCCCCACGCCCGCAAACGACTAAGGTTACCGCGCTGGGGAAGATGAAAGAACACCCTCATATATCTTTTTCAAAGTGCGGATTGTTTGAGAATTTTAATTTTGCAAGGGAAAGGCCGAAGTCGGCCATGTTTTATTTTACGAGTGCTGCTGACGGATTACCAGTTTTATTATGCGGTTTTTTACCGACGTTTTTTTGCACGCAGTTGAGTTTTTGTGGAACAAAAGCGGGTCGAAAGTTTTTAGTTTGGAAGGCGGGTTTTTTAATGAGTGGCCAGGTAATTTAAAACAGTAAATGCGTGGTCGGTAGTGTACTAACTTCTGACGTTCATTTAATACTGGCAGCATAGTTCCATTTTTGAATAATAATATTGAACGGACGCAAGGGTGTTAAATAGAAGACTTCTGAAGACTTGTATCCGAGCTGCCAACGTAGCGAGTTATTTGGAAATATACATGAAAATAATATAAAAACGTGTTTTTAATGGGTGTGAGATATAATTAGGATAGTGGACCGTCCGTCCACTACAGTACCCACGAGTACTTACCTAATGATATGGGTAAAAACTTAATAAAAGCTTTTTACGAATAAAGTAGGTAGCTGGGAATATTCGAGCGTTTTGACCGGCCGGCAAAACGTCATTATCATCCCACATTTTTTAGCAAAACGGAAGGATAAGTCGCAAGAATTTGATTCACTCTAGATTTAGCATCGGTATTGTTTTTAGCTTGCATAACCAAACCATGAATATCTTTAATAGTAGGTTGTTCCGAAATTTGACCACGACAAACGCCGTTAAATTCAAACTAATTGTGCACATAATAAAAACCAAGTAAATTTGCTATACCTACCTATGTGATCCTACTTTAAAGCAATTGGAGTAGTTATACTTAAATGTACTTAAATGTTAAGTACCTACTCCAATTGCCTTAAAGTAGGTATACTGACATAGGAATAGCAAACTTTAGAAACAATTTCGAGTTAAATAAATATAGTGGTATCCGAATACTATTTCGTCCCACTAAGAATAAAAATTTTAGGTGACGTCGCACACTGAACATCGACCAATGTGTTCATTTGTTATCTATAATCAAAAAAACTAAAATCAATTTACAGCGGTTTTCAGTCCAACTAACCCAATGTGTTGCATTTATGTTTAAAACAGTGTTTAAATTTCCATTTTGTTTCACCTGTACCTCTCCATATAAAGTTCCCTAAGCTCTAACTAATTAACATGATTGTTAATCACGTCTAGGTCCTAGGGCTACTTAATTAAAACAAGTTCCCTTAGGGAAGGGCTTATTTGGCCGGGACCGGAGCAAACAACCCTTTCAAGGGCCCAATTGTCAAAGGAAACCCTTGTTGAACAAGTCTTGAAATTAAGCAGGTGCTTGAACATTTTATATTAATTGGTATTCAACATTTAGCTATCAGAAAACACCGTCTTCTACTTTTTTAGGTTTCTCTGTTTCTTTGATTCTAATCTCATATGGACAAAAAGTTGGAAAACCCCCGACTTGTCATTTCAAAGTTCAATATCTCACAAACAGCTGAACCGATTTTGATAAAACATGTCTTAGAACCATCGCTAGAAAACCTGTTTTCAAATATAAAAATCGCATTCAAATCGGTCCACGCGTTTAAGAGCTCCGGTGCCACAGACAGACAGACACACATAGCGGTCAAACTTATAACACCCCTCTTTTTGTGTCGGGGATTAAAAACTAGATAAAGGCAATTAAGAACTGTTTAATTTACTACACCAAGATTCGTAATAATCACGAAAATGTAGATAGGTGCTCTACAACTCGATGTGCCATTGCGTCAGTTAACAATCGTCCAAATAAAGGCCATTAAAATTGCCTTAATGTAGGACAAAAACTGTTACGTCGGCAACTTAATTAAGCGCCCTAACAAGGGTCCAGAAACTCAAGTCCTTGAAACAAAACACAATTCGTGTCCCAAAAAAAGGTCGAAAAAACGGAAGGTTCAAAGTTGTCCTTATTTGAATTTTCATTAAAACTTTGCCCGTCACGAACAAAGAACATTTATATTAAAAAAGTCTGCCGCGGCCAGATAAATATCTGCAGTCTCCAGCCGAGCCTGCAACTTTGCCCAACGATGGGCTTGGCAGACTGGACACTCTTTTGATCATCATCATCATCAGCCAGAAGACGTCCACTGCTGAACAAAAGCCTCCCCCTTAGAACGCCACAATGAACGACAACTCGCCTCTTGCATCCACCGGTTGCCCGAAACCATCACGATGTCGTCAGTCCATCTAGTGGGAGGCTTGCCAACGCTTCGTATTCCGGTTCATGATCGCCACTCGAGGGCTTTTCTTCCCCAACGGTCTGTCCTTCGAGCGATGTGTCCCGCCCATTGCCACTCTTTTGATGATAGTTTTTAATTCCAGAGTAGTAATGTAGTATTTTTTTTGAATTTAACTGACTTTAGACCAGTAGAGTATTTCTGTAAAACGACAGTGTAAAAGTATGCAGCTGCTTTTGACTCTGAATGTTCAATTAAACTGGCTCATCCACTTACAACATTCCTAAGTAGTTTAAAAATACCTGTATTTGTACTGCATATTAGTAATGGCAATTTTTACCTATTCACCACTCTGACCAATGCTCTCTCGATTACTCATTACCGCTTCGCAAACCGCAAGTGCCGCCCCGGTCTTCCCGGAGTCGCGTTACCTTACAGCCGCGGCGCACAGTGCCACAAGCGGCAGCGACAGCTGCTGCATGCAGTGCCACAAGCGGAAGCGACAGCGGTTAAACGAATTGCCTCAAGCGAAAGCGGCTACGCACAGTGACGGAGTGAAAAGTCTGGCTTAGGGGCTGTTTCACCATCCATTGATTAGTGTTAATTGACGGTTAAATGTGATGCCGTCTCCGTCTATTCGAACAAAACAAATAGAGACGGCACCACGGGTCTCTATTGTTTCCCATAAAATTTAAACTCCGATTTTAACAATCCATAACGTTATTCATCATAATTTTTGCAAGTCATATCATCTTAAGTCATAACATTAAACAGTATAAAGTGAAGTTCCGATTTTCGCAGGTCATAATTATTGTAAGTCATAAAATTGGTTAGTTTAAACATTCGATGTCCATATAGTATACCATTCCATAATATGAAAGGCAATAAACTAGTTTATAATAATTGTTGTAAGGTCTTTTTTCGCAGGTCATAATGATTGATAGTCACCTGATAAGTTAGTCGTAACATTTAACGTCATAATGTTAAATTAAATAAAAACACTCATAATAATTATAAGAATGAATTCAATTATTTATCAGAAAAATGAAATACATAATATTTTAACTACCGAATATATACCTAACTGTAGTTGTATGCATAATAATGTTCTAAACTTTTTTTATAGGAACATCGAGGATCAAAAATCATATGTGAAGCAATATTATTCGGGCTGCTATAAAAAAAATAACTAACACCAATAATAACACACTTCTAAACCTAACCCATCCGAGTCGCTTCTGCTCCGAACCGTCTTGCTCGCTCGCTTCGCTCGCTCGTACAAATCAAATTGTTTTCAACATAATTTGTATTAGTCATATTATCTAAAGTCGTAGTTAAATTAATTAGCACTTTCAAATGTATGCCTGGAAATGTTTCTGAGTAATTATCTATATTATGCCTATCAATATTATGAATTTGGTTTCTTAGACCTAGACACTTTAGGCATTAAAACGATATAAGTAACAACCATTAGTACGGTGAAATATATGGCTTAAACTATTTCTGAATAATTATCGTTAGATCTTTGAACGTTATAGTTAAAAATGTATGACTTTTGTGATTATACAATTTAATATTATATGCCATTAATATTAGAGCTAATAAGCATTCTACTGAACAAAAATTATGACTAGTGATGTTTATGTTTATAAATTATATGGATATCAATTTCTGACCATCGAAATTCGGAACAAAAAATGTATGGGTAACAAAGGGATCCTCGGCGCCACATTTAACCGTCAGTTAACACTAATCAATGGATGGTGAAACAGCCCCTTAGTGTTTGAGTATCTGTTGGGTCAAAGTACGTATTGTATTGTATTGTAAAACTCTTTATTGTACTCTTTTTTTATGTACATAAAAACACATGAAAATAACAGAACCCAGGATAATACGTTTAGCTGAGTAGCAATTTTTGCCTATTCAGCACTCTGGTCAATGTTCTCGCGACCACTAATTACCGCTTCATTAGTTCTCTGAAAGCGAAGCGAGCGCGCAAAATGTCAAACGCGAGCACCCAGCGAGTTAGCTGTTTATAAATTAGGTAACTTTCAGGACGCCATAATCTATTGTAAACTCGTGGCGAAATCGTTGCGCGCTTGCTTCTCTTTCAATTCGTCCATAAATCGCAAGCGTGATAACGCTCTAACTTACAGCTGCGGCGCACAGTGCCATGATCTGCAGCGAAAGCTGCTGCACACAGTGCCACAAGCGGCAGCGAGAGCGGAGTCAGAGTGGCTTGAGGCATACGTCAGCAGTGCGGTGACTAAGTGAAAACGTCTAGTTGAGAGTCCAGCTCCGTCCAGGTACATACAGCACATGGATTATAAACTCTCAGAGAGTTTTTGGCAGAAAGAGGAGCTCTATGTATAAAAAATAGTTTGTAGCGCTTCTGATAAGTATAATTACAAACGCTTATTTTTATGTAACGATATTATTAAAATAATTCTATAATTATTTAAACAATCTACTTACTGCCATTGATAGAAATACACTTTAAGAACATTCTATTACCTTAGGCACGGCTAAGTTAGGTACGTTATTTCTTAGAGTTGGTTCCATCCAGTGTAGGTATTATCGCTCATAGTGTCACAGAATAGATAATAATAGTGATAGTGTCAGAATTAAGTAGGCAATTGTCAAGTTTCGTGTCAATACAACAATAAGAAGTGGGTGAAAATCTAGTTTGAAGTTTCCGTCACATTCATAGATAGGTACTTACATACTTCCAGTGTTACTACAATTACGAATGAAAGGTTTACTAACGTTTGGCAACCTGAATCATTTCGCAACTTTTCATTCCCCAACTGTTTAATATTTCTGAAACAGTAAATATTTATTTATTTTTAGTTATTTTTGTAACTGTACTGCTTTTGGTGATCAATAAAGAATATTTGTATTGTATTGTATTGTATTTCAGGACTAACCTATCCTAACCTAAAGGGTTCTACAAAATGGCCTTGAAATAAATCCTGAAATATTTACAGTTTTAGATTTTGCGAAATTAAAAATTGCGAAATGAATCAGGTTGCCAAACGTTAGTTGCGAAATGAACGGATACCGAATGAAAAAGTAAATTATTGGGAATGAGAGCGAGTAAGTTGAACAGAGAGATGCTAGATGCAGCTGTTGGATTAGCTCTCGATCTTAACAACATTCTTTATCGTTTATGTTTATTCAGAATACGCAACTGCAAGCAACTGCAACCGTCAAAGAAGAATTTAGCCGAAATTGAAAATACAAACTGAAACATAGATGCACAGAAAAAACAGAAAAATAAGACCATCACTGGGAATCGAACCCAGGTCCTCGGTAATCCGTAATAAAAAATACAAAAAGATTCCAAAAAACCAATCTTAATTTGATTGCTTAGAAACGATCTCTTGTCCGGGTGAGCGGTTAGTTCCAAAAGAATGCCGAAAAAGTTTGAGGGCTTACGGCATAGATGTCGCTAGCGTCGCTGCTTAAGTGTCTAAGTAAGAAACACAAGCTGAGATATTAGGTGCATAGGGAAATTCGTGTCGGTACCGTTGACCATCAGTGGTTTAGCGGTATAGCACGCGGTACGGATTACCGAGGACCTGGGTTCGATTCCCAGTGATGGTCTTATTTTTCTGTTTTTTCTGTGCATCTATGTTTCAGTTTGTATTTTCAATTTCGGTTTTACGGGATGACCGTAAAAGTAAAAATTTGGAATTGAAATAAAAAATACAAAAAGATTCCAAAAAACCAATCTTGAAGAATTTAGCTCTGTACAAGTGTAGCTAATATAATGCGTGCTACAAATCAACAGTGTAACAATAAACGAGCGTGCCAACCGCGGCGTTTCAACCGCAGCGTCGCAATCGCCGGCGCGCCGGGCCCGCAAGGAAGCGTGAACAAATTTACCATAGCTGAGGATCGAAACTTTTGTACAATTACCGCGAGCCGCAGCGCCGCCTCGGAGCTTTGCCGGAGAGTCGGCAAAACAAGCTAGAAATAAAATATCAAATCAACTGATTTCGATAGTAACAGTTTAAAACTGAGACAACTACTGGGAATATTTGTGAAAATCAACTGATACTATAAATGTGAAAGATAGTCAGTTTTTATCTCTTTCACGTTAAAACGTTTTTTGAAACGACACCATTAGGTTTATAGCCAAGAAAATTGGCACGGTTAAGACACTGTACTTTTCGAAACGTCAATTAGACAGAGATATTTGACATGTACTATGACGTGATATAAAACGACGACTATAAAAAGTCTTCATGTAAATTTCGTTTTTATAGAGAAAGAGATAGAGAGAGAGAGAGAGCGGCGGCTCATGATAGGTTTTTCAGTAATGATACAGCAAGCAAGGGATTAATAGTTATTTACGTGGCTGATACATAATGCCTAATTATGTACCCTCGCATACATACATAATTTTATCTACATGCATATCATAAGTTTTCTACAATATGTTCAGATATATACCTGCATTTTCAATAATAATAATCTCAGTCTCAATAAATGACTGACAGTTATAGTTTTTATAATTCATAAACAACTTGAGTTGATTTTGATTCTCAAATCGATTCTTATATTCGCGATGCAAAAAATTTAGGGAACAATAATTTTGTTATTGAATGAAATCATAAATCGACTAATTCGATTATCGCAACCAAACATGATTGATTTTTGTTTTTTTAAAGATGTTCGAAATTTAAATGTATTTAAAGTATCGCTTACCGGTACTTTAACGTAAACATTAAGATGCAACCACAGATAGAAGTTTCTAAATGTAGGTCATATGCTTATCGTCTCTGAACATTATAGGGAAGTTATGGTATGGATGTAGATAAATGTTTGTAAAAAATGCGCTAGAAGCTCGTCGCGCTCTTAGATTATTTTGCATGAAATTTGTATTCTAATTTGGAAATTGTGGTTTAAAAAATCGGTTCCTAGTCTCATTTGTCTAATAAACTATACTTAAGTATAATATACATAGAATAGGAATGTTGTGCTGACGGTACAGCGCAGAAGTTGGCCACACATAAATTATAGCCACCAAAGGATAGCGCTCCTAACTTTGCACTTTGCTCGTATTTTACATGTAATGGAAATATATGAGCGGCTTAACTTCTAGCGGACGTACCAACTCGGTAATTGAGAGTGCGTCGCTAGGAACGCTCTAGAAAGGCTGCTAGGTAATTGATCAAGGAAGTTTTAAACTACTATATCTAAGCAAAACGATAAAAAATCGAAGTTGAATACAACTTTATTTTTGTAGTACGTACGGCATATGTGCTCAATTCCATTATGTTTGGTACTAGCGACAGTAGATTCTCATATTGTATACCATCGACATCTATCATGTACCTTACGGCACTAGAATGGCTGTTTAGAACAAAACGCGCGACGCATCAATCATCAATATTACTTTGACACAACCCCTGTCACGAACGTCAACAACACAACAAACACAAACTAGTGAACTGTTCACAAAACGGCGCTGTGAACTAATTTTGTGCGTGTTCTTGTGGTGAGTTATTTTTCTTTGACAATACTTGCACATAATATAAAATATCTTTCTCCTTGACTTTACCAAGGTTATTTGCGAGTTTTGCGACCACTTTATTATAAGTGTTCACTTATTCGTATTTTACATGTAATGGAAATATATGAGCGGCTTAATTTCCAGCGGACGTACCAACTCGGTAATTACGTATGTCGCTTAGGAACGCTGTAGAACGGCATCTAGATAAAGATAATTGATCAAGGGAGGCTTAAAACTCGTATGTATCTAAGCAAAACGATAAAAAAACGACGAAGTTGAATTCCAAAAAAAAAAAAATTCCAAAACGGCAAAACTTGGAGTATTTAGGTACCTAAGGGTTATTTGTGACCACTGCAGGTATTTCTAAAATAACTTAGTAGGTGTATTATCATTCGAAACTTTTGAAAGTGGTAAAAATGAAAGCAAAACATGTGGGACGAAACAAAAATGACCCAATATTTTAGACTATCGCGGTCATTAGGTACTAATTTTATGAATTAAATTTGGGGTTTGTTCCGCGTACCTTGATTTTTGTTATACCAGCATACCCGCAATTCTCCAGTCATCTCGTGATCATGGCGCCAACTGCGCCGAAATATTAAGCTTCGTTAAAATCATGGTATGCGGAACACACCCCGAATTTAATACATAAACAAAAATGGTCCCAATTCAGCAAAATGCCTGTCTTGCAAACGGCGCTGAACTTCCTTTGGGACCATCAGCTCGAGTCCCAAGAGCTGGCACGAATGGATTTAAAGAAAGTAATGTCACTTCGACCCTTTTACTTTTCTTATCTTCGATACTGTTACTTCGACTTTTACCCTTTTAGGCCTTAACAAAAACAAAAAGATGCGCAGTACTACAAAACTAAGCTATTAAATAGAATACTATTCGAAAAGCTGTATTTCTTTAGATATGAGTGGAGCAAGAATTAGGTAGGTAGGTACCCAATAAGTTTTGACTCCCTAGCAGTTTGTATGGAGATACCTTTTTCATGACTTTATTTTTCTATTGTGCTGATTTAAAAATTTGATTTGATCAATGTTCCAAAGCAGACTGACTACTTGATATTAATCTCAACTTAACATTTCGCTCGCAATCCTGAAAAATAGTATTGACAGACGGACGGACAGACAGACACACAGACGGACAACAAAGCAATCCTTGGGTTTCGTTTTAGCCAACTACTTAAGGTATGGTACGGAACCCTAAAAAGCTAATTATTCTGGACAAAATAAACACTAACACAGTTTAATACAAAGTAGAACTATACCTATCCCATGTTCCAATATCTCCGATCTCTTCCAATACTCGTTGCTACAAATTCTGTTTTTTTTTTCAGATTGCACCGACTGGCGCCACCTAGCGGTTGTTGAACGAACCTCTTGCTCCCGGCAAGGTCCGACGACCTCAGCTTTAATTTCCTAAGGGAACTTTTCACTCCACCCCGTACCACGAGACGCGCTAAACGAAAACAATGCGTAACACGCGGCGATGGTTGTCTCTTATTTTTCTGTAAGATGAGTGACAAAAAATAGAAAAACATTTTTTATACAAGTGTGTTTTTACCCGACTGCAAGGAGAGGTATAATAATATGTTATGCTCGTAGTACGTAGATTTTGTGGATAGGTGCCTTAAGCTTAGTGCCGACCAACAATTAGATTTTCGTTTCGCAGAACACGTTTCAACGAGTAATTAAATACTTGTAATTGTTTCAGTTGGCATGTAAAACGAGTTAATTCGCTGAAAATATTGGCTGTATACATGGCATATTGCGATCATTTTGAATTCGTAACTTTTACTCGAGCAATGCTTCGCCTCTTAATCAATTCGTTTAACATACGTGAATACTAACACTGTATGTAGCCGTGGTGGCCTAGTGGTTTGAGCTATCGCCTCTCAAGCTCAAGCAGAGGGTAAAACATGTTTATAACTTCGTTGCATTTTGAACTCAGCGTAGCTAGAATAAGATATTTGATACTTTCAATCGATTGATATACATTTTATGATACCTAAAACGCTATTCTCCCATATTTTTCGTATAATATTATTTCACTACATTATTTAAACTTTCGGGATTCACACTCATAACTGATATATATATTATATCACGGCTACTATTGATTGCTAGATTTAGGTACCTCGTTGTTTCGACAATATTTTTTTATTTATTTATTTATTTATTTGTGATACACAGGTAAAATACATTGAGTCGTACAATATAATGAGAAAAAGTTCTCTGCGATCTACCTAAAAGGCGTACAAATTTTCAACTTAAATCTAAAACAATATCTAATACAAAACAAATAAAAATAAAAAAAGAAACTACACTAAATATGACAGTACTAATATTATTATTATACAAGGTGCTATTATTATTATTATATATTATTACAGTATTATTATTAATTAATCATATCTATACAGCAGCAATGATTATAATATTTTATAACAGAGTCACGATAAAACAAATAGGTAATTGATTGAAATGTCAGGTTTTATTAATCAGAAATTCATCAATAGTATAATATGCTTCAGTTATTAGCCTTGCCTTCAAATGTTTTTTAAAATTATTAATATCTAGCTCTTTAAGGCCTTCGGACAACGAATTATAAATTTTTGTTGCCATGCCTAGGACACTTTTCCTTAACAAGGCTGTTCTGCCTTTCATAATTTGTATTTTATGTTTATGGCGAACACTTCTGGAGCCGTTGTTACATTGCAATGGAAACAACGTAGGATTTGACTTGACAAAGACTGCAACTTCGTAAATGTATAGGCTGGCTAAAGTCAATATCTTCAGTTCTTTAAAATGAGGCTTGCAGGTATCAGAGTTCTTAAGACCACGAATAGCTCGGATACATTTCTTTTGTGCAAGAAAAACTGATTGATTATTGGTAGAATTACCCCAGAAGATGATACCATATCTAAGGATTGATCCTACATATCCATGATATGCCAACAGTGCAGTGTTCTGGTCTGTTATTTTGGACAGCCTTCTTAGAGCAAAAACAAAACTATTTATACGGGTGCATAGAGAATTGGTATGTGGTTTCCAATTCAAATGATTATCAATTTCAATACCTAAAATTTTTACTACGTTTACATGTTCAATAACTCTATCTTTATACTTTACATTAAGATTGATTGAATTTGATCTGGATTGATGGAATTGCATAATTTTTGTCTTTTCAATATTAATTTTTAATCTATTTATATCTAGCCATTCGATGATCGTTGCAAGTGTATTATTTATTTCGTTCTCATATGTGTCGGAGTTGGACGCTCTAATTAAGCATGTGCTGTCATCAGCAAACAATACCATTGGATAATTGATATGCGCAGGCAAGTCATTAATATACAATAGAAATAGAAGGGGTCCCAAGATACTTCCTTGAGGCACACCATGGAGCTGTGATCTAAATTCGGAGTAGTAGGTAATTTCTTGCTTTGTTCTATCACAGATTCTTTTAATTAAAGTGCATTGCATTCTATTGTGTAAGTACGATTCTAATAATTTTAAAGAAACTCCTCTAATTCCATAGCGTTCCAACTTTTTTAGTAATATATTATGATCGACCAAATCGAACGCTTTCGTCATGTCCATGTATATTGCGCTAATAGGGGTTCTTGTATCCGTACATTTTGTAACCATTTCTATTAATTGAAATATTGCTAATGTAGTGGACTTGCTTTTCCTGAATCCATTTTGTTCATTTACTAATATGTTTTCTTTTTCCATGAAGTTGTAAATTGGTTCATAGATGATTCTCTCTGCAATTTGGAGAATATAGACAATAGGGCTATGGTCTATAGTTCCCATTTCCTGTCTGTCGTTCTTTTTATGCAATGGTTTAACTACCGCGATTTTAATTTATCCGGGAATACCCCTTTCTCAAGCATAAGATTGAATATATAAGTTAATGGGTTGCTTATAATTTTCAGCACAATGTTTATTATGTAAGTTGTTATTTCATCAAATCCGTGCTCTTGTATTCTTGAGAGATTTATATATTCTGTGAATTTGCGACGGTGTCACTGGACCCATAAAATTGATTTGATGAATTTGGTGGTAATTTTGGCATTTGTAGTACTATATTTTACATGAAACTTGGATTGGTCTATGAAAAAATCATTAAAAGAATTGGCAATGTCACAGGGATTATCTAAAATGTCATTTTATATTGATTATATTTCGTATATAGTTTATAGGGTGATTTTAATTATTATTTTTAATTATTTGCCAAGCAGCACGACATTTATTACTTGAATTATAAATGCGATTTTTGTTTTGTGCTTTTTGTTAATCTATTATCTTCTTTAATCTATAAGAATATGATTTTAACTCTTCCCTGTTCGTGTTGTTATGGATATTTCTGTAGCGCCAGAGTATATCACTTTTTTTTTGCAACACACTTTATACTTTAGATACCCAATGGGTTTTTTTACGAATGACAGTTTGACTAGTTTGAAAGGAAAACAAAGTGTAAAATAAGGCAAACGAGTCGATAAAATTATTGTAGGCCTCATTGGATTTTACTGTCGTAAACGTCTGCAAAGCTAAGGCTAATGAGACATTTTTAATTTGTGATATTTCAATTGAAAAATCTCTTTTTTTACATACCATAATTTGTGTGGATAGTTTTGCTTTATGGGCATTTCAAAGAGATGCATTGTGGTCAGATAAACCAAGATCAACTATTGAGCCCTTCGATCCTTGTATGTTGCGGCAGGTGTCAATGCACGTACCACTGCTGGGCCGAAAATATCTTTTATTTTTAAT
>NC_133482.1:12491165-12506825 GCF_025370935.1 Choristoneura fumiferana | reverse complement strand
TTATTTAAAGAAATATTTTCTAATCCCTCTGACTTTTCTATGACAAAATAATTTATACCTTGTGAATTATTTTGTTTCCAAGGCTATGGATAATCTTTGGCGTTTTAACGCACAAAAACACAAAATAGCACTTTAAAATACTACGCGCAAACAGCGTTAAACTTTGACAGCAATAGACAGCATGATATTTCAGTTTAGAGGGATTCGATTTGTAGCATTCGAACATGGCGGATGTTGAACATATCTAATTTTTCTATTTCTATTTTTTTGGCTAGTTGAAGTATAATTTTATGCGGCGATTAACCTTAACAGTGAACAGTGATCACAAAATCCTATATTGCTCTCGTGTCTGACATTTTTAATGCGCAAGTTGTCTCCACGTGGTTTCTGTAATTTTACTATCAAGTTGCAAAACTACAATCACCGTACAACGTCCCTCTCAAAGAGAGTTTACCTTGACACTGGCGAAATTGTCCTATTAATTAGGTCAGAAAAGCCATACTTTAAAAGAGAAGAAGAAGAAAAGTTTAGTGTTACCAGTGCATGAAATTAGTTTTATTGGTTTTCCGCAATATGGCGAGGTTTTTTTATAATTCTGGTCAGCCTTTAATATGTAGAGAATGCTTTAATTGTAGCTTTGCCACTTCTGTCGCTTCGCCGCTCTCCGCACCTAAGCTTTTAGACTTTCAGAGAGCGCTTCTAAACTTTAAGCCCCGCTCATTTATAATTCTAACCCGGCTGCATAAGCCGGATAACCGGGAGCACTAAATAATATATTTATCTGCTAACCGACGAGGTTGCGGGTAGTGGCAAGAAAAGATTTCGCGCCATTATTTATACAACGAAACATGCAGCGGTTTGAAAAAGGGTGTAGCGCGTTTCAACTAAATTGTATACTTAATTCCCGCGGGATATCCATGGGCAAATTTTTTGTACCTAGACGATTTCTAGACCCGACATTTTTATGTTTCTGGTGGTAGTGATTCTTCATGAATGAGGGCTGTCAACTCTCTCTCTCTTTCTCCCTCACACGGACTGTTTTAAGTTTTTATCTCTAATCAAAATACTTATTGTAATGGAATCTAACTTGTGTAAGAAACTACCATGAGACTCGCTCATAGTGAAATAAATCCGGATAAAATAGAAGGCGCCTTTGCAGCAGCGGCCCTGGCGTGTTCTCCGCGAGGAAGGACTACGAATTAGATCGAAAATTGTCGAGCTAAACTCGATTTGACGCGTGAGTTATCCGGATTTTTTTTCACTATCAATTTTACTTATGTTTATGATAATCATTGTTTTCCTGCCTAACTAAAACAATAAAAAACCTATCTATCACATGAAAATATGATAGAGTGGTAAAACACGTTTTAATCTCAATTCTTTTTTTTTATTCGACTGGATGGCAAACGAGCAAGTGGGTCTCCTGATGGTAAGAAATCACCGCCGCCCATAAACATCTGCAACACCAGGGTTATTGCAGATGCGTTGCCAGCCTAGAGGCCAAGATGAGATACCTCAAGTGCCAGTAATTTCACCGGCTGTCTTACTCTCCACGCCGAAACACAACAGTGCAAGCACTGCTTCTTCACGGCAGGATTAGCGAGCAAGATGGTGGTAGCAATCCGGGCGGACCTTGCACAAGGTCCTACCACCTGCAAAACTTGAACTTACTTTGTTTCGCGACACCCGTTCAGCACCGGACAAATTGGTAGTGGCATTCGGCCAAACAGAATCGAGCATTTCCTAATTAACTAGCTGCCTGGAAATCCGAAATAAAGTCCGAAGAACGATCCCAAACCTAATCAGTTTGTCTCCCGAACAAAACTGATTAATTCCTACCAGTAAACACTTGTCCGGGAACTGGGCGAAAAAAGGAAAACCGGGACATCAGCCTCGATTGAATCAATTTAAACTCCGAATTTCTCATCTGGAGGGTACGTCCCTAATTATCCTCACAGAAGGACTGGGTACAAAGGCGCAACGTTGGCAATGCCATCCGAAAACGGAAAAGTATGAGATTTTGCCGCCTATGTTGACGACATAAGCGTGCTAATTAAATTTAGTATGTGTATGTGGAAGTTAGTTGAGGTGTAATCGTCTGTTCCAGTCAGCGGGAGGGGGAGGTAAGGGCCCCAAAATGGCCGCCGTAAGATTTTGTTCGGTTGTATTAATTAAATCTTCGTGATTTATAGCCCGGTTTGCGCCATGTGCGGTGATTAATGGTTTTTGGAGCATCATTTTGGTATTAAGTTGTCGAGGGAATGGATTGTCTTAAATGAACGCTGAATTGGTAGGTATAGCTGTAGCTATGATAATAATGATAAATAACAATAATTATTTACCTATAATGAGCTTGCTGGAATATGATCGCTGCAACTTCGCTATATTCGTTTTTAGGGTTCCGTAATCAACTATCTGTCTATCCGCGGCTAAGTTCAGAGACCGTTACTACTAGAAAGCTGTAATTTTACATGAATATACATATCAGTCACGCCGACAAAGTGGTAAAATAAAAAAAAATAAAAAAATTAGGGTACCTGACACACTTACGCGTAAAGTGGGGATGTTTTTTTTTTTGACTTCCACCCTACATTGTTGGGGATCATTGGATAGGTAGAAAATGATTAAGGGTTTGCTCTCATTTTTGAACCGGACGTCTAAAAATATGAAATAAGTACTCGTAATCACGGAAGTTAAGCTTATATTATTTTCAACTTAATCAGTTGAGCAGTTTGTAAGTTTTTGTAAAAAAATATTTCTAAGGCAAGGTCGGGACCTACGGAACCCTATACTGAGCATGGCTCGACATGCTCTTGACCGGTTTTTCTTTAGCATTAGAAAGAAGGTACCTAATAGCGAGCTAGATGTGTCTTTTTATTGAAAAACACTTTCGAAAATTAAGTCACAGCAAATATGTAGGTAACAATTAGCAAAGGATAGGTATAATGATCATTTACATTCGTTTGATATCATAAGTAATACCTAATTACTGTTTTTTTAAACGTTTTTCAATGAGAAGACTCGTCACGATTGCTTACCCCTTTTCTAATGCTAAAAAAACCGGCCAAGAGCGTGTCAGACACGCCCAAAAGAGGGTTCCGGAGCCATTACGAAAAACTTAAGTAATATTTTTCTCAGGATTTCGTATTTTATACGGAATCTTCCAAGTTTAGGCATATTTTATACCTTAGGCTGCTATTTACTCTTAAACTACTAATAATTCTCAAGCAAACTTAGCCGTTATAGTTTTTCTTGTAAGTTTGATATACTTACTACCATCGTGAACTTTTTCAAAATTTTCTACTCACCGGTTTAGATTTTAGAGGGGAGGCCGCTCTATTTTAATGAAAATTTGCATTTAAAGTTGAATATTTCGCAAACATGTCACTGAATCGAAAAACCGTCTTAGCAAACCCCTAATGGTTTTAAAAGACCTGTCCAACGATACCCCACACTATAGGGTTGGATGAAAAAAAAATCACCTTCACTTTACGTCTATGGGAGTTACACTATTTTTTTTTTTTAATTCTATATTGTACTATTTTGTCGGCATAGTTTATATATATATATATCCGTGAAAAATTACAGCTTTCTAGCATTGATAGTCCCTGAGCAAAGCCGTGGATGGACAGACAGACAGGCAGACATGGCGAAACTATAAGGGTTCCGTTTTTGCCATTTTGGCTCCGGAACCCTAAAAAATGAAGCATTGAAATGAACTCTGATTTATTAAAACCCTATTAACGTGTTTTTTCGAATTCTATGTCTTCTCTGTATATAGTATAAGTATATAGGCTTTTAATTTATTTAAGAAAATTCAGCCCAACTTGGTAAGTTTGGCTAGAGTTAGTTTGACTGAATGTTAACACTACTGTCAATCTGATTTTTAGAGTTCAATACCTCAGAAAGATAAACGGAACCCTTATATGATCAGTTTGTTGTCCATTTTCTGTCCATCTGTCCGTCTCATAAAAACCTTTCTCTCAGAAACTGTGTTAAAAATAAAGTTGTGTTAAATACTTGTGATGTATACATATCATTTAATAATATTGTAAATCTGTTTGAAAAAAATATACCTTGTTGAGTTTCTTGCCGGATTCTTCTCAACAGAGGTTTTTCCGAACCGGTGGTAGATTTTTTTTGACATTCATAAGTGCTTGTTTTAGCCTAAATTGAATAAAGATATTTTGACTTTGACTTTGACTTTGACTTTGAAACGCGTGGAGTGATCAAACAGTTGTAACAATTGTTGGCGTCGTATTATTAAATGGACTTGCAAGCTCGTCCGTTTAAACCAAAACTCTGCCAGCAATTACGTTCTTCCATACCTAGGCTATATATTTGTCCATATGACCTTTATCGAATGAGTAGCGTCACCACACCATAACAAAGTTCTATGGCACTTAAGGCAGCCTAGCAACCAAATTGGTTGACCGTACATTTATGCAACGGTTACATGTTTGGATATCGAAAATTAAAATATCTACAGGTAAAATTTCGAAGTTCAAAATACCGAAAAATCGTTTTGCGGAGCTCCTATTCTACCTAGTTGAGTTGATGTAATACTAACCTAACCTATTGAACGTTATAGACATTTCAGTAAAATGATGAATTACAAAAAAAATGTTTCGGTTAGGTTAGAACTGTAACCACAATAACGCTAATGACTAGATTATGTAAAATAAACGTTATTAAGAGAAAGGTGCAAAAAATAAAGCAGATTTGTATGTGCGACATTTTAATTTTCGACATTCAAATATAAAAAAAATATATCTTTATTGCCACATCTTAATTTATTCACACAATTTTAGAAATTTTCAAAGCTACACAACAAAAAAATAAAACCACATAAAAAATACAAATTAAAACAAAAAATATGTTGACATTTATAACTTAAATATAATGGTTATCGACATTTTTACTCATTCGATATTTTAATCAATCGACCTATCAATCTTAAACATTTTAACCATAGGTATAACAACTTTCGACATTGTAGTATATTTCAAATATTTAACCTTATACAAAATTCAACAAAACATCGTATATTATAAATTATAACACAAAACTCCTTATTATAATTTATAATTCGCAACATAAAGCCCTAAAACAACAACCCGCGCCTATCTCATTATACCAACCTCTTTCAACTAACCTCAGTAGCTCCGCTTTAAAAAATTAGGGCACCCCCCTTTTGGACCCTTCCCCACCCGGAGCCACCCGACGTGTGCGGCCCTTGAGAAAAATAGCTCGAAAAACAGAGAAGATTTAAAGCGGCTATCTGTTTTGGCCTCCATTTTTTTTTTTTTTTTTTTGGAGATACGGTGTTATTGTTGATTGTAGATAGTGTTGAATGGGGTTTGATTACAATTGTATACTTAATTAAAGCGTGATTTGGGGAATGGAGTAAAGTTTTTGCTAAGGGAGATTTTTTTCAGTTCGAGATAAAATTAAAATTTCTAGACTCAATTCTTCATCCTAAACGAACATTTTAATTGTAGGAGCGGGTTGCAAGATCTTTTTTGCATATACACGGTAAATGTTTTAAAATGCATCATATTTCAGAAGGTGGTTGAGTTACTTGAGTTAGTTTGTCTGGATGCCCCTTTTAATATCCGTGAAATTTTTTTTGACAAATGCAAATGTAGTGATCGATATTTTAAGTATACTATGTCAAATACCTGACTTGAAATACTCCGCATTCATTTAAAATCACACATGTGTTTATTGAAGTAAGATTTCTCGTTTATTTATTTTTATATCTATTTATTTATAATTTTTCCGTTCATCATCATCATCATGTCAGCCGTAGAACGTCCACTGTTGGACAGTCAGTAGTTAGAAGTGAATGAGCGTTAGCGGTGCTCAAAATGATCGAAACACTCTCTTAGTACCTTGGCAGTAGTGTCGTGTGTAGATAATTTTGAACACTGTAACAGCTCATCCACTTCTTCTGCTGACTAGGCATAGGTTTCCTCCATAGACCTCCAATGAGGGCTATCGTTTTTTGTCTCACTAGATGACGCACTGTTGCGTGAGGTTTTTAAGTATGGCTTTCAAAGTCTGTAATTACGGGCGTGAAAACAAAGTTTAGGAAACGGAGTTTTTGGCGGCATTCGGAATAAATTATAGTTGTACCTGTCACAATTGTTCTTTAACTTGAATGATGTTACTAGATACTTTGAAAGTAATTCGCGAACACCTTGGTTGAGGGTTCCGTAGAAGCGAAAATACGAGGGACTTCTTCGACAGACTTAGACCGACCGACGAGACCGACTACGAGTAACCGACACGACACGAAACGGCGGTTCGAATTAAAAAGTAAACTGTCAAAATGAAAAGCCAATTCAATGTCAAGTGACAGTGAATTTGACAGCTATATTTTTACCAACTTAAAAATACGATCAATACGACTGAACAAGTATTTTGATTTATTTTTACTTATTATCCGTCGCTTGACCAAAATTCCTGTAGTTTTTTTTTATCGTAGAGTATAAAAAAGTTCAGACAGTACAAGTCGGTCATGTATATTTAAAAATTAGTAAATGCTTACTGCCACTGCACATCGATGTCACGGCAAGGGCTTTCACTTAGCGCCAAGGGCTAAGGTGAGTGTAATCGAAGATGTCAGGTGTCCCGCACAGATGCGACAACCCTCTTGGGAGTGGCCCACCGGCCGATCACTCCGTTAATTACGTAAATTGCTTACTTACTGTATCTTTATGTCTGTAGAATAATTTTGTAGGTAGATTCGCGTGGCAAACAGTATAAATTAAATCAGAGCCTTATTTTGTCTACGTAATTGGTTATTTTTTTACATAGAACTTATATTTACAAGAGTGCAAATCAAATAAGAGTGCTACTTTTTAAGAAAGTGGCATTATGTTTAAAAATATTGTCACCTTGTGCCGTACTGAAAACAAGCCCGGTGTGGGTAACAGCCAAGGGGCAATGCGGAAAGACAGAATAAAACTGAAAGTAGCTGTTGCTACACTGAAAATGCTTAAATATTGTCTGGAGGCGTGCTCTGAATAATTAGGGCTCTATCTAAAGGATGTAAAGGAAAAATGTTAGTATGTAAACACAATCTTTATTGCTCTTTTGACTCTATACAGCGTAAAGTATTATAAATATGTGAAACCACTTGTAGTAGATTACCAGACAATTTACAAAGATAGTTTTAGCTCAGCCGCAAGCGGGTGTGATGCAGAAGGCGGTTCTTATATGCTAGTTTCACAATTTATTTAAGCTTAATGGTGTTAGTCCCTAAGGAAATCTAAACTTGCCATCAATTTCAATTTTCAACTACTGAATTTAAATCATACTTCCCTAATTCATATTTATAAATGTTTTACAGACCTGGCCAGAAGCTACCTCTCTGTGACACCAGTCCGGCAGCCGAAGGATGACCACTGGAGTGAGACAAGCGCGATGCTCTGGGGCGTCGTCTCTATGTGCTGACCCTTAGCTGGCCGCGCGGGTCCCACAGGATGCAGAACAGTCTTCTGGTCTCAGCAACGGAAGAAAAGACGTGGCAAAAGCTAGTTGCAGAAGGCACAGCCAAGGCAATGATGCTACAGAAAATTGGCTAGTTCTCAGAACACAGAATTGAATATCTAGCCCGGAAATTAGAGTTTATCTAAACCTTAAGCTCCCAAATGGAGGTGCAAAAAGACAAGGTCTAAACCCAAATCATTGGCATCATCATGCCACAAATTACTTTACTGTAGTAAGTAAACGAAATGAATGCAAAATTTAAGATAAATTAATTAACCTAACAATATCATAATGATCCTAATAATCATAATAAACTTAATAACCTAATAACCCTAACCGGCTGGAAGGAAGAAGAAATTGCTTCGATTAGACACTTGCAAAAAGGCAAAAGCATGTGGCAAAGAGGTAAAGTGATCTGTATGATTCTTACCGGAGTAAATCAACTGTAGCCCAGGATTAACTCGACGCTGGTCTTCCCACCCTCAGCCGCATGCAAGGAATCGTTTGCTGAAATTAACCATATGGATGAGAAATAATGCCGCGTGGACTAAAGCAAATCTAACCAATATTTCAGTAACCAAATTTACTTACAGTTCACTTGCTGCACAAAAATAAAATTTAAATGGGCTGCGTTTGCGCCATAAAAGCCACAATAATTCACAATAGAGGCTGCCACCCTCGTCTCTTCTTCGATGGAAAATGATATCTTGGTCACGCATGATGGAGGCCCAAGTCAAAACAATGGAGACTCCAGTACAGCCCTCCTCAAAGCCTGAGTGAACATAGCTTGGACTAAGAAAAGCCCCTAAGAATTTCCCCCGAATCCCACCAATTGTGGGAACAACATTTACTATGCCAAATTATCACTAGATGTTATTAGCTTTCGATTCTGTATCAGATTCGACTGATTGTAAATTAAATAAATGTTATTCACCAATGTCTGAAATTAATTATATTTCCCCTGAAACATGATAGAAATTCCTGAACTGACATCCCTACAAAATGATTTACTTAAATGCTCCAATCAGAGATGACCCCGTCAACACAATCCTCCCTCCTGTTGCCAGCTGAAAAAAATATATTAAAATAATTGCCAGATTAATCGGATTTCGGGCAGTTCGAGTCATGGAAGAAAACACAACGTTACAATACCCCCCTTCCCCACTTAAGGTTCAACGTAGGTGAACCGTACGCTGCCCTCAGCGCTCTGCTCTACAACCTAGGAGTTCAACGAAATCTCCCATGCAAGAACCAACCTAAGGTCCGAACAATCTGCGTAGCTACAGAACATAACTCAAATGTTTAAAAGAATACCTATCAAAATAAGACTATGATTGTGCTTACTGAATCTATTGTAAAGGACAAAAATGTATATAACATCCAAGAATATGGATCACTAAAGTTATATACCAAAAACCTTTGTATCATACTAAAACACAAAATAACCAAAATGCAACCATTCCTTATTCGTGAACCAAACCATTAGCTTCCTCAGCACAACGGCAATGTTGTGCTGAAGAGGCTAATTACCAACAGCCAGGACCGATGTTCAGCATTCCTCAATATAGTCTCTTCTTGTCCGGGCGAAACGTAACACAAAATTCATAACCACTACATACACAAAATCAAAACCTAACGAAATATAAACAAGACCTTTGTATCGAAATATCTTTACCTAGACATCTCGGAAAAAATATCTTTACGAAATATGAACAAAACCCTTCACCAAGATTACCTAAACATCTTGGATACAAATACATTGTCTCCAAGGAATTACAAAACCAAAATATCCGCAACCTTCTGTTGAGGAAACGAAATCTATCTCGCCCGGGCTCGAGATACCAAAACAAAATAATCACCGTGCAACAAAACATCGCATCCACACATGCACGGAAACCCGATAAGTTGAATGCGAAACACGGAGTGACATAACTATTATAACTTGGTGAGGTACCCAAGGTACCACAGGTATACATACTTTGCTTGTACACATATTAAAGACTACTCTTGATGATATTGAGTTAAGATAGAGCCGCCCTAAAAATCCATCAATATCTACCTAAATCTATCATACATCACGCTTACAGTAGTAGTGCGACAGTTATGACTGTGCACCACACCTTACAGTTTGTGATTAAATATAATGTAATATTTAACACTCAAATGCTAAGCTCTTATCTTAAGGAAGTGATCCAAGTAACGTCAGTGTTTCGAACCATGGCAGCACGGCAGCCAGCCGGAGCAAACGGCCGTGCGTCCACCGCTCGAATCACCTCCGCTACTGTGACGTCTACTCTTGCGTAGTCAACAATGGCGGCGCGGCGATCAAAAAACGTAATGCGGGCCGCGCGTCCACTGTTCACTAGCTGAGTGGAAACGTTTTTTACGCCTTCAGGTCTTTAATGTGCCAAGAACCAATAGGATGACCATCCATCCTCTCCAATTCATAAACTAAGGGAGACAACACTTTCTTTACTTTACATTTTACGTACTTTGGCGCGAGCTTTGCCATCTTAAATTTTTGTGCGTCACTTTGTACGTAAGAACGTTTCCAAACTACGTCCCCTTCTGAAAATTTAGCTGAACGACGTCTTAAATTATAGTACTTAGAGTTAGTGCTATGCGCTTTCAAAAGATGAGACCTAACCTGCTCAAAAATTGTCTTTAAACAGCCAAATTCCCCGGCATATTCCTCCCGTGGAACGCTAACGCTATACTCTTGATCGGTGTCTCGGTAGAATGACCCATTTATGACTGGTTCTCTAGCGTGTACTAAGAAAAATGGAGAAAACCCCGTGGACTCGTTTACTGCACTGTTTATGGCAAACTGAATACGGTGCAGGTGCTCGTCCCAGGAGCGGTGGTTTTCTTCTACGTAAGAAGCTACTGCAGTCATAATAACTTTGTTGTACCTCTCTACCAAATTAACTTGAGCCGTAAAGCGTGGGCCAAAATGTACTTTTGGGACACTGTACTTTTTCAAAAGTTGCCTAAATTCTGAACCCGTAAACTGGACCCCGTTGTCAGTTATGACGGTTTCAGGAACCCCATGAGCCAAAATAACATGGTTCTCAAAATGTTTGGCAACTAATGCACTAGTTGCACGGCGCAATGGAAACATCAGAGTATATTTTGAAAAGCAGCATGTCACTACAAATAAAAACGTGTAACCCGACCGAGAGCGCGGTAGTGGACCTACTAAATCTATCGAGACTACTTGAAATGGTCTATGACATACTTTTGGCTGGCCCATCAACCCTGGAGTACGTTTCTGCGAATGCTTGTAGGCGGAACAAACATCACACGCCTTTACGAATTCCACGACATCTTTATGCATGCCAGGCCAAAAATATGTCAAAGACAACCGCCGATGAGTTTTGAAAACTCCTAAATGCGCTGCTGTAGGCTCGCAATGATTTTCCTTCAAAATTTTTAATCGGTCGCACTTCGGCACTACCACCTTCCAGTCGAATTCACTAAGTAAATTGTATTTACTCTTACATAATCTAAGTAATATGCCGTCCTTAATACAAAAATTTGGAAAGTTCGCAGGAAATGACCTACAACCGTTCAGAATATTCTCGTACCACGGATCGTTCACAACGTCATTAGAGCTCGTCGCGTTAATAGCGTCAACCTTCATGAGCCTAGACAACGCGTCAGGTACTACGTTGTCGGTGCCTTTCCTGTGCTCAATTTCAAAATTATATTGAGACAGTCTGCACCCCCAACGCGCTAAACGGCCTGACGGGTTCTCCAGGTTCATGAACCACTTAAGTGACGCGTGGTCAGTTATGACCTTAAAATGACGCGAGCCCAAATATGCCTGAAATTTCTCGACGGAAAACAAAACGGCTAAAGCCTCCCTCTCGGTCGCGCTGTAATTTCGTTCATTTTTATTTAAAGAACGACTGACGTAAGCGATAGGATGCTCGTGTCCATCGATAGTCTGACTAAGCATGCCACCCAATCCATATGAAGAAGCATCGCAGTGCACAACGAAAGGCTTATCAAAATCTGGCACTGCCAAAATAGGTGCCGACACCAATGCATTCTTCAATGAATTGAAGGCTTGTTCTGCTTCTTCAGACCACCGAAAGGCAGGAACATTCTTCCCTTTTGCCGTAAGCTTATTTAAAGGGGCGGCTATAGTCGAAAAGTTTCGAATAAATCGACGGTACCACGAGCACGTCCCTAAAAATACCTTGACTTCCCGAGAAGTGGTCGGAATGGGAAAATTCAAAATTGCCGCGACTTTTTCGGGATCAGTACGCAACCCGAACTCATCCACGACATATCCAAGATACTTCAAGGAATTTCTGAAGAACTTGGACTTCGCAAAGTTAATTGTCAAATTTGCAATTTTCAATTTTTCCAAAACTCTATTCAAAAGTACCAAATGGGTCTGAAAATCTGATGAACAGATCACAATGTCATCAATGTAACAGAAGGCTAAACCGGTTTCGATGTCACTCGTAATGTTGTGATCGATCAACCTATCCATGAGCCGCTGCTGTCTTGCAGGTGCTCCGCATAACCCAAAAGGCATGACTTTAAATTTAAAAAGTCCGCGACCCGGTACGGAAAAACTAGTCTTTTCCTGTGAACTTTCTGCTAACGGTATCTGCCAGAATGAGGAACTTAAATCGATCGACGTCAGGTACCTCGCTTCTTTTAAACTGTCCAAAATCTGTGGAATATACGGAATAGAATACGAGTCCCCCTTCGTGACCGAATTTAATTTCCTACAATCTAAACAAAAACGCCAGTCACCGTTTGACTTACGCACTAATAACGCAGGGTTATTCCATGGACTTTCGCAAGGGGTAACTACGTCCAACTGAAGCATCCTATCGAGCTCGGCACTTAAAGCTGCTCGTTTTTCCGGTGATAGTGGGTATTGTTTCACTTTTACCGGTGGCGCATCACCAGTGTCGATAATATGCTCAGCTAAACTGGTTCTACCTAGCCCTTTTTCTTCAAAAGAAATGTCCCTAAATTTCCTCACTACTGCGTCTGCTAGTTCACGCTGTGCCGTAGTCAAGTGATCGTATGACTGAATTGTATGTACAGGTTCTGAATTAATACCACAGTTCCTAAAGTAAGTCTGTGGTGTCACAATGTAGTCAATGTTGTCGAATATTTCTGGCGCTAAATTAAAACATTTCCAAAAATCTACACCTAAAATGACGTCTGAAACAATAGTGGGTATGACAAAAAATTTAATAACATGTGTTACATTATTAAATGTTACCGGAACAAAAATGTACCCAATTGTTTCGACCTGCACGCCAGTTGCAACATGACACGATGTTGGTTGTGTATTTTGTATGCTAAAACCAAATTTCACAAAATCGAGATGAGCGTTGTTACCTAAAATCGAAATTGACGCTCCACTATCGAGTAATCCGAAAATTTCAAAACTATTTACTCTAAATTTTAAATATGGCCGAACATCATCTTTATTTGGTGCAAACAGAACCGTAGCGATCGAATTATAATTACAAAATTTTGAAATAGATTTACTATTAACATGTTTTTTACTACGATTCTGGTCTATCAGTTTTTTGTCTGAGAGTGTGAACCAGCCTTTTTAGCGTTATTACCAATACTACAATTTGGACAAGTAGCTATTTTGACATTTGACATACCACAGCCAAAACATCTGATTTGTTTGTCGGAATTTGGTTTTGCCTTACAATACCTAAAATTATGCCGTGTTTTGCCGCATTTATAACAAATGGGTTCCCGCGAATGCGTGGATGGAACATTCGATTGTTTGGGAACATTGACAGAAACGTTCGTACGCTGCGCACAAGCAAAACATGACTGCGATTTACTTTCGGAACTCTTGGCAGTGGGAACAGAAACTGAATTTATGGGCTTGGCTTTGCCTTTATACAAAAACTCACTACCAAGTAGGTTCGAGGATGACCTCGCGGAAGGTTCCGAAAACATTTCAGCTCGTTGACGCGCTGCTTCTACCTTACGACAATTTTCTTTCAGTTCCGCTACTGAGGTAATGTTAACCAACGCTAGCTGTTGTGAAAAGCTGGGCCTAATATTATGCAGCAATATTTCTAGCTTGGCTTCCTCAGAAAGCGGTACCTTACGACGTGAAAATAAGCAAGACATAACCGCAAAATAAATGTGAATAGGTTCGTCCACTCCCTGTGTTCTAGACTGAATTTCACTTAATAACCTATAATCATAATCAATTGGATCAAATTCCCTCAATAATAACTCTTTTAATTCGTTCCAGGTTGAAACTTCCTGCCTTATGCCTCTAAACCAAAATAGTGCCTTATCAACAAACAATTGTGCCGCTGAGTTGAATAACTTACAATCTGAAACACCAAAAGCCAATTGAAGTTCACCTATGCGTTCTAAAAATGACCTGACGTCCGTGATGCCATTGAATTTAACACCCCATTTTGAAACATTCTTATCGCCGGAACACTCAAATTGTTGCTGTGATTGTTGTGATTGTTGTTGTGAATGTGAAGAAAACATCTGGTTGTCCTCATTTGTACCTGGAGATGTTATTGGAGTTTCAACAATAGCCAACAGTGACTCTAAGTCTGATGAAAGTTCTGATTTAACTCTAAGCTTAGCGACATCCAAGTCAACATCTATTCTAAACAAGCGATGATATAAATGATAACCCAGTGCCTTTGACCTATTTAATGAGTACCTATCAGATGTTGATGAATACCTGTCAACACATGACCTCAGTTCAATCAACTTGTCAGAAATTGTTTTTAGCTCGGAATCAACAGCAAAGTCAGTTTCCAATATAGCCTCCGAAGGACATTCAACAAATAACTTCTTAAGTTGCTTTCTCAACCCATCAACAGTACTAAGTGGCGTTTCTGACCTAATTTTAACTTCATAAATCAACTCATCTTTCAAAAGTGAATAAAATTGTATAACTCTTTCCATATTTTAGTGATGTTTGTGTACTAAATTGAATTGAAATTAATGGCTTACAAACTTTAATAGCTATTGTTTAATTTGTTTCAACAATAAAATTGTTTTATGTTTGTTATTTTACAAAATATAAGTTCTTATTAAAGTACTATAGCAAAATTTATGAATGATGTTTCATTCCCCAAATTCTTATTAATAACACAATTTGCTGGCACAAATGTAGCAATAAACACAATTAAATTGCATAAAATGGCAGTAATTAATAAATGGCAGTAAATTAAATGCTGCTATAAATAAAAGGTAGTAGTAGTTTAAATACACTGCTATTAGGTATGAAATGCAGTTAGAAATTTACAAACTGTCTAAGCA
Source organism: Choristoneura fumiferana (assembly GCF_025370935.1). Lineage (NCBI taxonomy): Eukaryota > Metazoa > Arthropoda > Insecta > Lepidoptera > Tortricidae > Choristoneura > Choristoneura fumiferana. The sequence continues at coordinate 12,492,029 of NC_133482.1, read as the reverse complement.
CTATGCACACCAATTTATAATTCTAGGTCATAATTTTGTCATAATGTTGTAGCATAAATGATATTGTAATTTAATATTCAATATTTCACAATGATTTTGTTTCCCAAAGTGGGTTTTTCACCATTAAAAAAATGAAGTTAGTTGAACAAAACTAAGTTTCCTTTCATAGATAATCTGAAATATAGCTGTATGTATAGTATAGAAAGCTATGCTATGAAGTGACACTTTATAACTGTCAAAGAAAGTTTGTTCGCTTTCACAAAGTTTATAGGTTACTTTTACTTTAAAAATGTTAATAAATATCAATTTGTGGTGAAAATAGTGAAAACAATAACTACAACAGTGAAATTTTTATGAAATAAGGCATAAATGTGCTAGACTTCTACATTCAAAGGTAATATTGGTTTCAACCTGACAAACTGAATCTTAATTATTGAAAATTGATGGCAGTTGATTTCTACACAAAAAAATTAGCCAAAATTACTCAAAGCACTCAAAATAACGCAAAATTAACGGTGGGCGCCAATTGCCACCTTGTGCCGTACTGAAAACAAGCCCGGTGTGGGTAAACAGCCAAGGGGCAATGCGGAAAGACAGAATAAAACTGAAAGTAGCTGTTGCTACACTGAAAATGCTTAAATATTGTCTGGAGGCGTGCTCTGAATAATTAGGGCTCTATCTAAAGGATGTAAAGGAAAAATGTTAGTATGTAAACACAATCTTTATTGCTCTTTTGACTCTATACAGCGTAAAGTATATAAATATGTGAAACCACTTGTAGTAGATTACCAGACAATTTACAAAGATAGTTTTAGCTCAGCCGCAAGCGGTGTGATGCAGAAGGCGGTTCTTATATGCTAGTTT
>NC_133482.1:12254629-12491065 GCF_025370935.1 Choristoneura fumiferana | reverse complement strand
GCACCACCTGCTGTTAAACTACGTAGTCCTAATATTATTGTATTTGGCTCTCTATTGCCTAATATAAACTGGAGACTCCAGCACTGCCGGTGTGGAATGTCATTGGATCTATATTGGATAACAAACTTATGTCATAATGATTTTTGCCATAATAACGTTTGCCATAATGTAAATATAGTTTTTCCTAATATTGAATATCCTAATGCTTATTTGCACTAATTCGTAAGTACTAATTATCATAGTATGTCCTAATAGTCACATGTCCTAAATATTGGTTGAAAAATCATTTTTGTAATAAACTGGTTTGGAAACTTCACACACCGTTGAATCATCCCACTTGCCCACTATATAATAAAATGCCGAAAGTTTGTTAAGGCTGTTTGTTTGTTTGTTATTCCATCACTTCAAAACGCTGAACCATTTAGATAAAATTCGTTACATAGATAGTTTGGAGGTCCCGGGAAATTGCATATAATAGTAGTAAATAATAATACACTAAAAAAGGGCCACTTTTTATGAATAATTAAAAAAAACTTTCTGACTGCTGTTCGTTTTTGTAGGGTCGCAGTTCTAACCTAAGTTAACTTTCTGGCTGCGGTTCATTCTGTAGGAGTCGCAGTTCTAACCTAACCTAACTTACTTTTCTGGTACCGGTTCGTCACTGTTGGGAACTCGGTTCTAACCTAATCTACTTTTCTGGCTCGCAAGTCGCTGTTTGCCTACAAGAGCTCTGTTATGGCATTTAATATTATGGATTTTAATATTATACTCGTAAGTTTTTATGTCTTACTATATTAGTACAAAACATATTAGGATGTAGAGTATTAGGACATTAATATTATGGCTTATGATTTTTAGGGCATAAGATCATTATGGCAAAAGTATGATATAATGTCAAAAGTGTTTATGGCAAAAGTGTTATGGCATTTGAGTTTAGGACAAACGATATTATGGATTACGAAGGAGGACCCGTCTATTATATATCCAGTCGAGTAAGCTACCCGTCAGTCTGTCAGTCATACAGTAGGTAACTTACTTTATTAATAATTTATAAACCTCAACCAGTTTAGTGAAATTACAAAATCAGATAAAAGGTCAACTCGATTTAGTGATTCGGTACCCAAAACCCTATTACTAAGACTTCGTTGGCCGTCCGTCCGTCCGTCCGGCTGTCACCAGGCTGTATCTCAAGAACCGTGATAGTTAGACAGTTGAAATATTCAAAGATTATGTGCCTCTATAACAACAAATACTAAACACACAATAAAATAAATATTTAATCGTGATTTTTTTTGCCTTTTTTTGCTAATGTCTAAATGAATATTGTACAGATGGTGCGGGGAACCCTTTTGTGCGCGAATCAAACTCGCCGTCGGTCGGTTTCATTTCACTACATTTGTTTAGCAATTGGATAAAATCCCTGTTACGCGTCAGTGACAACGAAACGAGCTCGCAAAGTCAACTCTATGATCTCTCTCTCTCTCTCTCCTCTCTCTCTATGATAAAGTCTCAATAAAAAAAAACTCCAAGCGAAGGTCGAGGCCGGGCTGCCGCCTCACTCGCCGCCCTTGCCTTCAACCTGACCACACCTGACCCAACAGAGTCGCATCCGCTCCACATACATCGATCTCGCTCGCTTCGCTCGCTCGATCCGCGGCAGTGAAGGTGTTTTTTGGCGGAGTGTGTAGGTTTTTGATCAAATGACTGTTTTTTCTTTGACCGGTTATTAAGAATTATCTCCTAAATGTATGGATTATTTAAGATAAACTTAAAATTATAAATGTGTTTTATTTTGTTCCTTCGTTTGTCTTTCCTTTTACTGTTTTTGCTCACTAATATATTTAACTTTTCAGATTCATAATGGACTTCAAATTATTTTCTGAGGCAATTACGTAATACATAACAAAGTACAAAGCTAATAGTATTAGCGATTTTGTATTGAAATTCACTAATACTCTTAGCTTGTCCTTTACCTATTATGCAATTGGCCATGTCATGGAGCCGAAGATTCACAGTTACTCTTGCTACATAAGTACTAAATACCTTTACAGATTGATTCAAACCACCGTTCTTATTTCAAATAATGACAATCATCGAAAACAGTACCATATTGTCAAATAATATATACGTCTCTTTCAGTTTGGGCGTGACGTCAGATGTGTCAATTGTTCGTTGCCCATATTATGATTTGATTATTTATGACTTTCAATGTTTTTTGATTTTACAAGGTCTTGCGGATTAAATTGAGGAATATATAGGTTGTCACAAAAATATCCGTATAACCACTAAAGACAACATGTAGGTATCAAATCGTGAATATAATTATTTTTTTTCTTTTTAAGAAATCTATTAAATTGTTATAAGTAAAATAAATGATACAACTTTTACCAAGAATAGACTTACGACTGATTATGATGAAGCATACCTAGACACTTGGTAAAAAACTATAATCTATAAAATGTCTGCACTATGAAGATATTATACACCGTGTTATTTTTGATTGTTAACTTTGAGGGGGCACTGTAGTCAAACGAAGTTAATTTCTCCAAGACACTAGTAGCCTAACTCTTACTGTGTAAAAGATAGTTAAAAATTAAGTTAATTAATTATTAGCTGTAAACCCAGGATTTTGACGATCGAGCGACGGCATCCACACTGCGGCAGACAATAGACATTATTTTTCAAAGACTTAATTTCTTTAGGCCCTAAAGTTGCAAATTGCAGTTTTTCTCACTCACTTCTCAATCTTAATTAGGTATATGATATAGGAATTATAAATGACAAAAGTAGAACAGCCATCTCAACTACTTTGTTTTTTTTTTTTACTGCTGCTAAGAACTACGCTAAGTATACAAGATCTATTTTGGATGCTGCCTCTACTTTATGTGAGGTAGGTAAGGGTAATTGTGAGACGTTGTAAAATAGTCTCCCTATTATTAAAAATGTTATAATTATCTTTGTTTTATTCTTTCATGCTCAAAATATCGTTTACGTGATTTGCATACTTCTATTTCGTGATATATTCGCACTGACGCCACAACACATAGCGGAGCTGTCTAAACATTTAAAAAATATCGGAACACGCATTTACGTAATGCACAATAAATATATAATCATGTTCAGATATTTTTCAGCACCTAGACAGCTTTCACGCTTATGGTGGTGACTGTACAGTAAGTACTACATAATATATTTTTGTACCTATAGGTGAACTGAAATATTTACTTTGCTCATCCGCGACCTTTATAATAATATCTTTATATCTTTTACTATTTCTAACATCTATGGTGAACGTTTGTGTTGCTCTAAAGATGAGATCTGGTCGAATTCGAAACGCATCAGTGTAGTGTGGTGGTGGTGATAGATGTGTTTGTATGATTTGTGCGTATTCCGACAGTGTGCAGGTGGAGGAACTGTATGAACACACATTTCATGCATAAACGTAGCTATTATAAAGTCACGGGTGAGCGAAGCAATTGATTCAGTTCATTGATATTATGAACCTCCGCAAAGTATAGGATTGCCGTTGGGGCCGAAAAGTACTCGAGTGGAGACCGCGGATCGGCAAGCGCAGCGTAGGACGTCCACCAACGAGATGGACGGATGATTTGGTAAAAGCCGTGGGTCCACGGTGGGGGCCGCTGCCAACCGAAGCAACTGGAGGTTATGATTGGAGCCCTCTGTCCAACAGTGATCGTCCTACTGCTGAGATGATCATGATGATGATGATGATTGTCATAAACGTCTTCTCACTAAATTGACCACTTCTCACTGTGACCAGAGACCAATTCGAACAATGAACCACTTTCTAAATTGTCAATTTCTTATAATGACAGTGTACCAAGTTTACAATTTCTTTAGACCAATGTCATGTCATTGATCGGTTGACATTGGTTACATACTCTGAGAATATAAATCCTATTTCAGGTTCATCTCTATCTGTTCATAATTTTATTCCGCATATTGCTAAATTTTACATTTCAGAATACTTTTGCGTTATACTGATAGGCTGCATGACCTATTGCTTCTTAGACCACCTGTTTTAGTTTTTTAGACTAAATGATACTATTCCATACATCTGGTTTTCAGTAGGAAAATCAGTACATATAGGTATTCATGCTCCTACTAGTAGGAGAATTAGTATAATATTGTGTTCGTGCTCCTACCAGTAGGAGACTGTAGTAGGAGCACGACTTTGCATCTGTTTCGAGCAATCCAAGCTATACCAGATAGAGGCGCTCGTGCCTAAAATACCATGCGCCACATTACAAAATCGAAGATTACACAAGAAAGTGTTTTTTTTTGTGGAATGTCTTATTTGGGCATCTGGTATAGTGGGAATTTTAATGAATAAGTAATGTAGTATTTTGAAAAATGTGATATTTTAGGCACGAGCGAGGGAAAATCGCTGCGTGGCTATAGCTACCGTCCTGCACAAAGGGAAAAATCCCTCCCGACCCGTGGTCCAACTGCTATCTGGTTGCACCACGGGAACCTAAACTTACCCAGGATGGTTCAATTCTCAGACTACTTTTTTTTCTGCAACTTATTGCTGCGACCCGTGGTACAACTGAAGGGCTATTGTCCAACGGGCATATGAACAATTGCTATGTTGAACCATTTGCACCATGGGGATGTAAAATTACCTTGGGTCATGTGTATCAGAATAGGTACTATCATTACTGCATTTTTATAAAATTAAAAGTCTCATGAAACCCAACAACTATGTAGTTTATTCTGAATACAGTGAAACCAACAGTCCGAACCCGATTCCACAGAGTTCAAGTGGTAGTTCAACTAGTTAAACTAATTGGACCCACCCAGTAGGACCATGGATAAACATACTTTCCAGAATTGGACTACTGATTTTGCTTCTCCGTGGTGCAACCGGTTGACGATGAGTAAACTTGCTTCCCCGTGGTGCAACCAGTTGGACATAGTAGTTGGACCACGGGTCGGGAGGAAAAAAAAGTTCATAAGATTAGTTCCTAAACCGCAATCGGTTCGCATCAAGAAGGAATTTTGCTCATACGCGTGTAGGGTGAGCACTGAAAGACTCCGGTCGTCGTCAAGCAGCTAATCATCAATTGAGTAAATAGGTAAGTATCTCTTGTAAGTATAAATATATTCAGATGTAATCTCGGTATTTCTTGCAATTTGTGGGAATTCTTGAACGAATTTCTACCACTTGGTTGAAATACTGGGCATACCGTTCAAAACGAGATCCGATTTGCTTTGGAGTCAGAATGTTCTTTATTTATCGTAGAAACATGTAGATGCCTACATGTAGCCTGTATTCTCATTATTCATACTAAATACAAATAAATATATAGGAAGTAAAGTTCTGAATTTACCGTCGAAAACTCCAAAACAAATTCCTTCGGATCTAACAAAAAATGTACTTGGAATGATTCAAGCGTAATCTAATCGCTAATATAACGCAAGCGTAATACTTGCAACATTTTTATAGTATTAACTTGCATCCAGCAGCAACACGCTTGAACGCATTCAGGTCTTCCTCGAGCAGCTAGCACAATAAAGCTCTACACCTGGAAATTCACAACTATATCTAAGAATTTTATTATCTGGCACACCCACGACACAAAACGACAATTGAAAACATGGAGACTGTACTAGCTCCCCAGAGGTCCTCGCTTACTACCGTACGATGCCCACCAGCACCGTCGTAAAGCGTTAGGTCTGCCCTTTTAAGGACACAGCAGTACCTGTCTTGAAAAATTACACGGAAATTCTAAAGCTTATAAGGAAAAAGACCCTCTAGATATATATAAACAACCAGACCACGATAATGATGATGGTGATGATGATGATAGTATTATCCACGTATAAATAAAGATTCAAAATATGAAACGTCGTTTCCAGCAGGATTCTACATACCGATAGCTTCAACGAGGCTGTTTCCTTTCCAGCCTACTATGTACCACTACACATGAACTGTTTTACGCATCAGGGTAGTTGACACACTTATACAGCATTACGGCCTTCCGTTCTTCAGCTTTCCAAAATGACCATTTCTGTACCTCGGTATACATACAATACAAAGAATTATCGCAACCTTCAACTCAAAAGATAACTGCAATCAAGACTGGTAGGTAGAATAAAACACGGAAAGATTTCGTCTCCAATATTCGAAGAAATAGGAGTAACACTCGCATGTAATGCATGATTATCAAAGTATGTATGTCACAAGAGCATCATATGTGGTTACCAACTTGAGCACAATATCATACTCGACAATCTCCAAGTCCAAAGCCAAAAATCACATAAGATTAGATTCCTGGGACTCTAACACGATTCATCTAATTCTATATCGTCGCATATGAAACACTCATATTATCTAGATATTTGAACATTTTAAGGGCAAAAGTACAGTTGATACAAATATTCGTGACCCGAAAAAAAATATATGAATATTTTGTAGTAGCTTACGCCGAAAGCCTTCCGAAAGCCTAGAAAAGTGATGCAATAATTTTTCACTAGTTGGCGCTGTCTATTTGCATGTGTGCGTGAGCTCCTAGTGTCCGTATAAGGCTGTACCTGACACCTAAATTTGAGCCCTGAAATCTCAGAATTGGCACACTATTTCCGTTCGACTGTAGTCTCAAAAAATCGGCAATTCTAAATTGTTTTCGCAAATAATAAACTCAACTATTAGTATTCTACGGATATTCTAAAAATTACAAAAAAACATCACGAAAATTCGACAGTCTGATTTTTAACGCCATCTGACGAGACTTTACCATGAGCTAACGTGAGCAGCCGCCTTAAGTACTTAGGTTAGCATTCTTAGGAGTGAAAAAAAAGTTCTAAGTTCACAAGATTATACTCGTAGTACCTATAACATGAAAGTTAGTTTGAGTTTATTATTACTAATTTATTTGTCAATTTTTGTATAAAATGTAATGTATTGTGTAGCTTTTTATTGTACATAAAACATGTTATTATAACTGTTAACAAGAGAAAAAGATATAAAAATGTAATGTTAATTTCCTGTAAAAAATAAAATAATAAAAGTAAGATATAAGTATACGTAATTTGTTTTGGTCTCGTGGTACGGGGGCGAGGTTTTATCTTCACGCGTGCACGGCGCCCCGCCGCGGTAATGTGATGAAAAATTACACCGCCTGGTACCGCCTTTGTCCTGCTGACTGACACTATTTGTGTGCGTGCCTCATGCCTGTTCACGACTGACTACATTTTTACACTGGTCATGAGGTTTATGAGTCACTCAAACTATACCCAGCGACACAAAATTTGGCCCACCCTTCATACAAAATTACCGATTCTGCATAATTAGGGCCAGATTTTTGCCGCCCAGTATAGAATCTGGAGACGTCTCTGAACCAAGGCTAACTATCTCAGTTGGTTAGATTCCTGAAATATATAATTAAGTAAGACTCGTACCGCTTGATACCTCGTTTGTTCTGCTGACTGGTACTATTTTTGTGCGTGCCTTGTGCCTGTTCATGACTGGCTACATTTTTACACTGGCCATGAGGTGTATGACGTTTATGAGGTCACTCAAGCTAATTCCTAAAAACATATAGATAATTAGGTAAGTAATAATTAATTACAACGCCTGATACCGCTTTTGTTCTGCTGACTGACACTATTTGTGTGCGTGCCTCGTGCCTGTTCACGACTGACTACATTTTTACACTGGTCATGAGGCCTATGAGGTTATGAGGCCACTCAAACTAGAATAAGGAGAGGTGTCTGAACCAAGCCTAACTACCTCAGTTGGTTAGATTCCTGAGACATATAAATAAACAGGTAAGAATTAATACTCGTACCGCTTGATACCGCGTTTGTTATGCTGACTGGTACTATTTGTGTGCGTGCCTGTTCACGACTGACAACATTTTTACACTGGCCTCATGGCCAAGGTTTATGAGGTCACTCAAACTAGAATCTGGAGACGTGTCAGAACCAAGACTAACTATATCTATACTACTTATGTGTGCTTGTATGTATATTCTGTATCACGACTAATGCAGATTCTTCGATTAAAAACTGAAAGCTGCGATTAAATCGTTTAATTAAGAATGCGCATGTTTAACTCCATTATTCAATTAGTTTTCTACAAAGCCTAATGCAATCGTAATGGCATGGAAATTGATTAAGAAATTGACAGTAATTGCTAAACGATTGTGTATGAGTTATGCTCGAAGGATTGCAATGTGTATTATTATGTTACAAATATCGATAAATATGTCTACGAAGAAAAAATAATGATCTACACGTGTGGTGTGTTCTAGTTTATGATTATACTGGATGATTTTTTACTACCTACCTACCTAGGTGCAGTGAAATAGTAGTGTGTTGCGATAGAAAATAATTTAGTTTTTTTTTTATTGGTTTGATCAAAGAAAAAAAATAAAAGATTAATTTTCCATATACCTACTCGTAGTATATATTATCATTTTGGAAAGATTATATAGGTAGAGGTATATACCATACCTACAGTCAATGTTTAGCGAAGAAAAACAATACGGTTGAAAATTTAATTGTATCTAGTATTATTGATAATGATGTGGTCGTTCAGTGACATAGTGTTGGACTTGTAAACTGAAGGATTAGGGTAGAGTTCAAATTTAGATCAGACGCGATTTTAGTTTTTAATATAGGAAAACTCCGAGCAAAGCTCGGTCGCCCAGAATCCCCGATGCTATTTACTTATCAATATCTTTTCACCCGTATTTTTTTAATACACTATAAAGCTTCCACGCTATCAAAATACATTTTATCACCTTTTCATTACATTGCAGCCCGGTTGATATTCGTTGAATGGTATCATGTCGATCTGAACTAAAGGTCTCCGTCCATTAGTCAGAGCGATGCGGCAGACGGGTCGGGTGCGCCGACGCTAATAAGGAGTGACAGCTGACAGAGCATGAAGGCTAAGTTTGAAAAAAATAGTGCTGGAATTCAAGACACAGCGCTGAAGGATTGACGTTTAAAAATGATAGAATACTGGCTGGAATTAGAAATATGGTACCCATTAAAAAAAGGAAAAAAAAGGTGTCTGTATCGGTGACAAAAAAAAATAAGTGCTTCGACTCATTGCATAAATTACTTAAATTATTTCTAAAGTAAGTACTTAAACCCCTTTGTTTATTTTTCTGTTGTTTCTGTGTGCGGAATCTTGCGAGTTTCTTCTTTCTTTGTACAATTTTCTTATTTCTAAATTATGTAAGGTATACCTATTTTAGTTATTTTTATTTTATCTCCAATAAAAATAATCTCAAAACTAAATTCCTACTGCACGTCTTTCCTCGCTCAAGCATCTCAATACAATGCGTCTTTTTCCCTCCAACGGGTGACTTCCCCTCACCCCACCCCCTTTTTTAATACCCACCGCCTTTGCACTCAGTCCTTGTCTGTTATTGCTCTTTCATTCTTAAAAGACGAATTTTACATGCCTAGAATCAAAAGACTTTAAACCATACTCTACAGCGACAAGGTTCATTTAGTAGTAACACAGCATGCGAAGTTAGAACCGTATCTAATGGAATATCAGATCGACTGAACTATACGTTCTTTAGAGACACGTCGTTGCGTATGCATTTTACATGGTTTTTGTTCTCTTGTGTATAGAGTTGAATTTGGTTTGTTTGGATTTAGTAGAGATATGTCAAATTCTCCAGGGCCGGAATGTAGGTGCAATAATTTAAGCAAAGGGTGGAAAGCGACGGAGAGTTCTTTTTGGAGTTTGTGCGAGTGAGATGTGCGTAGTGGATGCGGGTTGAAGCGCAGGGGCGGATTTAGAATGGATTGGCGACAGCGGTTTTGTCTGCGGAACTCAAATGATGAAATGAAATTCGATAAATAGTTTGTTGACATTTCAAGAGCCACCATTCATAGAATATTCAATACTAATATTTTCTCTTGGAGAAATTTCACTTTATCGACTATTCATTACATATTAAAACAATTATTAGAACAACAGTACAAGGATTATTATTTGCTTATAAATACATTTCACCAAATATTCATGAAATAGAAATAAGCTTTATTGTATGACTAATAAAACGGTTCAGAACAAGTAAATATCGCTGTTTATTTCTTCGACGGATTATTATAAAATACCAGAAATTAGGTTAGGTTAGAACAACAACCTCAAAACTAATTCGCCTACATTTCTGGTAGTGAATTAGTTTTGAGGTAACCTAAATTAGAATTGTGACCCTAAAAAAATAAACCGGTACCAGAAAAATAGGTAAGGTTCGGTTAGAACCATGACCCCAACAAAAATAAATCGCTACCAGAAAAGAAGGTTAAGTTAGGTTAGAACTGCGACCCCAACAAAAATAACTCGCTATCAAAAAAGTAGGTTAGGTTAGAACTGCGACCACATCAAAAATAAATGCTATCAGTAAACTAGGTTAGGTTAGAACTGCAACCCCAACAAAAATAAAGCGCTACCAGGAAAATAGATTAGGTTAGGTTAGAACTGCGACCTCAACAAAGATTAATCGATATCAGAAAATTAGGTTAGGTAAGGACGGAACTGCGACCTTAAAATAAATAAATAAATTTCATTCAAAAAGTATGAAATAATAAAATATGAAATGAGTTCTGTCAAATAAACTATCTATTAAATAATATTTCCAGAAATTAAAAATCGGTGATTTAAAAATAAAATAGGAAACGTTGACTTTTTACTGGTACCTATTCTATTAAAAGTTTGTCAACATTTCAAGGGTAAGCCGTATTAAATTATATTGTAACGGATAACTCACGTCTTAAACCGAGTTTAGCTCGACATGTGTTTCGTCGGGCAGTCGGGCGAGCAGAGCGGTGGCGCGTAGTGTGCGTGTTGCGGCAGCCGCCGAGTCGCGTGCTCCTGAGAAGAAGGGCTACGAAATAGCCCGAAACAGTCGAGCTAAACTCGGTTTAAGACGTGAGTTATCCGTTACAATATCATTTAATATGAGTGAGTCTCACGGTAGTTTCATGTTCAAAAGGTAAGCCGTATCTTTTAAATAGTACTTTGTAATGTTACTAAATAGAAAAGCTTTGTTTGAAGACATTTTTGTTTTGTGTTTTAAAATAAAAGGTATTAGAAATAATGGATTCGGGGTCAATTTATATAATACCAACTATTATATAAATTTGGGAAAAAATATCTTAAGGGTAGGAAAAAAGTATATTAAACATTAAAACATTACTACCAGTTATAGCTTTACCGAAATGACAATTCACTATCTCATTTTCCACGCACGTCCATTGCTAATCGTTCCGAAATCCGGCCCTGAGCCCATCAACACTCCGAATAGGCCTCGCTGCTAAAAACGCACCCCAACCCCATCCCTGATTTTTAAGCCTACTCCCCCTCGGGTTAGCCGGAGGTACATTTATGCGCAATAAATTTTGACCGCCAACGAAAATCCAAAATGGCGTCACTACGGACCCACGTGCGATGAAAAAGCTACCGTATTTTGTTTTTCTAAGCTTCCATTTGAAGCGCGTTCACGGAGCATGTAAAAGAAAATGCCCGTAGTTTTGAAACTGGACATTTTGCTTAGCAAATTTTGACTTTGCAGGTTTTTCATACAGTTGGTTTCGTGTTGTGTTGCTTAAGTTGGTATAAGGCGGTTGGAAGGGGTTGGTAAATATAGATAGAGTAGATGTTCTCCTCATTTGTCTAGATGATAGTGTGGTAATAAAATCTATTGTTCTCTTATATAGCCTTTGGAAGCAAAGAATAATAGACAAAGGAAGGTTGGCACAAAGACTTTGATTAAGTTGGCAGCCATGGCTTTTGTTCTGCTCGGGAAAAATTGAGTATGGAAAAGAGCTAAGTAGTACCTAAGCATGATTTTGTTCTAAGAGAGCGAATTAGAAATGGGTCCATATCGGTCCGCATATTTGTTTTGTTGAAAGTCAATCTACCTATTGTTTGTCATACGTAACTCTTTTTTCTTTGAATTCAATAACTGTTCAGAATAGATAGATATAAAATAAACGTAATGTAACCTGGAGTTTTCTATAGGATTACTATTTAAAAATCTCGGAAAAAATTACGGTTTCAGTTGGAAAAAAAATTATGACTATTTATAACAAACAATAATTCTGACGAGCAGTATATTACCTACTACGACTAGCGAAATTTATGCAAACTAGGAAATAACTTTAACTGCTCCTGTCTAACCAAGACCGTAGTCTGCCGATATCAATTAGAATTTAATCGTAGTGAAATAAACCGCATAACTCACGTCTTTAACACAGTTTAGCTGGACATGTTTCGGGAAAATTTGCAGCTCTTCCTCCAGGAAGGAGCACACGCCACGGCGGCTGTGGCAAAATGTGGACTACTTTAATCCTGTCTCTAGACATAGCACTTGATGACTTAGGTACAAGATCAAACTTACGCCATTGATAATTCCTACTTTAGCTAAGTAACAGGTTTAAATAAACAAATAGTTGCAAAACGTAAAACCCCAAACATGTTATCACTTCGTCTAAAAAGCAGCTGGTGTAAGTACTCAAGCGGTCTAAGAAGCAACTGGCCTGAATAGCAAGTGGTCTAAGAAGCAACTGGTTTAAGTAGCAAGTGGTCCTAGTATGTTTTTTGTCGAAAAGTCGAAAAATTCGCTCCGTCGACGAGCCAAAGAGTTTTAGACCACTTAGGTTCTCGCTACTTAGACAAAGTGCTAATTTGCTGCTTAGACTGCTGCTTTTTAGACGAAATAATACTAACCCATAAACCTGATCACATTCAAAATGTCTGCCACTGAAATTGCTGTAAGTAGTTACGTATGTACAACAGGTAACATAAAACTATAATATCTCGGCCTGTATACGTCCCACTGACGGGCACATGCCTCCACTCGGAGTAAGAGGGCTTGGGAAGTAGTTTCCATGCGTTGATTGAGGCGCTGCCGGCAGCAAGATGTTTCTCGTCTGGTTTGAGGATGACGATGCACCTGGAAATAAATTAAAGGATTGTTTAACATACGAATAACGTAGAAATACCTAATATTGAGCCGTGGTGGCCTAGTGGTTTGACCTATCGCCTCTCAAGCAGAGGGTCGTGGGTTCAAACCCCGGCTCGCACCTCTGAGTTTTTCCAAATTCATGTGCGGAATTACATTTGAAATTTACCACGAGCTTTGCGGTGAAGGAAAACATCGTGAGGAAACCTGCACAAATCTGCGAAGCAATTCAATGGTGTGTGTGAAGTTCCCAATCCGCACTGGGCCCGCGTGGGAACTATGGCCCAAGCCCTCTTGTTCTGAGAGGAGGCCTGTGCCCAGCAGTGGGACGTATATAGGCTGGGATGATGATGATGATGACCTAATATTGATCATGATTATAAGGACAGACAAAAAAGCAGGACATCGATGATACTGCAATGCTGCGTAACCAATAATGGCTATTTTTTTGACCTGATGATGCTGTTGGTGTTTCCACCGTAGCAATCGCCCTGACAGCACGAGAGCCCTCGCTCTCGTATTAAATACTAAAAGTGTCAGAGGGACCGCGCGACACGAACTTCGAGTTTCGAGTTTCGGAGTAGCCCTGCTGGCTTTATATTACAAACGAACTTTGTATCTTGCCAGCCGCTGACGGTACTATAACAACTTTGATTTTAGAATTTCGTAGTAGCCCCCCTAACTAGACACAATTTTTTATACAGGAGAGCATTAAAGTAAATGTTATTGTGTTTATATACATATACTAGCCGAAATATCTCACATTCACGAGGCTTAAGTGTGTATGTATGTGCATGTTAGTTACGTATTCAGTATTTTAAAGGAGGATCATTTTGACTATACAGGGTGTAATCGTTAAGTGTGGCCAGGCGATTATTCTGTAAATTATAAATGTGAAAGCTTGTGAAGATGTTCGGATATTTGTTACTCAATCACGCAATAACGGCTGAACCGATTTAAATGAAATTCACTATACAGATAGTTTGAGTCTCGGGAAAGGACATAGAATAGTTTTTGTCTCGGAAAATTGCATAGTACCCGCGGGGTATCGATAAACGAATTCTACGCGAACGGAGTCGCGGATAACAGCTAGTACCTAATTCATAATTCATTTATTTGCAATAAGTGTTGCAAATTAAGTTTCTTGATTTAAGTTCGCTTTCAATCGAGGCAACTGGAGGTCTATGTGGGAGGCCTATGTCCAACAGTGGACGTCCGATGGCTGATATGATGATGATGAAGTTCCTTAAAGAACCCAATGCCCGTACTAGAGTTCATGTTTGTAGACTTAAGAGAAGTCTCTTCGTTCCATTCTCCATACAAACGTAGTCCTGGTCTCATTTGAAAATAGGCAACAGAAATAGATTACATTTTGTAAATATGGACTAGACGTAATTATCTATGCCTGTGGTTTTTCAGATTTTCATATAAATGTGTATGTAATATCAGAATTACAGGAGCTCAAAAGTCGACAAAAAAAAGATGTCAACTTTGCATGAGAATTACAGACTAATAAAGCATTTTTACAAAAATCGAAAAAAACACAGGCACAGAAAATATAATGAATATCTTGATTGTATATAGATCAAGACCCGAGAACAAACATTCGTATTTTTCATACAAATATCTGCCCCGACGCGGGGAATCGAACCCGGGACCTTAAGCTTCGTAGTCAGGTTCTCTAACCACTAGACCATCTGGTCGTCTGTAAAATAAATTCTGGTCGATTGTAAAATATCATTGATTTCTGTGCTATACTTTTCGTATAATATGAGGACAACGAAACCCAAAATTCAACCACCCAAATCTTGAAAAAGCCTACAGCTATCTCGATATACTCGTAAATTACGAACGTCGTTGCGGAAGGCATGGGGGGGGGGACGGCTGCGAGCGCTTATGTCACGAGCGATAAAGACAGCAATATCCCAAACGAATACCTAACGCGGCCGCGCGGCCGGCAGGGAACTTCTTTTAACCGTTGAATCTGCGGGATTTCAAGTTTGAACATCAATATCCCGTAGTAACATCGGCCATCGGGACTAAAAGTAGATCCAGCTATCTATGAAAGTACGTAAGTACAGTCGAGTGTAAAATATGAATCTATATACAACGCTTCAAAAATATGTTCAAAATCTCTTATTCCGCCGTAATATGGCCATGTGAGTGGTTCAAATAGGTTATTTTTGCACTTGACTGTACTTATAACGTTCAAATCTTTCGAATCGGGAACTTCAAACACACTCTTAACTTACTATACTCTTAACTAACTTACTATACTACGCAAGTTTATACAGGTTTTCTTACGATGTTTTACTTGGTTTTCGAAAAACTCAGCGGTGTGAGTCCGGATACAAAAGAAAAGCTAGTTTCAGTCCTAAAAAAAAAGATAAGACCCATTCTTTTTTTTTTAATCACCCTCCTTACATAAACATGGACCAGGAAAAAACAAAGGCCATTAGCATGGGAAGTGCTCATCATGATAAATAGACATGTCACCATGATGGATTATACCCCAAGGCTACCACCAAGCTAACTTACCGTTCCCTCTGAGAGGCTAGAGCTTTAACACCCGCGTTTTAAGGTACAGTTTGCTTTGGGTTATTGTTTGGGAACGGCATTAGGGTGTTTGTTGTAAGGGTGGGTCGGCTGCGGAAGTAAATAAAGGTGCTCGTTCTTATATAGGAGTGTTTTACCCGACTTACGAGAGTTTGTGTTTAAGAATATGTTATGTTTTTACACATTTACACCTGTAGGGGCTAGGTTGAACGGTAAGCGCTAATTGATCCTATTTGTAGGTACCTACTATTTAAGTCAAAGATAAGTTGGATTAAATAGATTTGGGTTCCCTTAGTTAAAAAAAAACGGCCAAGAGCGTGTCGGACACGCCCAAAATAGGGTTCCGTAGCCAGTTCGAGTTTTGTCGGCATAGTTTACATATATATCCGTGCAAAATTACAGCTTTCTAGCATTGATAGTCCCTGAGCAAAGCCGCGGACGGACGGACAGACAGACAAACAGACAGACATGGCGAAACTATAAGGGTATCGTTTTTGCAATTTTGGCTCCGGAACCCTAAAAAGAAAAAAAGAAAAAAAATATTGGAGACGTATTCATGTATAGTCTTCCTATGTCATAAATAAACTTAATATGATTCGGAAATATACATTCTAGGTCAAGTAACCATCAGCTTTTGGATTTCGAAGGCAAGCTTAGGCCTGCTGCCCCGAAAGTTCGCTCACACGCACTCATGTCATGCTCTGAAAGCAGAGCGGTACCGAGGGCATGTATCGCTTCCGTTCCCATAAGCCCTAGTATATACGCGATACAAAACCTCGCTCCGCTGAGCTGCTTCCACTAGAGCTGCGCTGAGCGAGAATAGGAAAATGTAGTGTTTCTATTGGTTTATGACAAACACATTCCTCGCAACGTATCCTCTCACATCTCTGGTGGAAATGCAGCTTTAGTGTACCCCACCTTATTGCCATTACTGAGGCTACGAAAAATTTAGGCACGCCGGTAGGAATAGAGTTGTTATGGCACCATGCGCGTGGTAAATACCAACCTGTAGGTCTAAACATGGTGCTTGTGCGATGAAACTACGTTCGCGAGGAGATGAGACAAAAATGGGATCTGAAAAATGCCAAAAAAAATTTTTTAATTTTTTAAAGCTTGTAGGCCTGACAGACATGCTGTCAATAGAGCATTTAATTGTACTCTTTCACGCTAAAATTGATTGGTTTGTATGAAAACTATTGTAGATATATACATAGCTTGGTATAATAGAACCACTGAGGCAAATCCAGAAACAGGTGGTTGATCGCTTTTTATGGTAGTTGGACCAAGTGTTGAACAGACCAACACACATTATGATCCTTAACACTAGACTATTGTAACTAAGGCACTTTATGATCTATTTTAGGAGTAGTGAAAAAAGTTTTGGTAGGAACTAAATCATTTATTTTGTTACGTTAAAAGTACAAAAAAGTACGAAACTGAAGTGGCAGTGGGCGGGGCACATTGCTCGCAGAACTGATGGCCGATGGGGTCAGAGGGTTCTGGAATGGCGTCCGCCAGGACCAGGAGACAAGCTGTCGGAGGCCTCCAGTAAGATGGAGCGACCTGGTTAAGATCGCGGGATCGCGGTGGATGCGGAAAGCACAAGACCGGTCTGAGTAGAGAGCCTTGGGGGAGGCCTATGTCCAGCAGTGGACGTCTTTCGGCTGACATGATGAAAAGTACATAGGAGCGTACTAATTGTCATTTAGTTCAGTAGTCGTCAATTTTGAAAATGTATGTTTTTTTTTGTAACAGAAAGTAACGCAAGGAACTTGTCAGAGATATTTTAATTTCTGTGCAGCATTTGGTCAAAATGTAGTTAATCAACTTGCACGGATATTCTTACACAGTTATTCATTCACTGGTATTCATTCACGGATAAAGACTTAGGTAGTATAGGTAGTAAGTAGCGGGCTGTTTTCCGCAACTCGACGTCTGGGTGCGCCTATTTTGCGTGATTAGGCTGTACGCACTATTCACGCCAGCCTAGTTCCTGGAGTTAGCAGACCCTTCACGTGCCGGCGACTTCCTGCAGTGATCCCGGTGATTCGAGGTGTGTAAAGACTTAAGTTTGTGTGTAAGTATGTGTGTGCGTGCATGTCTATTTGACTCGCTTTTCACTTGAACGAGCTGATCGCTCGAGCTATTTCGTTTTGTTATTTACTTAGTTCAATCTAATAAATAAAAATTGAAAACTATTCACGACTAGAATTCTCAAATATTTGCATTGCAGTCAAATAATACGCAGGTAACGGTAAAATGCCAATAAAGAATAATATTCGCAACAAATATCCACAGAAACACTAGCGAGCTAAAAAAGGAGGTGCCACAAAAACAAAATGGACGGCGTTTAGGGAAGCAGGGGTAAAACACGCATGTGCGTACCAGGGGGAGTGGGGAGAAGCGGCCACTTGGGGTATTTCAGGGGAGAAAAATAGGTACGGATTTTCACCCATATTTTCTTAAGTCCTTTGACGTGGCATTTTGATGTGGTTCATATCAATATGCGAGGGGAGCTTGGGGAGTTAAGAGTTTTAATTTTGCGAGGGAGATTCGTTTTTAAATAACGGGTTTTATGTTAGTCTTGAGTGCGTTTGATGGAAGCTGGAATTTTGTGATTTGATTTACATACCGGGTGTGCCCTGTAATATGAGCAAATAATTAAATCATAGATCATACTCCTCAAACTGAACAAAATTAGTTCAGCGACTTTTAAAAATAATTAGTTTTTAATTTTTATTACACTTTTAAGTTTATTTGAAGAAACAATGTAAAGCAAACTGCTTGATGTTTGTAAGTTTGTAGCAAGACAGGCGACGTCAGTTGGGTTCTACGATGGCGTACATTGATAGCAGTGTTTAATTTGTATGAGAAAAGAAAAATTCAGACCCCATTATTTTTAAAAGTCGCTGAACAAATGTTGTTTTGTTTGACGAGGACGATTAACGTTTTAATTTTTTGCTCGTACTTATTACAGACCACACGCGGTATACAGATTAATTCACATACAATTCGCAATTTATAAATGAATCACATGTGCCTGTTTGATTTCAAAGGTGGATCCAACTTGTAATTCTTTTGAAAGATCTACCCAATGATAGTTACCACTGGGTTTACACGAGAAAAAAAAACCATTCCTACTTGCACTTTGCGTTTTTGTTTTCTGTACTGCTTGCTATGGTGTTGATGTTCAATAAAGAGACATTGTGTTGTGTTTGTTGTATTGTCTAGGGCTACATTTTTTTTTCAATTATTTTCTACAACTCTATCGCCGTGGTTATTTATGCAAAACTAGCTTTTACCCGCGGCTTCGTCCGCTTGGAATTACGTTATCGCACTGTGCATTTTTCCGGGATAAAAAGTAGCCTATGTCACTCTCTGGCTCATAAACTATCTCTATGCCAAAATCACGTCGATCCGTAGCTCCGTTTTGACGTGAAAGACGGACAAAAACACACTTTCGCATTTATAATATTAGTATGGAATTGGATTACAGCTCTATAGCACTATAATAGTAAAAATAATTGATCTTTAAGCCAAGCCGCGGACGGACGGATGAATGGACATGACGAAACTATAAAGATTTGCACCTTGAAATATAATAATGTAAAATAGCCTTTCCTTTGCGGGGTACTTAAGTACAATAAAACGTTTTAACTTTGAAAGAGGCGTATAATACTAAATTATTTATTTTAAAGTTTTTTTATTTTGAAGTGTACCAGTGAAAATACTGTTTTAATTATATTGTAAGAAAATTGTGTTTTGCTAATAAAATAAAATAATTGTTTCAGAAATATTCAACTCTAATAATTATTAAAATACTAGCCGTTGCCCGCGACTCCGTTTGCGTAGTAGAACTATGCAATTTTCCGGGATAAAAACTAGTCTATGTCCTTTCCGGGGACTCAAACTATCTGTTTACCGAATTTCATCCAAATTGGTTCAGTGGTTTAGATGTGATTGAGTAACAAACATCCAAATATCTTCACAGACTTTCACATTTATAACATTAGTAGGATAGGATTTGTTCTAAGAAACAAGGTTTGGGATTGAAAAACGGAGAAAATTACCTATTTTTCTGCGAAAGCTTCAGATAATCTTCATATCGACACCTCCTACGTATACTGGTACAAGTGCATAATCATAAATTTACAGGAGAGCTGTTCAAAGGTTCCAAAACCTGTAACTTTCTCATTTGATGATATAACTTTTCAAAATTTTGCATTGGTTCCAAAGAAAATATTTGCTTTCTACCTGTATTCATGGAATTTTTAAATTTCTTATAGTTTTTGAGAAAATTGCAGATACACTACTATACGCGTATTTTACATCTTGTAGTTGTGCGGTATACTGAGCTAATTACCACTTGCTCCAGTATACGGCGTAATGCGTAGATTACTGATCTAACGATATTTTTTATATTGTATATGAATTTTTAGATGAAATACTTATATGGCTTGCAATGAACAATAAAACAGATGCTCTTTTACCTTCATCTATTGATTTATAAACGTTTTTATCACTTGCATCATTATACGCTAACATAAGCATGCCATTTGTACCAATATACCGCTAGTAATGTTTTAAACGTGCTATACAAAATACAGAAATATACCTTTATAAAAACCTCACTTGAAATATAAATGGTTTTATTAAGAAAAGTAATTGTATTAAGTGCTTTAAATTAATGGAAGCACATTCAATGGATTCGTATTCCTGTTCAAATGTGTACTCATATTTTATTGTGAAAGGTTCCTCATGTGATACATATATCGCATCGCACCCATTTGTATCCACATAACGGTTTAGCTTTTTGTGCCTCTTCAGGGTTCCGTACCCAAAGGGTATAAACGGAAACCCTACTACTTTATACTACTTCGCTGTCCGTCCGTCTGTCACCAGGCTGTATCTCATGAACCATGATAGTTAGACAGTTGAAATTTTCACAGATTATGTATAACTGTAGTCGATGTAACTGTATAACAAAATAGATCAGAATAAATATTTAAGGGGGCCCCCATACAACAAATGTTTTTTTTTTTGCCATTTTTTTGCTAATCCTAATGAAGTTGTATAGATGGTACGGAACCCTTCGTGCGCGAGTCTGATTGGCACTTTGCTTAAGACAAGCTTTGACATGAAATATTGAGTCAAAGTCAAAATATCTTTATTCAATTTAGATTGTAACAAGCACTTATGAATGTCAAAAAATTACCACCGGTTCGTAAAAACCTCTGTCGAGAAGAGTCTGGCAATAAACCTAGGTATATTTTGTAAACAGATTTACAATCATATTTTAGTGATATCTATACATCACAAGTATTTAACACAACTACATATTTAAAACAGTTCTCAATTCACTATTTGGAGTAAGCACTCGCCAATGCGGATCGGAATTATTTCCAAATTTCCCTATCCATGATATAATCATTAATTTTAATAATACGCCTTATATATTAATGTCTTCTTGACAATAGATTTAAATTTTGTGTCTGTTTCTGAGTCTTGGGAAACTTCTATAACTTCATACGGTTTACCCGTTTTCGCCATATACATAGCCAGGTACCATTTCTTAGGTGTGTATAAAAAATGTGTATAGGGTGTTATTAAAACCCTGTACTATACTTTAAACCACATTAGGGCTACTAATTACTAATATGATCCAAGTAGAAAAATACTGTGATTCGAAAAAAAAAGTTTTGTATGGAAGTGGAGTCGCAAGAAGACTTTCTAATTTCGATGTTTTCCCACTTATATCGTATTAGTAATCAGTAGCCCTAATATGGGTTACAGTATAGTACAGGATTTTTTTTATCAACCTGTAGGTATATTGAAATTTACTGTTCTCATTTTAATTAAAGCATGCATGCCTTCGCCTTCTTTTTGGGATGCTCGCTCAACTACCAAAATGCAATGTAATACTGCAATTTTATATTTCTAGCACGCGTACATGTAGGTATAGCCGAGGAAATTGAACAACGTACTGGTACTGGGGTGGAACCGTTGTACTACCAATGTTATGTTGACATCCCATACATTTGCCAAAGAAATCATAGCGAAATAGATCACGAAAAGGTTTCACATTGGATTTAGTTTCCATGACTGTCTATGAGAAATACGGCTATTGTGGTCTTGCCAAACCAAAACATGTTTTTTTTATATATACTATCAAATTATGTGCTCGTAGAACAGTTTAAACGGTCCGCACGCAGCGACGGCTAGCGCGTACACTGAGGCAACTGCCAGTTACACTCGACTTCCCGGCCCCGCGACAATATCGGTGCCGCGTATAGTGGTGCATGTCGTTGCCTCAGTATACGTTGTACCGATTAGCAAAACGGTGTTAGATGCATTCATATACGTCACTTTATTTCCAAAACTAATAGGAATATCCGTCCAAATTTTTTGTGGTAGGTAAATAAGGAAATATTAATCACAAATTGCAAAAAACTAAAAATCAGAAATTTGTCACTTGTACCAGTATACGTAGGAGGTATCGATATTACGTATTCTTCTGTCAAAATCTCAACGAGTTGTATGTAAATACATACTCTTTTTACCAGAATAAACTTTCATTTTACCAAATTAAGTAAGCATTAAGTAACCCATTTTAAATTGTCTAGCACAGTAACTACATCCAAGTTATCCTAGTATAGTCACCGTATCTACACCTAACTTAAGTATAAAATAGTGTAAGTGACATAGGTAGCGGTGAAATTACTGGCACTTGAGGTATCCCACCTTAGGCCTCTAGGTTGGCAACGCATCTGCAATACCCCTGGTGTTGCAGATGTTTATGGGCGGTGGTGATCTCTTACCATCGGAAACCCACTTACTCGTTTGCCATCCAGTCGAATAAAAAAAAATCGGTTTTGCTGATACTCACCCACGCAAACTACGCTCGTGTGCCTCCAACTTTCTACAAAACCATCTCTTCACATAACCTTATACTCGTATAAAAAAAACCGCGAAACAAGCATGTTCTTCAAAAGCGAGGGCGGACCTAAAGCCCAATTATTCACTTTGACATTCTGTAGATAATCATCTGTCATATGACGCAACGCAGCTGTCCAATGTACCTGGGTCTCCCCCACTCCATACCTCTGTGTGTTTTGCTACAAAATGTCAGTAGACCTAAAAGGGGGGAGAGATCTAGTTTAGGTGGTTCGAGGTTATAGAAAGCAGACAGATTTTGAGCCGGGTCCTGTTTTGTGCGTATCATATAAGATTTTTTATGAGTGACGTTTTGGAGTAGGAATATGTGAATTGTATTTTGATGATTTGATTTTATGCTAGGAAATATATCATGAAAGAATTGTATCTATGTTATTTATTTATTTGTTTATAAACCAATGCGAATTTACAGCACTACAATTTATACAAATGCACTGTACATTTAAAAACATGAAAATAATCACATTCTTACAAATAATAAAAAGATAAATATGTTCTACATATTTATGATACGAACTAGTGAGTGAGTAGGTACCGTGTCTAGGTACCGTAGGTAGGTAGGTAAGTGATCTATCAATTTTTAAAACCAGTTCCAATCAAATGAATATGTCGCTAAAGTTGAACTTTCAAGTTGACAGACACGACTATTGGCATTATTGTTTTGTGACATGTAATAATATTTTTTATGAATTATTTACTTTTATAACAAGCTTGTTAACTTGCAACGTTCACATCTTTGTAGGTACGAGTGAGTATAGGTTAAAAAGTCAAAAAGATTACCTGTATGTAGTAAGTGGTAATGTATCCGTATTATAGATAAGTCGACGTTCCATATTCGAAAAAGTCCCGTATGAATTCTGTGCACTACTACATTTATACCTACCTGTATAAGCTGTGGTGCTTCCAAATTTTCAAACTTTTTTCGACCTCCTTCTGGTATCCGATAGAGCTGAAATTTGACATAATTATGTGAGTCTGGTGTCAATACAATAATCTAATAATAATAATAATATCTGGTAGTGAAATTCTGGTTATCCAGTCAGGATCGTCTCAACAGGATGGAACTCCTCAACGGTTAATACATCGGAGTCCGAAAAAAGCGTCGGAGGTTGTTGGTATCTATTACGTTCGAGTTGAAGAAACTTCGATATTGCGATGCAGGATGTTGGAGTTTCTATATTTGCTAACTAGATGACACTAAAAGCCACTACACGTAAGTAACTTAACTTTCGTTCATTAATAAATGATAACTAGCGTTTAATAATAATAATAAATATCACGGGACAATTCACACCAATTGACCTAGTCCCAAAGTAAGCTTAGCAAAGCTTGTGTTATGCGTACTAAGCAACGGACAAATATAATTATATAGATAGATACATACTTAAATGCATATTAAACACCCAAGACCCGAGAACAAACATTCGTATTTTTCATACAAATATCTGCCCCGACACGGGAATCGAACCCGGGACCTCAAGCTTCGTAGTCAGGTTCTCTAACCACTAGGCCATCTGGTCGTCAAAGTATAACTTCTATCAAGTAAAATGACGCGCCCTACCACCGTATTTACGCACATGAGCAAATTTAAAATACGAGCGGCATACATAAGCGGCGTACATAAATGTAATTGTTATGGTCATTTAGTTCCCCGTTAGACTCAGACGGTTATCGTAAGATCTGCTCTTTAACTACTTATAGTTATAATCATCTGATTTAGTTGAGGGACGCGTCATTTTAGCTTAGACAGGCTCTATCAGTGATCTATGATTTCAATACACACTTATACTTGATTCAATCAATCGTAATGACACCCCACACGACCCTACGGTCAACAAAGGCTTGACTAAGACTGCCTGCCCATTGGAGCCGGGCGAGACAGCGCAGCGGAGCGAGGGGGTAAAGGTAGGCGTCCACTTATCCGCATCGTACGCTTCGGACGTATCGGATTTGTTGCTTTGTATAGAAATGTGCGATGCGTCCGATGCGTACGACACCGACAAGTGGACGTTGAGCGGAGTTGCGGACTGTGAGTCCATAGGTGCGGTGCTAGATAACGGAGCGGAGCTAGAAAGTAATGCGGATCGGAGATGTGTATCTACGTTTTTCCATTCGCGGATTTTCCCGCTTCGCCACTCGCGGTCGTTTCTCCGCACCGCTTCCTCGCTAACCTTCCCGATTTACCATGATTTTTTAAACGAGTTACCAACTCCCTGTCCACCAAATAAAGAAATGAAGAAAGAAAAAAAAAACATGACTACAAAAAAATCAGAAGAAACTAAAATATACGTACCACGGTCACGAAATGATCCCAAATCAGCATAATGCCGCCCGTGCGAAAGAGAAGCGGAGGTTTTATGCAATTCTATTGGTGGATTTTATGATTTTATCTTGCTCACCGCTCCGCTGCCTAGTCTAGTGGACAGGCAGTCTAAGATAAACATCCATGGTCAACAACACAAACCGCGGCCCTAACTGGTTTCTCTAGGCGAGGCAACCTTTCAGCCTTAAAAAATATAATTCTAATTAACTTCACTTTTAGTCATTTGTATTTTCTTTTGTTGTAATATATTCATATTGAATGAGTTTAAGTGTATACATTGTATTAAGTATGCTTACTTAGTTTTTGGGACTCACCCAAATATGATTGCCATCCAAATCACCCAATAGCTAATTTTGATCAACTTCGATATTAACTACTTACAATAAATTTACTTTCTTTCTCCGCTACTAAATAGTTAGATATATATGTATATCTCTTTACGTGGGTGTCGTAAAAGGCGATTAAAGGTCTTAAGACTGGAAGGATTTAAGACAGGGCAGCTGAGCTCTCTATTGTCAATTACGAACTCCGGCGCGCTCCAGCACTCCAAGAAGGCAAGGGAACTACCACGCTCTTTTCCCAATGAAAATAAAGTCAAACAATTATTTTAAGATCAATAATGTTCATTCTTTACGAGTAGGTACTTTACTTTTTACCAGTTATTAAGTCCCAGTATCAGTGATGCTGAGGTCAACTTAAATTGACTACCTACATGTTACTTCCTAAGTACCTACTTATAAAAGTTATCATATCAACATCCTGTTATCGGGACTTACTAAATACTCAATCTTAATCACATACTTAACTAGAACAGCACTTTAACGTACTGTGCAAGTACATCAAATTCATAGGTAAAAAAAGTTATTCATAATTGAAAACACCTACCTACTCCAAAAAGAGCATTAAGCATTTGTAACAAAAAAAAACCTCTTTTATTTTATAAAATGTCCATTATTTATTGTCATGCCTACATATAAAACCCTTAGGTGTTTTTCAGTAAGCGAGGCGTAAACATTTCATATAATCCGGAAGGCCCGAATTAAATTTTAGCACGTAGGCTGAAAAAAAAGGCCAACCCTTTCACTGCAGAAAAAAATGGAATATTTCTTTTTGATTACAACAATATATATTGTGCTTTCATTGTGATAAACGCGAGCGGACAGCGGATACGAGAATCCGCGAATGGTTTTAACCACAACAAACTTCAAACAGCTCCCCTTCTAACGTTCAAAATGACTTTTCCGCTGGATCTAGGCGACATAAAATCGCTTTTTATGCTCTAGTGCATAAAGTGCAATCTTCGTCTAAGACCAAGGCAACCAGGTGTCAACAGCCACAAACAAAAAAGTTTATTCATAATTTATATTAATAAATCGATAAAACTAAATAATGTTTGTTGCTTAAATACAAAAGCGATACAAATAAAAAAAAACTTCTGATTCGGAATCATTCAAGTAACAAATACTTTATTGTATCAAAATAAGTAAACAAATACAATTGACAAACATTACATAACATAAAGACATGTGAAAACATTAAACCCAAAAGATTTTTCAAAACTATTCAATGGCTGGGCCAGGCATGTGCACTGCTGATCTTGGGTCAGTCCATCCCATGGATCGGAATTATTGACGTGTGCCTCGAATGCACATACTTGTGGCTCGTATAATAGACATTATATGATTCTTGATCTAAACCAGCCCATTACGACACTTAAGGATTTATCCAAACGGTCAGCGATGGCTTCACCGAGGTGTTTAATGCAAAAACTCCGTCAATTCATGTGACGAGGGGAATAAAAGTAGCATGTCGCATGTGTAGTTTTTGTATTTAAACAGCGAATATTATGTATAGTACTTATACAACAATGCATGAAAAATAAAATGTACCTAGAAAGTGAACAATTGTTTCCACTGTTGCTACTTAATTTCCTCGCAATCGAAATGAAAAGTACAATGTAAAACTCGAGCATTATCTCTCACCGTATCGGCTATATGAACGTCTCGGGTGAAAAGTCTTGTTTCATGCTCTTGTTGTACAATCTACTATTCCGCACTTGAGTAGCTTTCCGCAACGTTCCGCATTTGCTTACGTCTTGGGCTAGAGTCACGGACCCTTTTCCGCGCGCGGCAAATTAAGCAGGGACGCCCTTTGCGGCTCGAGGCAAAAATTCAATTACAAACTTCAGCCCATCCCAAGAGTATGCAGAGGGTGTAGGCACTTTTTTGCCTCTAAATTTTTATGTGGCCCTTTACAAGGTCGTAAACGGGGTATTTTATGAATATTCCATTTACGCTGAACCTCCAGGGTCTGGGCACATAGGGTCCGTATATCGAAGTTTACGGAGGGGATCCACAGTACATGCTTTCGCCTTTAATCTAAGTCGGAATGCGGCTCTCCGTATTTAAATATGCAGTAGAGTCGAACCTTTAATTTAAAAATACATTTCGTTAAATTACAAATAAAATGGATATGTCACATAAGTCGAAAGGTTATTGTGGATTCGGGATATTTATATGTATAATGTACAAAAATGTCAGTATGGATCAAAGTGAATTAAAGTAAATTTGGCCAAATTAAAAAATAATTGGACTTGACAGAGCTGCAGAGTAATAAGAATGAGTAATCTAATTTTACTAGATAAATATATGTCCATTCCATCCCAGCCTATATACGTCCCACTACTGGGCACAGGCCTCCTCTTAGAACAAGAGGAGAGGAGGGTATGTAAAATTATATATTTACTTATTACTATCGAAGCTCTGTGAGCCGCAGGACACGCTTAATGGCTGAAATATGATATTTATGGGATTTCAATGCCCAGAGCTAGGCCATTTTGAAAAAATCAAAAGCCGAAACTAAGAACAAAATTTCACATCAATCATTTGAGAAATTCGGACTGTAAAGGAAAGCAGCCGGGCATCCGCTGGGCAGACATACGAAAACATATTATATATTTACTCAAGTTGAAACGGAGACATTTCGTTCTCGCTTTCTCACTTGGCCAACGAAATACCATTGACAGTCAAATAAACACAAACAAAAGGAACAAAAAATATTCACATGCGGAATTCCCGCTCTAATACCAAAGACCAAAGAGCGACAGTTTCATTATAGGAATAACTAAGCATTTATATTCAAAATTATATGCTGCGGGCATTAAATGCGGAAAAAATGGGGCATTAAAATTCAAGCGGCGACGGGTCGCGAGTATAATATAAAGTCATTATGTAAATGCGGAGATTTTTGCGAAAAGTTTAGTTGCTTTGCGGAGATATTCCGCTTAAATTAAACTAAGAATCGGTTTAAAATGTAAATTTTCCCCCAAGTGAGGGTAGGGCATTGTTTTGTATATAAATGAAGTAGTTCGTGCACTGAAATAAACAATACAATAGTGTAATCAATAGTATAATCCTTCATGTAGAACCTACGAACAAGATATCGATTTTTGAAATCAGATTTCTCGAAAATACCATTTGAAATTGGTATAATCTGTGTAAGTACAATACTCAGAGAATTGCTGCAAAAGAACAGAGCAAATCAAGAAGACCAGTCATGCCAGGTCATGGAAGACCAGTGCTGGTTTTCAACCAGCGATATGCTGAGCCGGGACCTTTTTATAGCGGCAACATTTCTTATTATTATTTTTACTAATTATGTGTCATTTCTGTTATAAATAAATTATTTTCTTTCTTTCTTTCTTTCAAATTAAATTTTTGCACCAGTTGATAGAATTAAACAGTACTGTTATTTTCCACTACCTACTCTATCATGTACGAACGAATTTTAAGCAAAACATGAAAATTGGCTAAATTCGTGACATACGCGGAATCAACCAATGGTAGTTACGTGGATTAGCACTATCCCCGATTTTACTATTTCATTAATAGAAAAAAAAATCGCATACCACAATCTCCAAATGCGCATACTCGGATAAATGTATCCTAAGACCACTAAACAAGTGACTGTCGCATTAATTTGCCTCCACACAGACGTACAAAAAATAATCGCGCTTTCATGGTAATTTGTCACAAAAAGTTGGCACCATCGGCCGGCCATTTATTACGCCCCTCTAAGAGCCTAATTGTCCCCCCGAAGCCTTCGCGAATGCGTAATGCGTAACGACGTGACGTAAATCGTTGGGATTTTACCCTTATCTCGCTGCTATGTGGACGTGGAAGTATATAAGCTTCACGTGTAGGCGTGGGTTAGAAAGGGTTGAAAGGATTGCCCGGCGATTGTGTGGTACGCTTTTGTTTTCATAGGCAAGAGAAAAATGGATTGTAGGTTATTATAATTATACTTTTTTCTTTTAAACACACAATAACGCCTGACGGTAAGCGAAGATGTTGGACCAAGATAGACCACGCTTGCCTAACAAACCCATTCACCCAAGATTTGAAGATGGCCAGTGTAGCGATAATTATTAAAAGTCACACGGGTTTACGTATGGGTCGAGGTATGTTTCGAACTAACCCGTGGCTCCTTTTCAAGATGAGCTCTAACGAAAGCCAACCGTATACTCGATAGTTAATACGTGAGTGCCCTGACTAGGTAGATATCTATTTTAAAATAGGGTTCTCTGTTTTTTACGACGACTAGTAAATTGAAAATCATTTTGATACTTGAACACCAAACTCTTTATATTAACTCGCTTGAAATAGGCAACCAAATATAAGAAATACTCTGCTCATTTATATTAATCTTGGATTACTAAAATTTTAAGTTTTAACCGAGTCCGATCTATAGATCCTATTTATTTGTCCCGAGTGACGTCACAATGTAAAACTTGTCGAGTTTAAGAATTAAAAGAATACAATAGTCAAGAGTAAACCTTAAAATTAATCCTTTCGGCCTAGTGGTAAACACGTGTAACTCCATAAAAAATAAAAACCGTCCACGTCCACTGTTTTAGACACAAAATAAAACTCATATATCTTATCGCCCTTCCTTGCGATATACAAAGCAAACACTCTCCCCCGATTAATTTTCGTTAAAAAATTAATCATTTTAATCAAAACCACCCCTTTGGGGGACGCATTGTTTATCAGGGCGTGGTGGTCGACGTTATGTAAAAACAGCTCTAGTGAGACAGTGGTAGGATGAAAGGGCTAAATATGTTTAGCTATATTTTAGCCTGCGGCTTTACTCGTTACGATATTATCTGATTTCGGGGCGAACCTTCAAACCTCCGTAGAAAAATCGGATAAGTAGGAGTTAAATTCAGATGAAGAGAGTTTTGTACTTTCCTAGACATTGTTAAATACCATGGATTTCTTGTAGATTTTCCTGTAATTTATACATATAGAATTATTTTCGTTATTTTTCCAAAATTTTAGCCCAAATAGTTTCGCAGATGAGGCGAGATCCATTTTTCGTTTGAGTTAAGGAACCCTAAAAATAGTAGGTGTCTAATTTTTAACAGCACTCTGTAACAGCTATTATAGTAGATAGGTACAGTAAATGTCACAGAGATCATTTTAAAATTACTACTTAGTACAAAAGGTGTTGAATCGGTTAACTGACAAATACACGATGCACATATGTACAGACGAACAAACATTCAAGAAAACTTAAAAGGTTTCTATTTGTTTTACAATTTAAAAAGGATAAGACATGAGGCCACTACCACAGAATTACTTAAAAAGTAAGTTAAAAAAAAAGTTGATTTGACGCGAATTAGTAATGCAATATTACTTTTGATTCAGGTACCTTTAACATTTTTCTCACAATTAGTTAAATACGTAAATTCGTCTAAGCTTACTAGGCAGATACGTTATCTGACCATTTAATTTACAATTGCCTACTATGATATTTCAAGAATGAGAATTAAATGGCGTCGTGTATATTTACTAGCCGTTACCCGCGACTCCGCCCGCGTAGAATTCGGTTATCGCTATGCCGCGGAAACTATGCAATATTCCAGTAAAAAAACTATCCTATGTCCTTCCCGGGACTTAAAATATCTGTATACCGAATTTCATCTAAATCGGTTGAGCAGTTTAGACGTGATTGAGTTACAAACATCCAAACATCTTCACAAACTTTCACATTTATAATATTAGTAGGAAAGTTGGATAGAAAAAATACCCGACTGTGTTAAAAAAACTAAAAAGAAAAACAAGTCTAGTGGTCTAGAATCTGTTAAGTAACATAAAGTTCAACAGTCGGCACCCAATAAAAATCGAGATCAGCTTTAAAATTCTCGGCAATGAGCCCAAATTTTAATTATTTAACTAAGTTACTTAACAGATTTTAGACAACTAGGCTTGTTTTTCTTTTTAGTTTATTTGGTCGGATTTTTCATTTTTATTTATTTCATACTTTTTGATAGTTCTGTAAAAATGGTAGCTTAAAAGTATTATAACACATATATATTTAGAATGGGTAAATTATAAAATATTACTACGCTACCTATGCAGCAGCACTAGCGACATCTATGTTCCGCTCTCATCGAGAGACGTCACAAAATAAGCAACCTGAGATATGTATGCATAGGAAAAATTCGTGTCTAGATTCCTGTCCAGCGGTGGTGTAGGGGTTATAGCACGCAGCACGGATTGCTGAGGACCTGGGTTCGATTCCCAGCGCTGGTCTCTTTTTCTGGTTTTTCTGTGCATCCATGTCTCAGTTTGTATTTTCGATGTGGTTTCACGGGATACCCGTAAAAGTAACAAATTTGGAGTTGAAATAAAAAATACAAAAAGACTCCAAAAAACCAATCATTATTTAACGTAAACTTTCTTTTTCGAAGCCAAAGCTTTAACCACTTATTGCCAATTAAAAAAGAATCGCACTGCAAGCTATTCTTCCGCACGCACCGCGCCGCACTCATCTATATGCAAATGTTTTATCGGACAAAATCGACCTTACTTATTTTATGTGGCGTACGGGATGTCACGCACGGAAATTGAAGTTTTGGAGTTACTACATTTTCGTCGAGGCAGTGAACCTCGTTAAGCTTTGATTCAAAGAAAGTGTCATAGTTAAAAAAGGCAGTAGGTATAGTCGAATCAACTGAATCATGTATATGTCGGCGGCCGATCGTAAAATCCGCCAGATCACGAAATTCCTAGGCATATCGTGAAATGCCGCCATTTCATGACATGCCTAAAAGTTGGCCAGGCATATCACGATGTGACTGAGAAACAACACGGCAGATCGATTAGAGCAACGCATTCATCGATATTCCTAGCTCTATACCGGGCACATCGTGATTTGCCGAAAAAAAGAAAAATTTAGGTACGACGAGCGAAGCGAGGAGTGGTTACTGTGAATTGTGACCACAACGCACGAGCCGAGCGAGCCTAAACGTCTCTAGGCAAATCGTTAAACGGTAAGGTTTGAACGAATGGCGGATGTCCCTTAGACAATACATGAAATGGCGCCATTTCACAATCTGCCTAGGAATTTCGTGATCTGGCGGATTTTACGATCGGCCGCCGACATATATACCGGGTGTGGCCTGAAATACGAGCAAATAATTAAAACATAGATCTTACTCATCAAACTGAACAACATTAATTAAGCGACTTTGAAAAAAATATATTTTTTTAATTTGTTTTACACTTGTTTTACATTTTAAAGTTTATTCGAACTATTCGAAGAAGCAATGTAAAGAAAAATGCTTGATGTTTGTAGCGTGACGTGTAGTGGCTTCTGGGATGGCGTACATTGATAACAGTAGGTATTTAATTTGTAGGAAAAAGGGAAAAAGGGAAAGACTTGGGAGAAAGGGAGAGAAGGGGAAGAGGGAGGGGACCAGCGCTGGTCCCTTTTTCTGGTTTTTCTGTGCATCCATGTCTCAGTTTGTATTTTCGATATGGTTTCACGGGATACCCGTAAAAGTAACAAATTTGGAGTTGAAATAAAAAATACAAAAAGACTCCAAAAAACCAATCATAAGACTTCATTATTTTTAAAAGTCGCTGAACATTAGTTGTTAAGTTTGACGACTACTATCTATGTTTAATTATTTGCTTCTCTCTATGTTTGAATATTATGTTATGTTAAATTCTGATCAATGTTTGAATATTACAAGCTACACCCGGTACACCAGGGAACCTTTGTGCTACTAATGTCATGTTGATAGGTCTGGAAACCATTAGAGGTTTGCTAAGACGATTTTTCGATTCATTGATTTTTTTGCTAAATATTAAACATTAAAGTGCAAGTGGTAGGTTGCAGGTGGTAGGACCTTGTGCAAGGTCCGCCCGGATTGCTACCACCATCTTGCCCGCTAATCCTGCCGTGAAGCAGCAGTGCCTGCACTGTTGTGTTTCGGCGTGGAGAGTAAGATAGCCGGTGAAATTACTGGCACTTGAGGTATCCCATCTTAGGCCTCTAGGTTGGCAACGCATCTGCAATACCCCTGGTGTTGCAGGTGGGTATGGGCGGTGGTGATCTCTTACCATCAGGAGACCCACTTGCTCGTTTGCTATCCAGTCGAATAAAAAAAAATACTTTTGTCAAGGAAAACATAGTGAAATTTATTATTAAAAAGTTCCGCTCTGGTATTATGGTGGTCCATATTATATTCGACTGTACACGTGATATTTAACACTAAGAAAAGAAATATATTTCTGCTTGCCAATAATTACGATGATCTAGATACTTTTAGATATTAAATTAAACTAATTATAATATATATAGTTCTTTAGAAGGTAACTTGTTTTGAAAATGAGAAAGCATTTATACCTACGCGTAAAATCCGTTTTTGCTTGACTCGGCAGTTTTAATTATGGAATGAGTAGAAAATCCATTGAGTAGAGAAGGGACCTAATAAATAACAACGAAATTACTCGTAATGTGTATACCTAGGTACTTAAATCAAAAAGGATATTTAAAAAAAAACCAGAGCCTTCACACAACAGCATGTATTTAGTGTCAACAGCTGACTTCAAAAAAAAATTAAGAAACTTTATTGTTTTTTTTTTGTGACACGACACGTCAAAATATTTGTCGCATCGAAAAAGTTTTCAAATAAAATACTTTGGTTTCAAATCACAATGCATTCGGCCCTCATACATATTTTATACTCAGTAGGTACACAATCAAAGCGATACGATTGGAAACCTGTATTTTTTTGCAGTTTGAACCCACCCCTTGCTAATAAGCTCAGAATTGCAGCACGCATTCTGCAAAATCGAGCTCAAGGAAACTGGTTTAAAATAATCAAAATTCAAATACGTACGTAGTTCGATTCTGCAGCACAGGTTACCTATACGGAATGCAAACCGCTCGCTGCAAAACCAAACGGGTTTTGCTTGCCATTCATGCCAAAATAAGTCATTGTTAGAATTGCTGCTACTGGCTGGCTTTTTCAATGACAGATAATAAAAGGGTTTACACAATCGCATTATAAAAATGACTTTGAGACGCGCAAAAAAAGTAAAAAGCTCCAGCTGCACACCGGCCGGTTGTAATTTTAAACACACTTTCAAAGCCATTTACGAATTAAAACGATATTTATAGCGAGTCCGTACGAAATGCGAATTTAAAAATGGAATTTAAAAAACAAAAAAAAAGTTTATTTTTTCAAAGCCAAGAAACGGCGAGCAAACTAAAACGAGTGCTGACATCTGAAAAAATAAAATTCTAGTCTAGCGTAGCGGAATATGAAAGGAGTTATCGCTACGATCTCGCGCGCATTAAATCACTGTATACAGGGGGATGGTATTTACTCGCAAACGTACAAAATAAATGTTTTATTACATAATGCGAATTTCTCAGAGGCTTATTTGGTTCGTTCGATCTCAAATACACGGTATTAAAAGAACGCAGCGTTCATTTTCGCTTATGCTCATTCGTGGAAACTGCTTTAGCGTTTGCCACAGGAGTTTCGAACTTTAGACTTGGGTGTTTGGTTTTAAATTAGGGTGGTTATTGTTTGCAGCTGTGTCTTGTATACAGCTTGTATGTAAAAAGGGTAGGTGCAAAATTTTAAGTAGAGGGATTTAGCCGGGCGCCCTACGATCGCAGTGAGGGCGAAACTGTATCCTTTCTGAATCGTAGGTAATGAACCGAGAGCAATGGGAATAATTAATTGAAAACCGTTAACGGAATCTTTGTTTCGTTTTAGGAAGATATGTTCTTTTGTACCGACGTGCTTTTTTTCTTAATATGTAATTACAGGTTTGATGTACTTCTTAAACGTAATTATGATTTTTAATCATCAGGGCAGATAGCGTACCTACCTAACCTACTTCGACTTAAATACAATGTAGTTAGAAAATTTAAAAGGTGCACTCAAGTCAAGGTGTAATCTACGTAAATACCTGAAATTAAATTTATGAATGACCTATACCTAATTATGTACTTACAGTTAACCGTTTAAACTCACTAATTCTCATTTAAATAACGCGCAAGCGTAACGGTTTATCACATTTTATCAAAATTACCAACTAGCAACAAAACAACAGCTAGAACGTCTATTAACTTGGATAATTCAACTAAGACATAAAATAATCCTCCTCCTTCGCAGTCGGGTAAAAACAGCAATCGTCATAATTATACCAAAAAAGCCAGCTATTAGCCATTAAAAAATCCGGCCTTAATGTAAACGTATATTCGTATTACGTACATACGTGTAGATAATTGCTGCCATTATCGTTCTCTCCTAATGCAAGCTTAAGCTCGATCGTCGTCGTAATTGGAGGACTCATAAAGGGGGCCGCGGGACCGGAAAAGGGGGCCCGGGCTCCAAAAGGGGGCCCGCGAAAAAGGGGGAAAATTTTATGGAAATGACGCACCGCCATTCCCCGTTTTTGTATTTGATTATCCTTTCAAGACAATATTTCGCGGGTCCGGAAATTAATGAAGGCAATTTATGCGACACAGTACGGCGGGCATTATTTAAATAACCTTTTTTGGTCCAGCTTTCGGGGCCTTTTATAATTGGAATGGTTTTTCCCTTTTTTGGGCTTACGAGAAAGAGTTATGTTTTGAGGTTAGGGCGGGCGGGCACCTTTTTTAAGTACCTAGCTATCTATATTTACCTACAGACGGGTAGCGTGTCGATTTTAAATTGGATTAAATGTACGTGTATAACAAAATGTATATGAATGCCCAATATGCCAAAGGTACCTACACAAAAGATGTATCTACATATATGCAATGTATAAAGGAGCCCCGATGGTCCAAGCCTTGTCATTATGCCCTGCAGTGGGATTTTAATTATAAGATGATATTAATTCTTCTAAGTAATTATAAATTCAATACTATATTTATTCGTACTGGGTAGTGTCCAATAAAAAGTCAATGTGGATGTAAGTAAGTAAAGTAAAATAATCTGCCAAAAAAACCTAGCTCAATACAACTAAGAGAAAAAAAAACAAACATACGATAAAATATAGAATAAAAAGAAGTAAAAACTAAAATAAGAATTTGGATGTAGTGTTTATATTAAAATATATATGCATCCGAAATTTCAAGAATTATTCGAGCACGCCTTAACATTAGAATCAAGTGGGTGCATTGATGATCGGTGCAGGTATTTTACAAGTGATTACAGAGATCGCTTAGAAAGGTCAATTTAAAAAAAAACTTATCTAGGTCCAAAAGTTTACCGATTTCGAGATAAGAATAAATTTTAATGCTGTAACTGTAAACTTTTGGATTAAGGCAAGCTGCTTGAAAATTAGTGGCCATGTAAAATGTCCACATCGACTTTTAGAGCAGCCTGTATTTTTGAGCACAAAGTTTTTAATATTAGTTGCCACATTGAATCCTAAGTAAAAAGTGTAATAAGTAATAAAATTAAAAAAAAAAATAACATTTAAAGCTACCAAAGGACATAAAATCACGACCCGCACATTTCCAAGCTGCGCCTAAACAAACAGACAAACAAAAACATTATTCGTGTTTGTCTCCGCTTAATTAATTTTCTCATTTCCTCCCCTTTGGCGGAGGAGGCGTTTTTGCTGTGCTTTTATATTATTAGAAGCTTAGACATGTACACCGTGTTTTATTTTATCTCCTTTAACTTCGATAGATGGCTTAATTCATTTATACAATGAAATTATACCGTTAAATTAACTTCTTGGCCAAATCGAAAAAAAAAACATGTTTTTTTTTCTCATTCAAAATACACAAACCTGAAGTGTAAATTGATGTGATATATGAGAACGACATCAAATAAGCTCACTTTTTAACCCTCTTTTGCCAAATATGTATGAGTCTAAAACAATTTAATAGGTTTGTATAACGTGATAACTATAAAAATTCAAGTTTAAAGTAAATTTGATTTTAAGGTATATTAAACTAATTAAAAGGTTTTTTTTTAATTCAAGGTAAAATTAACGTTAATTTAACTAAGTAACCACCTTGTTAAGGCGCTGCCGCTCTTATTAAGACCAGTCGTTCTTTGGCTTTTTTCTCCACGTTGAAGCTTTGTACGGTGTAAAATGTTTATTTTACAGATTCTACTTAGTTCGTTGGCTTCTATTCTTTTAAAATGAAATGAAAATTGCCTTTTTGCAGCGACTATGCACGTGTTGGTTGTTCCGCTTGTCTTTTCTCTAATTAAAAGCTAGTAAAGTGATGCAGAAACTTTGCTTATTTTTTTTATTATTTTACAGATACCGCTTATTTAGAGCTATTTTAGTGCCATCTATTACTTACATTAATTAATATTCTTAGGGGCTGTCTCACCATCCATTGATTAGTGTTAAGTGACGGTTAAATGTGATGCCGTCTCCATCTATCACATTTACTTCACTTAACTTAATAATGGATGGTGAAACAGCTCCTCAATGTGATAATTTGTGCGAACATGCTTGTCCCACTCTCATTTTTTCTTCTCTCTTATTTTTATTAAAAAAGCTGAAAAGTGAAATTTTGTACGTAAATGAGTGGATCTCGAGGATAACCAATAAGCTATAATTATTTTAATTTGATATTCCCGTAGCAACGGAATGTAAGCAAGCACCACTTACTATCGGATGATCCGCTTCTTCACTTTCAACTTTCATGACCTTGACCAAGGACCTTGTGCAAGGTCCACTCGGATTGCTACTACATGGGCGGTAGTGATCTCTTACCATCAGGAGACCCACTTGCTCGTTTGCCATCCAGTCGAATAAAAAAAAACATCATGTCCGTAGACGTCAACTGTTGAACGTAGACGTCCCCCATCAACTTTAAATCATAAAAAAGAAACGCTTAATCAACATAATTAAACTATTTTTCTGCACAGTACCTAATCAAACCAACAAAAGTGGGCTAAACAATTTTTTATATCTCTACCGTATACTTTTAGCACAAGGGCGCCTCCCTCGAGCTCACATTTGCAGCAAAGTTTCTGCAAAACACATAACCGCTATGTAAAACCAGACAAACTTAGCTGTTCCGACGAACATAAAAAGCAACTAATATCCCTATTTACTAATTACGCAACATCAGCGCCACTTCTAGCTGTAAATTTAAGTTTGCATAACGAACTTAGATGTAAACCCGTGCACACAAAGATGCCATTCGCAATTTATAATTTGCTGTGCGTTTGTGAGCTTTCGAATAATTTTAGGTCTTATGCTGTTATAATAAGGATTTTTGCGTATTGTGAGAGGCGCAAAATATATCATATGCTTGTTTACTTTTGAATTGCATGTTTTAAAGAGGGGATGATATTTCGCTTGATTTTGGAACACGTTCGATTTAGTCGATAATTTTTAATAACGGTATCAAGGTGTGTTGTGTGGAAGTAGTGTTATTTATTACTATGGAGATATTTGTGGTTCAGAGATTCAAACTGATACGTATAAAGTTTTTTGTGCAGAAGATATTAATGAAGTTTTACATTAGGTAGTACTTGAGTTGGAGAACAGTGATTGTGAAAATCAAAAGTTAAATTTCTACAATTTGAATATTACTCGTTATTTTTGATATTATGTACCTAATTTAAATAATGGTTTTTTTTACTTTGAAGTTTATGTGATAAAAAATATTCAGCGTGGTCCTTCAATGGTTTAATTTATGTAATGACGGGTGATGTGATGTATATTTTACCGTTTATATAAAGTTGATTATAATTATTAAAAACAAAAAATAATAACATGAAGGTTAAATTGGGTACCTAGGTATAGTAAAAAATTTACACAAAATGGTTTTCAAGAATTTAAATAAAGTGTTCCTTAAGAATAAATTAAGAATATTTGTAATCAGGACCAATTCACAATAAATATACATTATTTGACTTATTTAGTCTTGATATTATCAATTATGAGATACAAACCCAGTCTCATCAAGACCTATGGCGTCATACCATGTTCTGTTAAATTTCAGATATAATATTATGTGACAGATATGTAGTTTGCTACATGCACATATCCTCACTCCATCCCTATATATCTCTTAAAGTTAAGTTGATATTAATAAATACTAGGTACTCTTTAGTCGAGCTTCACGTTTCCTTAACACCCAACATTACATATGTCAGTTGCGCTGACTCTATTTACTTTGTCCAAATA
Organism: Choristoneura fumiferana; assembly: GCF_025370935.1. Lineage (NCBI taxonomy): Eukaryota > Metazoa > Arthropoda > Insecta > Lepidoptera > Tortricidae > Choristoneura > Choristoneura fumiferana. Next base: position 12,451,808 of record NC_133482.1, on the reverse strand, counting down.
AAAAGAGCCCGCACATAGATATCACACAAAAACAAACAATTAGATATTTATCAGAGAGTGCAGAAACAGGCGTTTATCGTCGTGAGGCCCACGTCAAATTATGATCATTAGAATTCGAAACTTAATGTAAATTAGTGAAGTTTGACATTATGACGTGTCCTAAATTTAGGAAGTTGGGCCTTACGAGGTTAAAATGTAAAAGTAATAATAATATCAACATCTTGGGATAAATTACACCAATTGACCAATCCCCAAACTAAGTAACAATCTAACATTTACCTGTCATGTTTTAATATTCCAAAATTGAATAAAACACCCGGCACAAAAACAAATCAAAAATTAAAGTGCCATCCGACCACAGAGACAATTTGTTTATTTATTTGCTTACGCTACAGACGCACGCCACCTGGCGGCCACGCAAACGACAATTGGCCATAGACAATTGTTGTTGTGTACTCAGTCTGCCGTGCGCGATTTTTCACTTTTTGCACTTACTTTGTTTTGCCGGCTGGGGTTAAATTATTTAGAGGAATCGACGGTCGCGAATAGACGGATGTTTGTATGGAGAAATTGAATGTTGTAGGTATATGTTACTTAAAAATATGTGGTAGGTATGAGTCAGTCAGTTATTGGGAGGGTGCGAAATACTAGGTGGGGGTGATGAAATCTATCGCAGCGCTCATGGTGGCCAAAAGTAGAAATAGTTCTGGCTCTGTCATCTGTCATACTCATATGAATCTGTCATTAACAAAGCAATTTGTATAGACTTTAACTACCTAATTTTAGTAATAGATGTTAGTGTTATGATGCGAGCTTGAATTATTGAACACTGTCCCTGTTTTGTTCTCCTCTACATCTCGGCCATGTCCAGCAACAATTTTCCTTATGAAAAGGTTTGTGGTTGAAATTTTATATTGAGTGATACTCACAAAACCGGTCTTCAAAATGATACTTATTTTCATCTGAAAACTATATTTAATTTATTACTAGCGATATAAGAACAATTATATAATTTTACTATTATTCAAAGAAACCAATAAGATAGCTTTATCATTTCGTTTTACAGTAAAAGTACAACTAAATACGAAGTAAACAAACACTGACAAAACGAAAATAAAACACACTTTTTGAATACATTTTACTTACCTCATTTAATTTTAATGACCAAAAATGAATTCACAACCTTTTGTCCACCCAAATCACGGTATAACAGTAATTTTGTATTATAAATTAATACGTTATAGGTTTGATTTTGGTCACAATGTCGCGATGAAATTTCAAAACGTCAGAGCATCAGAGCCAAAAAAGTTGCGGACGCTAGGTGGCGCTGATGTCGTGCACAGAGCCAATAATACTGGATAGTCTGTATTACCAGATTACCACTTATTGGTTAGTTCCTAACCCGTTCTATACTGAAATTTATAAAATAATATTAAAACCATTTAGCTATTTAAAACATGTATCACCTCATTAATAAAGACACTTAGGTTTTATTTCTGTATTTCATAGGTACATAAATATTCACTGGTTTTTAGTGTAATAGGTACACAAGAATAAAATGCATTAAGTCCTATCAGTCCTATTGTTCACAAAAATCACAGCCTGTATCGAAACAGAAAGAGTTAAAAAAACACGCCAAAGAAACAACTACAAAGTTGACGCCGCCGAAAAACACCATTCCATTACCCGCGAAATCGGCGCGAATTTCAAAAATGGAACGATAACCTCTAACTCGGCCACGGGCGCGGGAAAAAGAAACGAATGACGATCGCCGACGCTCCCGCCATCGCTCGATTGACATGTATCGATTTATCTATTGCCGATTATTTTTTTGTTTTTTGTTGTGCCAGTTACTTTTTGCTGTCTTGGATTTGTAGGTTTGAGTGAAGCTTACGCTATAAAGTGCAACATAGGGTTGTGATATACCGGTGGCACGTCAAAAGAATGTTGGTTTCATGTATCGATTAGACCTATAAAACCGATAAAACAGTGTGTGTTCAGGTTTACTTAATTAAATATGTGTTATCTGTGGTGATCAAGGGTTGTGTAACACTGAAATATATTTTTAACCCCCACCCAACGTAAAAGTTTTTAGTTTGACTTAGTTAGTCCGTCTGGCATCGTAGCTCTCGAAATGATAGACCGATGTCGATGTTATTTATTACGTCTAAGTGTCCTTGCGGTGGTTCTTAGCTATGTTTAATTAAAATCGGCACTGCCTTTTTAGTGCTCCGCACCCAAAGGGGTGCCAACGGAACCCTTTTACTTAGACGCCGCTGTGTGTCTGTCTGTCTGTCTGTCCGTCTGTCACAACACGGCTCTATCTCTTGAGTAACACTTGATTTTTTTACAGATTATGTATTACTGTGGCCGCTATAACAAACAAATACTAAAAACAGAATAAAATAAATATTTAAGGGGGGCTCCCATACAAGACACGTGTTTTTTTTGGCTTTTTTTTTTGCTTGATATTATATAATAACGGTAACAGGTAGACGCTTGAAATATTCACAGAATATTTAGTTGTATAATCACTTAAAATAAATAATTAATCCCATAATATTCTAATGTTTTATAGTCTCGCACTTGGCCATTTTTTTTGAGTTATTGAACTTTCAATGACAATCTCAATGTTTAAATTGAACTTTTCTAAGTTGGTCAAGTTAGTGTTACAAAACGCGAGTTATCTCGACTCATAAACAGAGAGCGGAATTTTCATGACATTTTTTGACCTGTCATAGTGACTTCTCACTTATCGACTTCCGATATACATACTCGTACATATTATATCGATACACAACATAGGTACTAATGAAGATTAAAGTAGAGGTTAAGGCGGCCTTAAGTTAAAGAGCGATCTCTTTCAATTAACTTTCGAACAATGAATGGATAACAATTTCTAATTTAATAATTTCACATCAGTTTTTTTTTTCAATTACATGTTCAAATTCTTCTGTTGTAATGTTAACAAGTGTTCCATTAATGTCTCTATAAAAGAAATAGATAGATTTTACAGTCAAATATCAATTTGTATGCGGAAAAAGAACGCTCTATATAACATGATAAGTTTAAGACAATCTAATTTAAAGTCTAATTTATCGACATCATTTAGATAGAGTCGATAAGTGAGAAGTCACTATGACAGGTCAAAAAATGCCATGAAAATTCCGCTCTCTGCTCCATTGATTTAATAATTGCGAGTAGTAACCGTCCCTCTTCTAGGACCAGTCTGAAAACCATTGGGATCAACCTAACCTAGCAGAAAGTATAGCATACTTTTTTAATGTTTAGTTACTTATTTTGTTTTACTTTTTATTAGTTAAGTAAGTAATGAAGATATCTTGAAACCAAAGTTAACTTTATTTGAGTTTCATTAAATATCTGTTATCTTTAAGCACTTTGTAGTTTTATCCAAAAATCCGTATTCTAAAATAAGTTAAAATAGTTAATTAGTAGGTACCTACGTACTTGTATGTAGATACTTATCAACAAATGTCAGATATTAAAATTTATTTACAAAGTGTCTATTATTCGCAAAGTATATAGTTCTATTATGTATCTATTTACTACTTTTACCTAGCCCTATAGAACCCCATATATCTGAATAAATAAATAGTAATGTGATTTTATGTATTCCTAATAATAGAGTAGGGCAACCCTATTTTAGCTATGATAGATGAGGGTGTCACCTACAATAGAAATTGAGCGCTGTCGAAGTGAAATAAGGTTTAATTTGGAATTTAATAGTGAAAAGTTTTTTTTGTATTTTTACGTCAATTATACCTAGAAGTTTTAACTGTTACCTATTTATTGTGTATGATTTAGTTGTAGGGTGGGGCCTATTGCAAATATGTTATATGTAATATATTTTATACATAAATAATTTAACCCCTGAGGCTGCTTGTACACGTCCGGTGTTTTCACCGGGCAACGGACCGTTTTTTTGCCGGACTTGCGGTGTTGTATGGCTTACAATGAATGTGTGTACATGCACCGAACACTTGTCTGGCGACTTAGCCATACAACACCCCAAGTCCGGCAAAAAAACGGTCCGTTGTGCGATGAAACAACAGACGTCTACAATCGTCCTGAGTATCCTATATAGATACCTACATGTAAGTATGTGTGTATGTATGTAACCTCTTTATTGTACAAAATAAAAGAAAAAAAATAAAATTGACAAACTTTGAGATACTTGTACAAAAATACTTACTACGTACTTTGATATTTGTATAAAAATGAACATTAGTTATTTTATTGAAGTGTTTGTAACTCTGCCTGGAGAAGGTTTGTATGAAAGAAAAGGTTTGAAAAATTGTGTGCAAAAGTGAAAAAAATTGATTTAAAAATCTCAATACCTACAAAAACTGTGTGAGTAAGACATAGAGATACTGGACCCAGATTTACTTAATCTTATTTTCGTCATTGGGTACTATACCTATATATTTAAGATGGCTCGGGCTGTAATTCTAGCACGGGCCCAGTGCGGATTGGGACCTACACACACACTATTAAATTTTTCCAAAGGTTTCCTTGGGGTCTATATCGACTGGTCGAAAATTGTTAGTCATAATGTAATGTTTGAAATAACTTTATTTTTCAGATTAGGAAAGGTTTCCTTGGGGGTATATCGACTTCCTTTTGTTATTGTTAGTCAATAAATGTAATTTGAGTTTAATGTTTGAAATAACTCTTTTTTTCTCTGTAACCATTTATTTTTCAGAATTGTTATAAAACAAACCTAACCTAACCTATAGAGTTCTACAGGAAAACCATTTAAAAATTTATGAAAAATGTATGAAAGTTATGAAAAAAAAATTGACTAACAATAATTATGACAAACATTACATTATAACTAATAAAATTATGGTAGTCGAAAGGAATCCTTTCTCACGTTGTTTTTCCTTCGGCGTAAAGTTTATGGTAAATTTCAAATATATTTTTGCACATAATTTCTGAAATACTCATACGAGAGAGACCAGGTTGAACCCACGATCCCCCGCTTTAGAGGTTCGGTCAAACCACTAGGGTACAACAACAAACAATGCTGTACTTTAACCGTTACTAAACAAACATTTAAATGTAAAAAATCGAACAATATCGATTTCAAACGAGTCACAACGAATATTGACCGACTATCGATTTCTTTGAACCAATATATCGATCGGTTTGTTTAACTAGCTGTTCAAAGTTCAAGACTCTGTCTACCGCAGCTGCCGAAATGAGAACAAGGCTTTATGTCTGTTTGTCATACCGTGCGACTCGCGTGGTTGGTTACCTTTTATTTTTAGGGTTACATGTACGTCAAAAGGAAAAAAAGTCCTCATAAGTTGGATTACCTACATTCGACCCTTTTCCTCAGAAACGAGTAAAGGTATCAAGCAAATTCCATCATCATCATCATCAGCCTGCAGCAGTCCACTGCTGGAGCGATTAGAGCAATTTATAATTTGAAGACGCGTGAATCTTCAAGATCTTTTTTTAAGGAAACAGGTATCCTAACCCTGCCGTCGCTTTATGTTTTTGAAATAATCATGTATGTAAGGAAGAACATATCGTCACTACTTTGAAAAAAAGCTCGTATCTCAAAATTGATACTTTTCTAATTGAACTTTACGAACATTATTTCAAAGGTACAGGTTGAGATTTGAAATACGAGATTTTTTCAAAGTAGTGACGATATGTGATTTTCCCACTAATGTCGATAAGCCAAAGCTCTGTCCATGATATAATCATTAACTTTATAAGTGCCAGTAATTTCACCGGCGGTCTTGCTCTCCACGCCGAAACACAACAATGCAAGCACTGCTGCTTCACGGCAGGATTAACGAGCAAGATGCTGGTAGCAATCTTGGCGGACCTTGCACAAGGTCCTACCAACTGCAAACTTACCCTTACAAAACCAATTTCATTATTAAGTGTGTTCTAAAACACGAGACTCATTATTCTTTTCTTCATAAACAAAGCGGCTTTTGTATAAAACATTGTATCAAAACATACCATAAACAATAGAAAGCCATGGCCATTTAAAAAGCCCAAAGTATCCAAACAAAAACCACCGCTACAAAAGAAAAACCCGTGAATTAATGTAACACCGTACAAAGCCTTTAATTTATACACCTCCGTGAAAAACAACCAGACCTTTTATATAATCGACGATCAGGCCATAAACTACACTTTTCTTTTGAAAGCGCCATTTTTCGCGCTACAGATATTAATGATATATCCTATATAAGAAGTCTCGTGTGGGAGGACAAACTCAACAGCGACCCCTTCACGCTAAAACATAGGGCGAAAAAGACAGCACACCCTCATATCAAACCCAACCTTACGCCTTACAGAAGAGAGTACGTTTAAAGCGGTTTCTACACTTTATACGTGTAGTTATGTTGGAGTCGTATTTAGGTGTTTTTACAAAAAGGTCGCTTGTGAGTGTGACGCCTAACGCGAATTCAAGATGGCCGATCCTTTTTGTGAAACTTAGCGTTTAAACTCCGGTTTGGAGAGTTTTTAGGTTGTAAGAGGATTAGGATACGGAAAAGGTCGTTAGAAGTTACGATTTATGTGTCTACAGAATGCTCCTAGGCTATAATACGTTGGGAATATATCTAGAGTAGTTTATGATTCTAAACATAGCTTCAAAAAGAGGAAAAATTTCAAAAATAAAAATTTAATGCTTTGTTAATTATTTGATTGCAAAAAAATGGATTGTTGCTAAGATTGCATAATATAGCGGCTCCGATTGAGCCAGAATTATCCTACTAATATTATAAATGCGAAAGTTTGTGAGTTAGTGAGTTAGTGAGTGAGTATGTTTGTTACTCCTTCACTTATTATAGCTTTGAGATTGACCACTTATGTAGATTGTGGATCATATGCCACTTTTTATAATATTCCCACGAGATAGGATAAAATCTATTTCAACGACCGCTAGACTACAAAAATGATAATGATTGATTGGCCGAAACAAGTAATAGGGGATTAGAAATCTCATACAAGTAGCTGCGAGATATAAATATAAAAAATACGATATGACTTTTACGCGAAAAAAAAGTTTAGTATACGTAGTTATTCTAATCTCCTATTATATAAAATTCATATCAAGCAGTCTAAATTGAAATGAGATTTTTACAATTCCCTTGGGAATTCCCGAAAATTAAATCTTAGATTTCATTAACAATTACATTAAATAATTATCTCGAGTTATGACTAAGCCTAAGCAGTTGATTCGAGATTTTATCTTAACTCGTGGAATATCGAAAAAGGTAGCCTTTCTGTTATTCCAGACGTTCAGCTATCTACATACAAAATTACATCCAAATCCGTCCAGCCATTTTAGAGTGAAGGAGTAAGGAGTGTGTGTCTTTTGTGTAAGTGAATAAATGTCTTCTTTCTTTCTTTAAGGAAGTACCTTCACCAAATTCAGGCAGAACTTGCATGGCAGCCTCATCGTCACTTGTTTATTGAAGTTAATTTATCCATGAAGACGTCCACTGTTGAACAAAGGGCTCCCTTAGAACGCCACATGAACGACAACTCGCCACTTGCATCCACCGGTTGCCCGCAACTCTCACGATGACGAAGCGAGTGTACTAATTCTTGCAAGGCCAGCAACGCCTCTGCAGTACTGATGGTGCTGCAGATGTCTATGGGCGACGGTAATCACTTCATCAGGTGAACCGTCTCCTCATTTGTCTGCTATTACATAAAAAAAAGATGTCATAAGCGAACGCTATAAATCAGTTCAATGAAATTAAAAAAAAAACGGCCAAATGCGAGTTTTGCGACTCGGACTCGCGCACTACGTATTCCATACAAATTTATAGATCTAAAATTTATATCTATTACAATCCAGTGTTAGCTGAGCCCCCTTCCTAAGCAATACGTGTGCAGTGTGAGGTCATTAAACATGGTTTTTAGGGTTCCGTACCGAAATGGTAAAAACGGAAACCTTATTAGACTTCGCTGTCCGTCCGTCTGTCCGCCTGCCACTAGGCTGTATCTCATGAACCGTGATAGTTATACAGTTGAAATTTTCACCGATTATGTATACTCGTAACTGTGGCCGCAAATACTAAAAGCAGAATAAAATAAATATTTAAGGCTCCCATAAAACAAACGTATTTTTTGACGTTTTTTGCTAATGTCTAATGAATATTGTATAGATGGTATACGGAACCCTTCATGCGCGAGTCCGATTCGCACTTGGCCGGTTTTTTTTAAATAAGTATACACAGACACACAAAAAATCAAGTTTTTTTTTATTAGTTGTGTTATAAGAGCTCATTCTACCAAATGTAAAGTTTCTTAGGCAGCCAGAAGTACTCCATAGGTTTTCAGTTACGGCAATAAAAATGTATGGAAACACGCTTCGTAATACCTAAACTATCTTTTACTATTAATACGGTATTTGATTATTTTTTATTTACTTAATAAACCAAAAGTTCTACAATGCGTAATCGTACAGAAAAATCATTTTTGAGACCTCTTTAAATATAACACAGGTATAAAGGTTTGAATTTCAAGATTAGACAGAGAAAGACTGGAATGTGACGTCACACGCAAGTAGCACCATACTTGCAGTATAGAGAAAAGCGTTTTAGAAAGAGATAGATATAAAGATTGAAAATACAAACTGAAATATAGATGCACAGAAAAACCAGAAAAATAAGACCAGCACTGGGAATCGAACCCAGGTCCTCGGTTTTTCAATTTAGGTTTTACGGGATGACCGTAAAAGTAAACATTTGGAATTGAAATAAAAAATACAAAAAGATTCCAAAAAACCAATCTGAGATATAAAGATTTTTCAAAAAATCGCTATAAATCCAATTTTCAACCGAATTAATTTTTCTCTTCGCTAAACATTGTCTCTGTATCTATATTTTTATAATAATATAAAGGATATGACAAATTCAACAGTTGTCAAATACCGTAATACAGCTTGATACCTGCACGCGTTCCTGAGAAAAGGCTCTTGAGGGATGGACGGACAGACGGACAACAGTGTGATGTTATATAAGAGATTTGTTTTTTGTAATTGTGTGATTGAGTAATTGCTTACCAACAGGTGAACAACTTACTCGTTTGTCTTCCTTGTTGCATATGAAGCTCTATCAAGTTTGAAAATAAACCTATTTATAGTACTTCAAATTAGAACCTTGTAGGGTATTTTCACAAAAAAGTGTACCCTTTCTTTTTTTTCAATTTTGGAAAAAATATAGTTTTTCCTGCTCAGAGTCGAAAGCACAATCAATTCAGATGGTTTAAAAAAAGTGTCCTAATCAAAAATGACAGTGTTTGTCATTTTTTCATACACTTGGTATTATTGGGTGTCACGAAACTGACTCATAAAATTTATATGAAAAAATCAAATATATTTTGAAAGAAAAGGTACTACACGTTTTTGTGAAAACGCCTAATGTAAAATAGTGGCAACAATCTGGATTTTTTAAAAGCTTAAAAAAAGAAAATTATTTCCGTAATTTTTACGCCACGTGTCACATTTTTTAAAAGTTTTTACTAATTCCTTAATTAAAGAAATGAAGTCCGATTATTTCTAAAGTTTCGGGATTTTTTACTTATTTTTTTATTCACAAAAGTTGCTCTTTCTTCATTCAATTAATGTATTACACATTTTTATAATTAGGTACTTACTAATTTTAGATGGAAAACGACATTTTTTTTACACAGACATAAGCTTGTGTTCGACCACAATCACGACTGATGACTAAGATGGAGCACGCTTGCCCAATAAAAATGTCCATCACCCTAGTTGTGAAGGCGGCCCGATTGTAGCGAACAGCGAACACAGTCGCAAGCAGAGCATTGTACTCCTTATCTCTCCGGAAAATAAAGAACGAGCGAAAACGCTTTGCGCCAGTTTTAAATAAAGAAATAAATATAACTGGAATACTTCAATGGATCATAATTATTGCAAATTAACTCCACTATAACCTCCTGGCCACGTTTGTCGCAGGACCGATGAACGTTGGAGCAGACGAGTCCTCGAATGGAGACCAGGGACGGGTAAACGTAGTGTAGGGCGTCTTGAGGCACGTCGCTGGCAGCGGATGGATGCGAGGGGCTGAAGACAGGGTTGTGGCGCGCTATGCAAGAGGCCTCTGTCCAGGAGTGGGCTGCTGTAGGCTGATGATGATGATGATGATGATACTGATGATTATAAATCACCATGTGTATGTATTCATATTGAAAATCATTTTACTAACAATCTATTTTTAATCTTCATTAGTTCGATTAGAGATGAAATTTCAATGAAGACGATACGCGATGGGACGCTGACGCTGGGAGGTTATTGTCAAAACGTGCGATAAAGAATCAAATAGTTTTCGCTTAGTTTTGAATTTGAAGCTATAAAAAGTAATGTTCACATTACTCGTAAATGAAAAACTACAGCTACCTGTGAAAATGTGGGTGTTTTTTTAACGATGGTTATTTACTTTCAGATCTACGATTCAAGTCGAGCGGTACCTAATTTTGTAACAATATGTCACCTAATGCAGGATATTTTTATTATCACAAATGTGTTTTTAAAACTCAGCCGCCAAGATTGATAAAATAAAATAAAATAAACTATTCGTCGTATTGCGTGTTTTTGTACTTTGTTGTCAACTTTTAGATAATAAATAGAAAATTATTAATGAGGAATAAAAAAAATACAGTTTTGATACCTATATTTTTTACGCCAAAAATGTAACTGGTATGAAGAAAGTGGCGCCCTCACTTAATTTCATCACTTAACTGTCATAGTCAATGAGACAAAAATGACTTTGAGAATAATCCCCCAAAGCACCCTAAATTTTACAACAGATCGGGTTCTTCGTCATCGCGACTACATAACTTCGCTACTCCACGCTAGATGGCGTTTATATCAATTTACGAAACTTTCAGTAATGAGTTGTTTTAAATCTTTGCCGTTTTCTTTTTATTTCTTAATAATTGAGAAGCGTTTTGTAATTTACTAAGGTTATTGTAGTTAATTCATTAGTGGTGAAAAGCTTTGGTAAAGTATTTTTGAATAGTTTCTTAATATGACGATAGATGGCACTGCTAAACAGCGCGCTTAGCGTAGCCCGTGGAGCTTGGTTTGTAACTTTTGTAGCGGAAAGTTCGTAGTTTTCTATTATATTTTATTAATTTAATTAGATTTTCACTAATATTTTAAGTGAAATGGTGTCAGATACATATTGAAATGTAAGTTAGTGACTGAATACCTGTCAATATTACTATGATTGACTCTACAATTTTTAGAAGGATCAGTACTTCTTTACCTAACTTTTTCATTGATAAAAATTGGAGCAAGCTCTCAAAGAGTCTTCATAAAATGTCAGATACGTTTTTACATTCATAGTACAGTCGCCAGCAATATATGACACAACAAAGCGTGCATAAATATCTGATAGGTAAGTACGCCTCTAATTCTAGGGCTGGTAGCACGTGTCAGATATTTTTGCACACTCCGCTGTGGCAGATATTTATGGTTGAAATAATGGTTGGTTAATATGTGAGCGAAAAAATAATATTCATAGATAATTATATCGTATGCATACACTCATAAATATGCTTTCTTTAGGGGAAGTTGGGTGGTTAAGTAAAAGCAACTTTGTCGGTTTAACTTAAACTAATTTAATTACTTTATTACCAGCTTATATACCTGATTTTTACTCGCTATTTTTATTCGCTAATGTACGGTAGCCTATCTGAACGTGAGATCGATAACTTACTTCTCTAATCCTGTCGGCACGATCCAGATAAAATAAAGCATTGGCACATTTTCTAATTAACAATAATGCGATTCAATGTCAATGTTCCTAAATGGATGATCGTATTGTAAGTAAATAATAATAAATACCACCACGACCAGATGGCCAGATGGCCTAGTGGTTAGAGAACCTGACTACGAAGCTTGAGGTCCCGGGTTCGATTCCCGTGTCGGGGCAGATATTTGTATGAAAAATATGAATGTTTGTTCTCGGGGCTTCGGTGTTTAATATGTATTTAAGTATGTATCTACCTATATAATTATATTTATCCGTTGCTTAGTACCCATAACACAAGCTTTGCTAAGCTTACTTTGGGACTAGGTCAATTGGTGTGAATTGTCCCGTGATATTTATTTATTTATATATTTTATTTTAAATATCATAGAACTCTTGACACCAATTGACCTAGTCCCAAACTAAGCAAAGCTTGTACTGTGGATACTAAGCAACGGATAAACATACTTATATACATAAATACATACTTAAATATACATATTAAACATTCAAGACCCGAGAGCAAACATCCGTATTATTCATACAAATATCTGCCCCGGCTGGGAATCGAACCCGGTACCTCAAGTTTCGTAGTCAGCTAAGTATAGTGTCGTCCGGATAATACACACCATACTTACTACTTTCCTGTCGCTATTCTTCTTTCTTATTCCTATAGGTGGCGCTCACTTACAATCAGATGACCCACTTGCTCGCTTTCCACTAGTCTTAAAAACCGGTCAAGTATGAGTATGTCTTAGAGAAAACATTTAAACCTAGTAAAAAAAAAATAAAAAAAATTGAATGAGGACCTGTTCATTTTTTACTTAATTTTATCTTTATTATTTGATGTTGTAGTGAAAATATAAAACCAAAACATTATGTATGTATAAATTTGCTGTCTATTACGGTTGTCTGTCAACGGTTCTCGAGATACAGCCCTATGTATGACAGACAGACGGACAGACGGACGGCGATCGAAGCGACGGAAATAGGGTTCCTTTTGTCATTCTTTGGGTACGAAACCCTATGAATGGATTAAAATGTTTTTGTTACAAACGAAACCTACATCACATACCTAATAGATTTTACCTTAAAATATATAAAAAAAGAAAACTCACACTATAGGTTGTGAGAGCAATAATTTTATAAGTGAAGGTAGGTACGTCATATGCTAACAATACAACGGATGTGTGTATATGTACGGTGTGTGTGTGGCACCAACACTCATACAAAAGTACTACGCAAGTTTTAGTACTTATGTATAATTTTTGCTCCCGTTATGAAAATGACATCTTGTCATTTTCTTAGACGTCACATGAGGCTACGGAAGGGACTCCCTTTATTTTCGTCTCGCTAATAACAAAACCTATCTCTTTTAATATAATGTCATAAAATCCAAATTTAATTTGACGAGGGCTAAAGTTGCACCCGTCTCTGTCGTGCACAGAGCACATTAACCCCGCTAATACGCCATATTTAAATTAGAAAGGAACTGATTAATACAAGGTAGGTATAACTTGCTATGAGGTTTTCTTAAGAGGCGAAATGTCGCTAGATGGCGTTAGTAGCGTGAGCTCCGTTTGACGTTACGGTCTTGCTTGCGATTGGCACATTTAGTCATGTAACTAACTACAAACGGGATACAAATGACAAAGTAGTCAAACGTAACTCATAATATTAGCACCAATTGGTCTGCCACAGCAATTCATTATTAACAGAGCCCGGAATTTTCGCGGCACTTTTGATCTGTCATAGTGACTTCTCACTTATCGACTTCCGATATTCAACTTCGATATATCGATACCACAACGTGTTAAAAAAGATTAAAAGTAGAGATCAACAATAGATGGTTTTATCGTTAAAGAGCGATCTCTTCCAATTTTGACGACCAGATGGCCTAGTGGTTAGAGAACCTGACTATGAACCTTGAGGTCCCGGGTTCGATTCCCGTGTCGGGCAGATATTTGTATGAAAAATACGAATGTTTGTTCTCGGGTCTTGGGTGTTTAATATGTATTTAAGTATGTATCTATATTATCTATATAATTATATTTATCCGTTGCTTAGTACCCATAACACAAGCTTTGCTAAGGTTACTTTGGAACTAGGTCAATTGGTGTGAATTGTCCCGTGATATTTATTTATTTATTATTTATTAATTAGGTAGTAGGTACGAGAGAGAATGATAAGTAGAATCAAATAAAATCCAAAATCATAAGAGTTACCATGGTAACCATTTTTTATTCGAGAAACAAATGCGAGTATCCATTGAAATTGATGTTAGTTTTTTTTATGTGATTTATTAAATATTCATTTTTCCCGCATTTTTGGAAAAGAAAAGTCGCAAATAAAAAAATTGATATTTTTTTTGGTTATTCTAGGTATTTGCTACAAAAATTCATACAAATCGTCGATGGGGTTTGGTAAAATATCAATATTAGAAACTCACTACGTATCATCCACTCTTGCATAAAATATATAATTGCATAAAAAATATATGAAATATATATAATGAATCTCATTACACTATTGACCTAGATCCAAACTAAGAAAAGCTTGTAGGTATTATGGATACTGTAATGATGATGGATGGGTATGGATGATGATGATGAAAGTATTCAAAACTAGAGAGTAATCGTTCGTATTTTTTTCACAATTTTTTTTCCCATTAGGAATCGAATCGGGAACCTCAGCTTATTTTTTTTTTAATTTAAAGCGCAGAAGTTACCCTTATACTTAAGTTTCATAATTTATAAGCAAAAATATACAACAAAAAATAAAAAGCTAGAATATGATTGTTTTGGAAGGATTCCTTTCACTAATTTTTGTATTTATGTTCTATCGATTTTTCCGTTGCTATAAAAAAATTTTTTTTGTTTTGTTTTGTTTTTTATTTTTCCTGGATCATAGGTTTATCTTCTTTGTTTTTTTTTCCATTTTAAGTATTATAGTTAAGATTTTTGAACGAACTTTAAAAATACCCCCTGGAAACTTGTACGTGTAAGTGATAACTTGCAATGAAGAGCAATATCAATGTTTTTTTTTTGACAAAGGGTTTGTACCTATACTGCCACAGGATCATCATAAATTTACTTTACCATATGTAGTATTGGATTACACGAGAAACTTTGTTTAATTTAAGTTATTAACTTAGCCAAAACAGAAGCATCGAGAAATGGTCCATATTTTTCTTGAAACTAAACCACCTAATACTTAATTATCTTTTCCAATATTTATGCAACCTTCCAATTATATTTATGCATCAACAAAATGTCAAAGAGCCTTTGTTTCGGCACTATTTACCAGTCCGGGCGGCATAGCTCATTATATAACCTACCTAGGTAGTCTAGGCACTATATCCCTGCGATCAACTATCTGGAACGTACGCAAATTCTAGTGCTAGGTGTGCACACACACACTCGCACGCAGGGGGCACTTAGGATGCCAAGAACGGCGTGCGAGAAAAAGATAGACATAAAAAACACCCGCTGGTGTGAGGCGATGCCCCAAAAAAAGCACCAAAAACGCAATCTGCGCAACTTCCCGGCGCAGAATCGTTAACGATTCCAGCTCTCTTTATCGTACACGCCGTGCCTCCTATATTTCCATTTTTTCTCCGCTAACATTTAGACGTAAGACTACATTTTAAACAAATAAAAACAGCCTCTAAAACGCAGTACTTCAGTCGATTTTCATTTGTAGTTTTCGGAGCGCGTCGCGCGAGAGACGCACACATCAGCACCGGAACAGAAATAACGATCGCATTTTTGACCGAAAAGGACGGACAGATGGTTGAAAAGAGAAGAAAAAAATGACGACCATTTTGCTTGGCGCACCTACGAGGTTATGTATACTTTTTTTTCAGAAAAAACCCAACCAAAACAAATGCACGTGGCCGGTTGTTATGACCGGAGGGTGGTGCCGGCGTTCGCTAAGAGATGACGTTAGCGGCGCGTTTTTTTCGAAGCTTTTAGTTATGGAAAAAATTACGCGGTGGCGCCAATGGCGCGAGTTCAATGGCCGGCGTTAGTTCGTATGTTGTTGGCATCAACGCGGGCGACGGCGGGGGTTGATTGAGACTACACGATTTCTTTGATGAAAATAATTAAAAAAAACAGCCGCATATTATAGGTAATAGGTTTTAAAAATATATTTATAATACAGATAAAAATATATTTTGTAATACAGAGCAATTTGAGTTGGAGTATTTTTGTAGTTTAAATAAGTCAAAATCTGGAATGTTTGAAGTTTTGGTAGTTATGAGAATTAATAAAAATGGGCTTTGGAAAATGTTCTTAAACATATTTGTAAAGTCATTATATTATGTACATTACCCACAAAAATTATCTTCAATGTATTTACAAAACAGAACTTTTCACTAGTTTTGTTAGTTAAGTACCTACCGCAATAAAAAGCAGTAAAAATCAGTCCCTTAGTGTAAGTTTTCGGTCTCGATCGCGTTAAAATCTTCACGAACATCTAACGTTTTGTTCATGTATTTGAGGTACGAACGCGATCGAGACGTTTGTAGTTACACTAGGTTATACATGCTTTTTCGAACACAACTTTTGGTATTAGGTAGAGTTTTAGTGCAACATTATCATGCATTTGCAAATTAACACATTAATAAAAAATTTTCTTTTTAATTACAAAATTGTTATTGCCTTGCAAAGCAGCAATAAGCGCTAGTATAAAGGGAAAAACTGAGGTGAATAAAACAACCATACCAATTTAGAGTTTATTTTGAAATTACTACACAGGATAGCATTCAAGCAGCAGGGCTACTACGAAACTCGAAGCTCGAAGTTCTTGTGCTGCGATCCCTCTGACACTTATACTATTTAATACGAGAGCGTGAGGGACGGTACGATACGAACTTCGAGTTTTGAGTTTCGTAGTAGCCCTGCAGGTTCCTTCACCAAGTCTACAAAGTCCGATTCGTTAGATTTCCCTATACCAGTCAGGAAAATAAGCTAAAATTTTCTACAAACAAGTACACTTTCGTATACCTGGTTATCTTAGTTCCTTTTGTCATAATATGATATAATTACACAATTAACGTTTGAAAAAAATAATGAACGGAATACATAATTGTCATTTGAAATATCCAAGTAATGCCACAAAGTACATGTTGTCTGTTCCTGTTAATTTTTTTAACCCCCGACGCAAAAAGAAGGGTGTTATAAGTTTGACCGCCATGTTTGTCTTTCTGTCTGTCTGTCTGTGGCACCGTAGCTCTTAAACGAGTCGACCGATTTGAATGCGTTTTCTTTATTTGAAGTCAGAGTTTCTAGCGATGGTTCTTAGACATATTTAATCAAAATCGGTTCAGCGTTTTTGAGATATTGAGCTTTGAAGTGGCAAAGTCGGGGGTTTTCCAACTTTTGTTGGTTAGGTTATTAATTCGAAATATCGTTTCTTACCGACTTTACACAATAAAAAAATAATTATCCAATTTGGCGCAGTCCGGAAGCTATACTAAGTAAGTAAATTTTGGCATTTTTTTTTAAATATAGATTATCAACTTTAGAACTGACCGAACTTAAACCAATCTGCAGTTACCACAATTAAAAAGATCGTCTAATATTAGTAGCTTCATTGAATATTTATATTAAATTATGTCTAGTAAACATTATGTATTTTGTACATTATTATACATATATTGTAGCATAATGTACAAATAACCGATAGTTATCGGTCACAATCGACAGTTGCCCTCCCGGAAAGTAGGTAAGTAACATTCACTAAAACTATTATTTTTGTTTTTTAGCTACTTTGAAAACTAATAAAGCTGAACAAAACATTATTTACAAACCTACAGATCAGTTTTATTCTTAGGTAAGATTAAGTAAAAAAATATTTTGACTATTTATGTATACTTTAGTATCTAGGTACGTTACTTTTATTTCCTACATATATTCCTATTTTCATCCAATCTAAGTATCGAAACCAAATATTAAGTACCTTAACTTGTAAAATTAAATAGTAAAGTTAGCTTGCAAAATAGAACATAGGTAATGGGTCACACTCTCAAAATGTATGGGTTGATATCCGTTCCGTTTCGATGTTCGATTTTACGACCTTTTTGACGTAATGCAGTTGTTACAGAAGCTTAGATTGCGAAGCGTAGAGCGAAGCGCGAGAAGCAAGCCAACTCCGAGCGAAGCAAGCCAACTCCGCGCGAAGCAGTGAAAGGGGCTTACTGAACGACGGACGGCGCGGGCGCAGTGTTGACCTGGAAAATAAAAAGCAAATATCTAAGTAGGTATATATAATTAATCTAGGTAGGTACGGCACTGGAATGCATGTCACGCACACTCTATTTATAATAACGGTTAAATTTATAACAATAAATAATAAAATAATAATAATCGAAATCGAATCGTTTTTAAGTTACAAATTAAATTTTCATATAACTACATAAACGTTATCCTTTGTTGAGGAATTTCAATAGTTAATTTTATTATAGATTTTTTATAAATGGTTTGAAAATTGATAACATACTTTAATAAAAAATAGGAAATAACTTATTGTCTGCATGCCGATGTATCTGGTTAGACCACGTCACCGCTCATTGGCACTATTTATAAAACCAATTTCGCCATGTCTAAAGCAAAATAAACTATGCCATTTCATTTACCTGAACAAGTAAAGTGTGGACAATTCCATGCAGGGTTTTGAATACATTTTGATATTCTTTGACTTGTAAACGTTGCGAGCATAGCTGCTTCTGAAAAACAATAAAATAAAAATTATGAGAGTTTGTTTGGAATATTTACTTTAGTAATGGCTTTTCAAGATATATAATTTCTTAAGGGTGAGTTAAGGTCACTGACCGCTGTATCTAATTGAAGAGTCTACGGAAAGAAAATGTCTAGGAAGTCCCCTTTTTAAAATTGAGATTTTAATAACAAAATGTAGAGCTCGCAAAGTACTATGACTTACCATTGAATTAAATAATCTGAAAACAATATAAAATATATATTTTTTTTACTTTTAAAGAAACGGTAACCATAGTAATTGTTCGTGATGACTAACTTTCAAACCGCTATAACTCAAAAGGTGCTTAGGTGACTAGACATGTTCTTTCCGTGACCCTTCAGTTCTGAAATTATAAGACGAGGATTAGATGTAGTTGCAATAAATATTGTGAGCCACTGATATTTATGATATTTATCAAACACTAGCTGGTGCCCGCGGCTTCGCTTCCAGTGTAGTTTTTTTTTCTTCTTTTATAAGAACCTTCTCCTGACAGTAGCAAACACAACAAAAAAAGAATTAGCGAAGTCGGTCCAGCCGTTCACGCGTGCTGCCGTGACCAAGGGAAATAGGGATTCATTTTTATATATTAAGATTGTGTTATTTAATTTTACTGATCGTGTAGTCTAGGATATATTTAAAGTAACGGATGTCAGTATTTACTAAATGAAAATGTGAGATTGAAATTCATCACGTTTTAAACTTTCGTGATTTTCACTCGCAGTCAAAATACCATGAACAGGACTTACCTGATATTACTCGTGTGTTTTATTTATTTATTTCTAATAACATTACATCTATCATTACAGTTACTCAATACGATAGAGTAGCAAGCACCTTATATATTTAAAGTATATACCTAATTTACAAATATATGTATATAGCTACTTACTTGTATTAATAACATAAAACAAATAAAGTTACTTAGTTAGTTTAGCGTGATAAGTCCTGTTTGTGGTATTTTGACTATGAAATTCATCAGTACGGATTAATGGATCAGAACTGATCCGGACGAGAACAGTGATAATTACCTTGTTACCTTAGTATTCGTACAGTCTGGCTGCAAGTATAAATATTTCAGCGTAAGTAATTTTTACTGCTTGTGTTCTGAAACGACCAAAGGAATAAAGTTAATAATAAGTTTATGCTTATATTTTTTGTTTAATTGACAAAAAAATATATACAATACAATAAAAATATTCTTTATTGCACACCACAAATCCGTACAAAAAATCTATATATTACACACATACATTCAAGGGTAGACAATAGGCGGTCTTATCGCTTAAAAGCGATCTCTTCCAGAAAACCATTTGGGTACGTAGATCTTAAGATTATGATGTATATTTATTAGAAAAATATATTATTACTTAGACATATATTATTAAATATCTGTCTGATATATTTTTAAAATCTAACGAATTATATATTTTTAGGAATCTAACATATTGTATGTGTTATTATGGTATCGTAGTGACAAATGTAAAAAAAAAGAATGGATTTCCTTTTGCAACAACAAAAATTAAAATACAATTTTGTAATTTAAAGTAGAGAATTAAACTAGGTAATATATATATATATACAGCGCTGAAAGTTGTTTTAGAAAGTAATCCAACTCAGCATATCATAAACAACGTAGTAACGCTTTCATAATAAGATTTTTTAAATTGGAGTATTAACTCGCCAAAATACTGGTTATATCAGAAACAATTAAGATATTAAGCTCGATTACATTTCTCAATTCAAATTAATATACCTACTTACACTCAGCATATCTAAAATTATATTTATCATTGTCGAAGCCTAGAGTTGATTTATAAAAATTAAAAACAATGTTTTTCAATTATAATTATGTTTCAATTAATTTGTTAATGTTGAGTGAATGACATCATGTAAAATTAAAATACCTATCGATTTTATAAAATATCTCGTGAAATTGTAATTTCAGCTCTAAAACATAATGTAAGTAAGGTAATTCAAGTTAATACCAGTACAAAAGCGTAATAACCCAAGTTTACTAACTTGAATGAATATGAGCTTTAATGATAGAAGTAGCGCAATTATCGTACGTTTATTTTATTTGAAAATTTAAATTTAAACAAATAGACAGCAGTACCGTAGCGTGAAAATAGCGGACTAGAAAAAAACACTGAATGCGATTAGTATTTAGTGTAAGTTTTCGGTCTCGAAATACGTCTCGAACGTGTTCGCATTAACATCTGAATTAGTTACTTCCTAGGCAAAAAAATGTTATTATACTTAGTCCGCCAGTTAGATTACCTATCAGAAAAATATATATTTGGACACGCATTATTTCCTTTGTCAATAAAAAAAAAAGATAAAGAAGCGCATCAATGTATAAGAGTGAGGGTCCGTGACGCTATGCTCTGCAAAATTGAGTACCTTAAGTTTTCTGGGATGATCCATATTATATTTTTTATCGATAGTAGATTTACAATGAGACTCACTCCTTTAAATAGATTTTTTTTCATTTGCCGTTTTTTTGTAAAAATAAATTGGCAAACCACACATTCGTTTTATTATGTGCCTTGGTCTGTAAAAAAGAATTATTGAAAGCTGTCTCGCCGTACGACACAACGTACACACACACCTACACACACGTACGTACGTATGGCGAATTTGATAACTGACAGCTGTCAGCCCGACCTCTTTTTTAGGGTTCCGTAGTCAACTAGGAACCCTTATTTTTAATCAAACAGATCAAGGCACAAAACCTATTAATCCCACGAAACGTGTGGTCGCAAAAATGCATAATTTTTTTGTTGATAATTTTTCCTGGCAACCCCAAAAGTCACTCAATCGCGTCACACCACGTTAATATCTCATGTCAATTACTAAGGGACCGTTAACGCGATTGCCAAAAATCTAATCTTCCTTATCCCTCTTAATTGAAGGAACCAGAAAAATACAGCTTCCAAAATCTCTTCCACCCAAATATCAACCTAAAATATATTCATACAAAGTGTAACTTTAGTTTAAAATCTATGTTTGCTAATAGCTGTTTAAGACGTAAATGCAATTATGGAGCACCCACACGATCATTCAAAATTTGCTCGCTTGTGTGGGTTTCGGAGGTGTGCTATATAGAATGGTTGGGCGGTGTGTGTGTAGTTTTAGAAGCTTGTTGGCGAATCCTGAGGCGCTGTAGTATATGCAAAGAAGACAGATTAGATAGTTTCAATTTATTTGCGGCCAGTGCACTCGGAATTACAATCGTTTTTACTCTTATTTCTGTCGGTATCGAATGAGGGTACCTAGAATCAGAGAGCAATTTTTCTGAGATTATAGAACCGAAAGTTGCAGTTAAATATTATTCTATCTTTTGATGTATTTTTCGAGGATATATCTATTTAGCGTCATGTATGTCTTGTACTTGTTCTATGTTTATTTTATGGCGTTAAATAAATTATTCTCTTTCTTCCTTTTTTATATAGGATTTGATGCCTCGTGCCTTATTATTTTGTTCGATCGAGAGATGGTTTTGTATATTTATAATCAGGAGTGCTTATTTAAACATATTTTACTCAATCAAAAACAAAAGATTTTAATGTATAAATTGAAGCAATAATTGATTAATTTAAAATAAATAACCTAATGTTAAAAATTAAGCTGAGACAAAAGTTAGAAAAATTGATAGATTAACATCAAATAGGTACAAGCATCATGGATGAAGTATTTTGCCCGACAAATAAAAAAAAGGAAATTTTACAGCCGAGACACCAATTGACTTAGGGGCTGTTTCACCATCCATAGTTTAGCGTTACCCGACGGTTAAATGTGATGCCGTCTCTGTCTATTCGAACAAAACAAATAGAGACGGCATCACACCTAACCGCCAGTTAACACTAATCAATGGATGGTGAAACAGCCCCTTAGTGTAAAGAAAGCAAAGCTTGTGTTATTGGTAGGTACTAATTAAGCAATAAATATACATACTTCAACAGATAGATACATACTTTAATACATACTAAACACCCAAGACTAAAAAGTAATTTTTGTCTGTTACTACCAACTACTTATTAAGCAGAGACAATCCTTCAAGCAACACTTCAAACCTATTGCCCTCTGGTCACCAAGATCAGAGTGTAACCAGATCAAACCAGTTCTCATTGTGAGTAACAAAAGAAGATCAACGGTCATGCGCAAGGTCGCGCATGCCTAATATGGGAACTCCGGCGCATGATCTCTGACCGACCCCGCGATCTCACGCTATTGACCGGTCCATCTCGCTAGATCTAATATATTCTATTTTTATTGTAATTTCATCACGATTTTGATTCAACGGTTGATTTTCACACGGTACGGGAATTTAAATTCGATTTTGGTTGAAATAGTTGTTCGAAGGGGTTGAAGTAGTCGCTGTGATAAACATAGTTTAGTATGCGACCAAATTAAGTTATTAGGAAATATAATACTCTGACACTGAGATTAAAAATAAATATCAATATGACGAAACTTAAATAAATTTCAGTATTTTTATTATAATAATATAAATTTTAATATTTGTGCTGAAATTATGTAAAAAGTCTCATCATATTTTTGAAAAAAAAAAATATAATGATTCATTGATGAACACCATAAAACAGAAAAATATATACAAAGTAAAGGTTAATTTAAAATTAAAATGAAAGTTCCTACTGTTAAAATTACCGCCGACTTATCGCCTAAGTATTGTTTTATATTTTTTCAATAGTTACTTGATTTAATATTTAACAAATCAATAATTTAAAATAATTAATCTGAGTTTCATTAGGTTTCCCATATACTACGGCAAATGCTTGAATTCACGCCACGGCGGTGGCAAAGACTTTAAGCCGCGTTTTCATTGACAGACGTTTGCTGAGCTAATAAGCTTTAAAAAAATATCTGTTTTCTTTTTCTTTCG
Organism: Choristoneura fumiferana; assembly: GCF_025370935.1. Classification (NCBI taxonomy): domain Eukaryota; kingdom Metazoa; phylum Arthropoda; class Insecta; order Lepidoptera; family Tortricidae; genus Choristoneura; species Choristoneura fumiferana. The sequence continues at coordinate 12,428,366 of NC_133482.1, read as the reverse complement.
TACGTTTTTATCTCATTGTTGATTGGTGCCTAAAAAAAGGTGATATTAACCGATATAACGTATAGATAGCCGTAACTTGCCTCCACCATTCAAAAAATTAGTCACTATTAGTAATTTTAAGTTTAAACTTAGTACATTTATTTATTGTTTTATTTATTTATTGATAAAAACGTTTACATGACATTATAGTACTTAATGACCAATTCATCATGAAACTTAGACTAACTATAATAGATTATTGTTTTAACGAATAAACACTCATATTTAATTAATTTGCAAAAAGCACTCCCCGCAGGCGGGAAGGCTACTTATTCATTATCTCTAACACGAGTACCTTCATCTTGACTTTTAAACAGACTTGCGTTTGGTTTCTACATATTTAATCACAGATTATAAGCTTTTGCCGTTCTTCATAAATCTATAAATGTATAATTATTTATTGTACACTTTTCCGACACAAACTTATTTGTGCTGATTCCGGTCCAACACATTAGGTGCAAAGATATGAAGGTGTTGGCTGAAAATCAGCGCTGGAGTAGGCAACATTTATACTTACTGCAGCATAATGCTGAGTCAATTCCTTTTCGACATCATCAAATGTTTTATGTTTTATGTATTATTATTAAGTATTGTATTTCAAACTATATCTTTCATCATGGTTCAGTGTATGTAGAGACAGACATTATTTCGTTTATAATATCGTGTTTTTATTTCAAAATAAAGTTATGTGGGGTATGTGAGATATGTGGTGTATATGAGAAATTCGTGTCTGTATCACTGTCCAGTGGTGGTGTAGTGTATAGCACGTGGCACGGAATACCGAGGACCTGGGTTCGATTCCCAGCGCTGGTCTTATTTTTCTGGTTTCTCTATGCATCTATATTGCAGTTTGTATTTTCTGTAAAAATCAATCAATCTGTAAAATCAATGGTCTTGCCGTAAAGATTATCAAAAAAACTATCATACTATATTACCTATGTACAATCACCAGCACCAATATCTGACACAACGAAGCGTCCATAAATATTTGATACGACTGTATTTCTAGGCCGGTAATGTGGCAGATACTTTTGCAGGTATCCGTTCATTTCGTAATTTTCATTTCACAAACTTTAAAACTGTAAATATATCTGAATTTATTTTAGGGCCATCGTGTTGAACCCTTACAGTTTCAGAAATATTACACAAATAAAAATATCGAATGAAAATTTGCAAAATGAAACAGGTTGCGAAACATTAGTAAACTATTTTTCTCATATATAACTCTGCTGTGGCAGATATAATGCAGGCTGTACGTCGCATTACAATTTAACATTTATCCACATTATAGGTACCTATATATGTTAAAAACGCCACCTCAAAATACATTTCTCTCACATAACGTATTAGCGGTCCAATCCTAACTTGTCTTTGTACGAATCTAATCCCATGTGAACCCAACATTACGTGATATGTGTGTGTGCTGCGCATGTGTGCAAGGCGAAGTTAGATCGTCCACACTTTACCGCGGACCTCGATAGGAGTGTACAGGGAGATGGGGTTTTGGTTACAGCTTACTGGTAAAAATGTATATTAAAAAAAAGTATATTTAATACAAATTTTAGACACAAAACACACAAAAACACAAAGTTGTGCTGCGAGATATGTATATACTTTTAAAAAATCTTTACCAAAATTGTTTGTGAAACACCGACGGTATAGAAGAAAGGCGCAAAACTTGTAAATCAATATTTTTATCGATTTAATGCAAGTTTTTATGCTGATTGTACATTTTATTGTCTGTACCTTGTACCATTACTTATTCTGTGACTGTATTTGCACTGCTATTGAATCTACCCACACATGGTTACTAATTTCAATTCAGTTCGAAACTGGAAGTGTATATGAGCTGAAAAATAAAAGCTTGTAAAAATAAAAAATAAAAAAATAAAAATAATAAATAAATAAATACCTAAACAAATATTATATCATGGGACAAATTAATTACTTAAATTGATCTAGTCCCAATCTAAGCAAAGCTTGTACAAACTTTGGGTACCTACTAAGCAACGGATAAACATACATATCGTCGCTCGGCAGGCAAAAGTACTAAAGCGACACTTTGGCTAAAATGAGTTATGCATATCACCAGAATCAGCGAATTTTTCTGCATCGAACTGTCTAGGTTTCAAAGCGATTGGAGCAAAATTTAACTTTTTTTTGGCGCTTTAGTCTTTCAAAAAACGCTTAAATTTGGGAAGCAAATTACTTAATGCAGCATCACTTTCATTATTTTCATTTTAGTACTGTTACCTTTTTGCCATTTTTCGATTTACTGTCGTTCAGTCTTTTGCCATTTTTCTAGTTTGCAAATGTTGGACGTTTAGTATTTTGTGCAAAAAAAAGAAAATACCTTTGTCACTTCAGTAATTATGCCCTCCCCGAGTTGAAGTTTTATACACCTTTAGTCGTTTGGTTGTATTGATAAGAATTAATTTATAAGAATTTAGCTATTTGTTCTTAAAAACTAAAACATACGTTTGGCATTTTAGCCATTTTAACATATACAAAAGCATACATTCAAACAGGATTAGCAAAAAAACTTCACGAAATATTATAGATTTGGTGAAATTAGTCATTACTCTTGACCTTTATCGTGTATTAAAAAAGTGTTTAGTATATATACGTAGTAAAATATCATTGCAATTCGATGTTTGGTATATAGAAACATCATATTTTCTTAAGATTTATAACTTTATTTATAAATTATAATGATTATTATTCCTTAAAACTTTAAGTTCTTTTTATGTTGCCAAAGGATAAAAAGAAAATAGTATGTATGTATGTAAACTCTTAATTGTACAAAATAAAAGAAACACAACACAATTGACAAACTTTGAGATACTTGTACAAAGGCGGACTTATCCCTTTAAGGGATCTCTCCCAGGCAACCTCAATAGTAAATCTATTTCAAAATTTTGTAGTTATAATTTTATCGCTACGGTTCTGTTTGCATCGAATAAAGATGATGTTCGGCCCTAAGTATTTGAAATTTATTAATGTTACATAAATAGCTTAAGTTTAGTCCAGAAGGCCCCCTCGAGTTGTCCCTGGCGCAAAGGTAGCCATCAAACTGGCCGCATTACCACGTTTAATGGCGATAGACAATCTTTGCACCAGGGAACGAATCCGCGCGGGCGTGAGCGTGAGACCCCCTTTCCGTAATTCGACGTCCCACTTCCCGAATGTAAACAATCGCCTCAAACGCAAGAGGAACAAAATAATAGTGCCGAATAATTCTGCCGTTTTTTGACCGCAAAATCCACCGCGGATTGCCGCGGACTATTCAGCTGAGGTGCGAGGCGGCGAAAGTACTAACGCACGTAACGTCCGACAGCAAACACTTCCCGTTCTGCCATGGCACTAAAGTTAAGCCATCTGGCCTTTTGCTGTCGGTTCGACAGAGGACCGGAGGCTCCAGAACGCAGAGGATGTTGGCGGATATTAAAGCCCTCTTCAGTATGTCAAAGAGAGCGTAGTAGCGCGGAAATTTTCCTGAACACCGACAAGAACTCAACGCGTGAAATGGCCAGGGTGCGTACCGGTGGCTAGGTATAACAACTTTAGATATATTATAACTTTCAGTGGGTATAATGAATTATTGGTATAATCTGGAATACGTAATACTATTATAATAATAATGTGTTATGCCAAAAAAGTAGGTTAGGTTAGAACTGCGACCCTATCAAGAAACGAAACTGCCTGAAAACTAGGTTAGGTTAGAATTGCAACTCCAACGATTTCATAAAGAAAACTAAATTATATCTACACATTATACTACTAAATACTTATAGCATAATATGTGAAATTATGTGTTATTTGTTATACCGATCATCTTAAGCCCTGATGGCCATTTGCTTCCACCATGGAGCCGCAGATGCATTTATGAGGCACACAAACATCGCAGCCCAGGCGGAGAGCTACTGCCACCCACAATGAGTCGTTGTCCAGAAGTATTTCCAAATAAGGAGCAAGCAAAGCCCATAACCACGCTCCCTTTTTGATACCGACTTCAGCCTGGCTAAATCCACCCTAGTGGCACACCCACCCACAAGTGCCAGAGCGTCTCTAGCCCCCACGTCATCCCAAACTCGTTATATCAGCGGAGCCCGAGGCAGCGACGCTATTAGGTGTCGAGCCGTCCACCTCGCCAGTGCACCATGCACAAACGGAATGGTAACCCGATGGGGTTTCATGAGAATTTTTAATTTTAAGAGACAAGGCCACTATAATAACTCCATGTGCTGATGCGAGGAAGACTGGCAAGCCCACATTCTCCACACGCCGCAAACTGAGACCAAACTTGAACATGGGACTTGGTTGAATTTAGTAGTGACGGGCAGGCTTCCTCCAGGTCGCATTCTGTCCTTAAGACTATAGAGTCCAAAGTATATGAGGCCGGTGTGTGGGGGCCGTTCGCCTGATGACTCGGTAGCACCTCCGGTCTTGAGACGCTTGTTTCGAAGCATCCTCCCGCGTCCCGCACGTTAAATTTCCCTCGGGAGCCGGATCGGTCCATTCAAGCCTTGCCGGTAAACTTGGAGGATGTGGTGCGAGCACTAAGGTCATTCCATAATGGGTCAGCCGTGGGCTTAGACGGAATTCGACCAGCTCATTTTCAGCTGGGTTTTGGAACACTGAGGTCACGATCCACAACACGCACTTTCGTCACGGAACCCGGAAATCCAGACTGTGTCGTCTTGAAGTAGGATCTCAAGAACGCGTCCAATACTGGCGAGAGGGATGTTCTGTTGGGCGAAGTGAAAAAATACATTCCCACCCTGTACCTTTTTTACACCAGGTCTATCATTCTCCTTCTAACCTTGTCTACGGCGATTCTCAAATTCTTTCGCAGGTGGGTGCGCAGTAGGGAGATCAGCTTGACCGCTTACCTTCAGTCTTACTATTCATGAAGCACTGTCGTCTCGAAAATCACCTCTTAATATTTGGTATTTACTCGTAGATGATGGCACCTAAGGAGCCTAAGGTCGTAAAGCAGGACTTGGCTTCCTTATCCCCCCCCCTTGAGAGGTATAGGACTGAAGGCGAATATGGGACAGATTTAACCCGCCTGTTCTCCTTCTTAACTTCTTTAGTCTTTCTTCCTGGTCTCAAAGGGCTTTTTACACTAGACCTTTACCTCTTGGGTTTTTCTATTTTCAAGAGGCCATTTCTAGTGCACTAGAGACCAGGAAGCATCTATTTTGTCGCCCCCAGGAACGTTTGAAGAGTATTAATACCCATCTCATCTTGACTCTGTTACGAATGTGTTTCGCAGTTCCAAAAATAACCTATTTTTGAAAACCACTCCAATGTTGTGTTCGGGTTAAAACTTCTTCTTTTGACGTCACGTTGAGAGATACAAGGAGACTGTATAGACGTGTCCCTTGCGGATGAGCAATGGGTCCAAGCGTCCTTGCCCATATGTAACGGTGGTCTCGGTTTGCGGCGTACGGCGATGTGGCTTGCCAGCGTTCCTCGGATCGGCACATGTTGGTGGCCTTATCTCTTAAATTTTAAATCTCATAAAGGTTACCAATACCATTTCGTATGTGGATGATGCACTGGCGAGCCGAAATGAGACTGGCGTCACTGCACGGGCTCCGCAGATACAATGAGTTTGGGATGACGAGGGGGCTAGGGACGCTCTAGCACGGCCTGTGGGTGTAACCACTGGGTGGGTTTGGCCAGGCTGAAGTCGGCATCAAAAGTCAAAGCGGAACGTGGTTATAGGCGTTGCCTGTTCCTTATTTGGAACAGTCTGGACAACGACTCATTGCGTGGCAGTAGCTCTCCGCCTGGGCTGCGATGTTTGTGTGCCTCATAACTGCAGCTGCGGCTCCATGTGGAACCGAATGGGCCATCAGGGTGTGTTATGACCAGTATAACAACTTTAGATATACTTTCACTAGAATAAAAGATATTTGGCATAAATACCAGTAATTCATTATACCCCACTGAACGTTATATCGAACATAGGTTTAATCACATATTATACCATCAATCAGGCCTACGCGTCTGTTCCAGACGAATTTTGGCGTGTTGCCTGTGCACAACGTCTTTGGTGGCTGACTAGACCGATGCGAGAGCGACATGTCCGTCCACATCTCTGACAAGCGAAGTCTGCGGATGTTGATGCAGAACGGCCTTGGTGTCGTTTCTGTCAGGCAAGCCTTCATCGCAATACTTGCGGCCCTCCAACACACGTCTGCACCAATCAGTGCAATTTTCCGCAAGCTTTTCTCAGTCTAGTGGTCAATTTTGAAGACGGCCATATTTCACTTAGCGCAGTCCTTAAATCTCAGCAAAGGTCTCACGACGTTTCATTTGGCATTATACCATATTACTGTTAGGGGCTGTTTCACCATCCATTGATTAGCGTTAACCGACGGTTAAATGTGATGCCGTCTCCGTCTATTGAGTCTATTCGAACAAAACAAATAGAGACGGCATCACACCTAACCACCAGTTAACAGTAATCAATGGATGGTGAAACAGCCCTTAGTATATTAATAGTTTGGTACAACAAGTACAACAAGTCCATGATACCGGAATAGTTAGATCATGAGAATATAACAAATGTTGTTGTACCAATAGTGCATTATATTTCTTAATCGTTATATAGACCAATAATATATCTAAAGTTGCTATAGCAACCATGACGCATGAGTTTGTTATTCAGGTTTCTTACTTATTAGGTACTAATAAGTACTATAATGTTGAATGAATGATTTATTTGCATAACATAGAAAAAAAATGTTCTGAAGTTTTAGTTGAAATGCTAATTAAAGTTATTACCTACAGAATAAACTAAGGTATTTTACGTATTATTTCATCCTTAAACCTAAGCGTATGCTGTGTATATACACCAAAATAGTAGGACATGATAATGATCAAAATACCTCAAAAAATAATAGTGAAAAAGACCTTTGTTGCATTTTTTTAGAAATCAGATGGTGCCTTTGTGATTAATTACCTTATAATATTAACAAAAGTCTAGTGTTAGTAACAGTTAACGTTAAGTTATTGAAATTTTAGCATAGATGATTAATATTTATTATAATTAATTAATATTATTTATATATTTTCTGTTCAGTAGGTACTTTGGAATATTTTTTCCCTTGCAATTTGGTAAATCAGCATTATGAACAGTTTGATAAGAAATAAAATGTGTGTGTTAGTAAAAACATGCTAAATTTATTGAGACGTAAAATCACATAAGTTAATTTGAAATATGACGTTTGAGGTCAATTTTTACGTTTAGTCTTTTTGCCTGATTGCATTTGCTCGATGACTAGGGGACAATTTACTAAAGCGACACTTATCTCCTAAACCAGTGGATTATGCTATGAATTATTAAAACCTTATTATAGTCTATTAAATTATGTGTCATATATTCCTGGAAATTTTAAAATTGGTTGTCTGGTTAAAAAGTTATGATTTTTTTTTCGTAAAAAAAAAACTTTAAATCGCTCTCCTGTAAAGTTGACGAAGTGTCGCTTTAGTACTTTTGCCTGCCGAGCGACGATATATAGATTTTTTAGCGGAAGCAATCACCGCTGCCCATGGACACCTGTCAGCACGAGGGGTATCACAGTTATTATATAGATACATATAATATACTAATATCAGGTAATAATAATGTTTAATGATAATATTTCAAACATTTTGATTTTGTACACAATGGATACGATTCTGAATCGATTTTGATGAAATTTGGTATGGAGGTAGATTGAAACCGTAGAAACTCAGGATAAAATGAATAAACATAATATATATGTTTTTTTTAAATATCACAACAATATCGATACATGAAATGCAAAGACGCTGATTTTCGTAACGTAAAGCATCGCAAAGCAAAACAACAGAAGCGCAGTGTGCCGCTGTATTAAAATATATTATGATACATGATATTATAATAAATAAATAAAAACAAATAAATAGATAAATAGATCTAAGGCATACAATTTACAGTTCGGCTAGGCAGAAGACACTTGTTCCCGGAAAAGATGAAGTTTATTTTGAAAAGATAGCATTTATCCCGGAAAATTGCATAGTTACGAGTACCACGGGAAAGCGATAAACAAGTTCTTTGCAGACGGAATCCCGGGCAACAGTGAGTGAGTACTAAAAGACCCGTAAATTAATTACTTAAATATAACTTTAAAATTATCTCGATGTTTCATTTCAGTCTATAAGTAATGAACGTTATTAAAATTCGAGTACTACGATAATTTATGTGCACATGTGCATGTATGTGTAAGGTTATTTTATGTACAAAATTCATTTGAAATTCCAATCCGGATTGGATCCGCGTGGGAGATACAGCTCAAGCCCTCTCATTCTAAGAGGAGGCCCTTGTCCTGCAGTGGGACGCATGTAGGCCGAAGTGTACTGAATGGTGATGATGATTAGTACCAAAATTTCCTTAAAAACTTGTGTTTTTAACATACTTTTGCTCCACAACCCCCTAGTTCTGTACCCTGGTCAGCTCCTAACATCATTAATCTAACTTTCGTGCTACCCTTTATAATAGTTCGGCCCCCCCAGAGGGAGGGTCGAGGGGGTGTATTAACATACGAATTTGGAGTCTCCTTGGAGGGGGGATTTAAGTTTCGCGTCATGTATTGATCCAGGGCGTTAGTGTAAATGTGGATTTTAATGTTGAATGTTTCTTGAGTGTTTGCGAAATTTTGCATAGAGCGGCGGGAGGGCCGGTTAATGGAGGTGCTGAGACTCATTTTATTATTTTGTTTGCATTTTTAGTAGGTAGGTACTTATGTACGTTTGTAACTTTATATTAAACGACTTTTTAAGCTAAATCTTCGATCTCAGCTAGATTTATGTAGGCAAGGTAGCTTAAAAAAGACAAGAGTGGCCACCAAAAAAGGAGGTTAGGTTACGTAACTGCGATCCTACTTAGCAAAAAAGTGGCCCAATTTTGGTGATTCATAAATCAAGTATTTTCTAAAGACAAACTTTTATGAACTTCTATAAATTATGAAGAGAAAAACTAGGTATAGTGAAGATTATTACTACAAATTGTTAGTAGAAAAAATATTAGAACAAACATTTTTATGCGAGTCAATATGGATCCGATCGTTCTTTACTACCAGTTAATAACTGACTGAACCTTCCAGCTCAGTAACGGAAGCACAGTATGAATACTAGTAAACAGCAGTAGGTAAAAAGGTTAAAAAATAACGGTAAAGCGCGATCTGCACAGTCCAACTCGGGTTCTGACTTCGTGCAAGCGCTTTGAATGGCATTTTTTTATGTTGGGCCAAGTGCGAGTCGAATGTTTCCGTACTTTAAAATCTTTTTACGGCATTTCTATGAAAAACAGTTATTTTGACATTGGCATAAATACTAACGTTTGTCCACAGCTCATTCTGTACAAAATCGTTCATCGCTAGCCCGCGAGATCTATGCAAATTTTCAGGATAAAAACTATCATACGTCCTTCCCAGCGTGTCGAACTATCTCCATATCATCTAAATTGGTAAAGCGGTTTAGACGTGAAAAGGTTACAGACAGACGAACAGACTGAGTTACTTTCGTTATAATATTAGTTTAGATCACGATACAATTGACACCAATTGACCCTAGTTCCAAAGGAAGCAATGCTTGTGTTATAGGAACTAAGGAACGGATCTTCTTCTCAATCTCTCTCACTCACACTCTTTGCAAAGCGGTCGTGATCAACAGCAGCACGGCTAATACGAAATTCGAAAATCGAAGTTCATGTCATTCCGTCCCTCTGACACTTATACTATTTAATACGAGAGTGAGAGGGACGGCACGAAACGAACATCGATTTTCGATTTGGGCTTCTGGTCAGTCAGGTGCAGACATTCGACTGCGTAGGTATTCGACGCGTAGAATAACGAGAGCCAAAGCCATAGCCAAGCGAATTAGCTCGTTGAAATGGCAATGGGTAGGCCATATCCACAGAGAACAGGTGGTCGTTAAGGGCGAAAAGTTCTCGAATGGAGACCATGGATCGGCAAACGCAGCGTAGGACATCCATCAGCGACTTGGACAGATGACCTGGTTAAAGCCGCAGGTTCACGGTGGATGCAGGCTGGTTCCAACCGAAGCAAATGGAGGTCTATGGGGGAGGCCTATGTCCTACAGTGATCATCCTATGGCTGATATGATGATGATGATGACTCATGCAGTCTTCAGTCCATTCTTGTGGGTGGTGACGTGCAGTGAGCTACGGCGGTGAGAGAGTGCCAGTAGCTGCACTCACACGCACTCGTCAGCATAAGAAGCAGGTAGGTGACACTACCGCCTTACCCTCATTGGACGCCCCTGGTTGCTTGCCTGTTGCTTGTGCTAGCGGGTGCATGTGAATGCTGCTAGTGCTACCTACCTTTAGGGGCTGTTTCACCATCCATTGATTAGTGTTAAGTGACGGTTAAATGTGATGCCGTCTCTATTTGTTTTGTTCGAATAGACGGAGACGGCATCACATTTAACCGTCGGTTAACGCTAATCAATGGATGGTGAAACAGCCCTTAATGTTTCCTCATAAATTTAACTTTAAATAAATCTATTAGAAGATAACCTAACCAACAGAAAGTTGGAAAACCCCCGACTTTGTCATTACAAAGTTCAATATCTCAAAAACGGCTAAACCGATTTTGATGAAACATGTCTAAGAACCATTGCTAGAAAACCTGCTTTCAAATACAAAAACCGCATTCAAATCGGTCCATCCGTTTAAGAGCTACGGGGTCACAGACAGACACACAGATACACAGACACACATAGCGGTCAAACTTATAACACCCCTCTTTTTGCGTCGGTGGTTAAAAATGGTTTCTCACAAACGGTACCCCATAAAGCACGTTGTTGTAGATGTGTTTGATTGGATATCAGCGGAGGGAGCGCAAAAAGACGCGGCGGAATCAATTATATCTCTCTCATAATTTTCTAGGGTATGAAAAAGGACAGCTTGTGTACGACAATCCGTAATGTTACTGACTTTAGAGGTTCCGTATTAAAACGGACTTTATATTAAATAGGTAAAAACATTATTACTTAAAGGCCCTTTTACATGAAAAGTTGTATTTCTCACACTCATTTGGAATTTGATTTGAGATAAGTATAACGCATGTAAACCCTTTATTGTGTAAAATACAGACACAAACGCAATTGATAAACGTTGAGGTACACAAAAGGTGCTTACGTACAAATTGGCGTAACTGAAAAATCTTTACTACTTTCGGTTGTTTTAGATAAGTACCTACTTTAAATTAGATATGAAAGTTGCTTTTGTAGCACACACAACCAATAATGAAAGTCTGAAAATCTTAATTTTTATGTCTATCTATGTCAGTAGGTACTCACCTAAAATACACACGTACACAGGTACATTTTGCTTAGGAGGCTCTGCCAACACTGTATCATAGCCACTGTATCTGTCATAGATACCTACAAATTTGTACCCTTGGAGCGCGAGTCCGACTCGCATTTAGCCGGTTTTTGTTTCTCAAAATCTTATACTATTTTATCGAAGCGATTATTATGTGCCAGAATTCAGTTCTCTAGTAATGTCTCTGAACGAAACCACGAAAAGTTCCTGAAAAAAGACAGGCAGAAATGGTGAGCACGTCCCTTTCTTTTTGACTACGGAACCCTAAAAAACCATTTATCCGCCATTTTTTTCTACTCCATATAGCACTAATCAATCCCTTAAAAACAAAAGCTCGCGTCTGCAGCTGGCGTGCTCCCGTCTTTTGATCTCCGGCCACAGTTCGCTTCGGCCCGATGAGTCGGAAACGGAACGTCTAACATTCAGGTGATGACGTATCTAAACGCTATCACTAATAGTGATTACTATTTACCTATAGCAAATCTAATTTATGAAAAATGTAAACAAAGACGTCATCTACCCGACCATAGACATTTAGTGATGTGAAAACCTAGAACCTTGTGCAAAATCATTAACGTGTCCAGTAAATCGATTAATTTATTAATTTAATACCTATATCAAAGTATTTTTGACTATCTTATTATTTACAATATTTGATTTAATTCCAAAGACTGTTCATTCAATTATAAAAGCAGTAACTCTTTTTTAATTTTAACGTAAGTAAATAAAAATCGCTTATTAATCGATTTTTAAAATGTCTAATTTTCTACCATCTCTACGCTAATCTATTCTACTACAGATTATACTCATGTCCTGAAGACGGCAACAATTATTCTGTCGAAACTGTAGCGACTCAGAAGACAAAAATGGTACCGTAAGTTTGTTCGGATGTCCATTATGTTCTCTTCTGAGAAATACCTACCTACTGCGAATAGCTTCAATAATTTTTGGACTTTTTGTCAATTCAGTTTTTTCATTTTAATATGACTTCGGGTTGTAAACATAGAAGACAGATTCACGAGCTTATTTTTCTTTTTTTTGAGGCTTTGAACACTACAGTCGAAAATGTCAGCCTCACTCGCTCAGTTCCCAACACAAAGGACAGATCAAAGAAGTAGTAAAGGCAAATAAATGGGTTTGTCCAAAGAAATGGCTTGTCAGATGTAGACTCACGAGTTATCACCTCAAAAAGCTATTAATTAGACTTAAAAAAACCGTTCCGCCAAAATGTTTTCATTTCAGTTTGATATCCGTCACTAGCGACGCAGTAATAATTAGAAAACGATTTCTCCAAACGAAACACTCATCCAAAATCCTATCTTCCCACTAATCCTAGATTATTATTTCTACCAGACCATCCAAAGCAAACAAAATACATCCACACCACACACCTACAACATTATGTATACCTATTAGACCCTCTTTCGACTATTCAAGAAATTGCCATTCACGCTCCCAGCGCCGTTTTATATCAGCCCGCACCCTTTGGCCACCCCTGTGTTGCCACCCTTGGAAATGCCTTACATATTTGGCGGGAAAGAAGGATTGCTACAGAGTAGAAATATAAGTCGAGTGTGGCTTGGATACTGGGTTTATTCAGCTTTGTATTTTTATAAGCTTTTTTGAATCCCCGATACAAAAAGAGGAGTGATCTGTAATATATAAAATTCTCGTGTCACAGTGTTTGTAACCAAACTCATCCGAAACGGCTTGATCGATTTCTGAAATGTTTAGTGTAGGTATATTAGGTAGGTCTGAGAATAGGACGTAAACTATTTTTAACAGGTCGGACGGAGTCACGGGCAACAACTAGTAACTTATAACTTTGACACCAATGTCTGTCTGTCCGTTTGTGACGTTGTAGCTCTTAAACGGGTGGATCGATTTCGATGCGATGTTTTTCACTTGAAAGCGAATTTTCTTGCGGTGGATTTTATGTTTTATTAAAATCAATTTAGCTGTTCTTGGAATATTTAACAGCGTCGGAGGTTTTCAACTTTTCTAATTTCTTTGGTTATAATATGCCAATCCACTTACTCCCACTTGAAGACATGGGTTGATTTGAAATTGGTACTTCTAGTACCGATTTACGTTATTTAGTAAAATCTAAGAAAATACATGGAGACCACGGGCAGGAAAACGTAGTGTAGGGCGTCCTGAGGTACGGTGGATGACTTTAATAGGGTCGCTGGCGGCGGATGGACGCGAGGGGCTGAAGACAGAGTGTTGTGGCGCGCCATGGAAGAGACCTATGTCCAGCAGTTGACTGCTGTAGGCTGATGATGATGATGATGAAAATACAGAAGACCATGGACATCGATTCAACGAAACTCTAACGATGTCCTCATTCCTTTTATCGTATAGTTCTTAATAATTCTTCTTAGATGATCAAAACATACAAACTTTAGAAAGCATATTTTTCACACGAAAACTATGTTAATCAAAGCATACGAGTGTATGGGTACATTCTGTTGAAATAGAGTTTAAGCATGCAGGAAATAGGGTCCCACAAAGCAAAGGAAAAAACGCGAAAATATAATAACCTTATTTTTCATAGAACCCTCAATACAAACTTATTTTCTAGCTTTAAATTACTATGGAACACTTAAAGTTTTGTTTTAAGTTTGTGTGATTTCGTCTTATTTAAGCTTTTTTATTTTTATTTAAACTTGTCCTGTTTGATGTTTGGGTCAAATCTTGCCAGTTCATTTTGACAACAAAAAGTACAGTCAGCATAAAAAAAGAGTCTCATTTTAACAGAATTTATTAATTATACGGCCAAGATCCTCGTACAATGTACGCTCAGCTGTACCCTCTCTAGATCGCGAAGATCATCTGCACATCCCCTCTTTAATTGTGGCCCGGACTCATTATTGTCGCATCCTTCGCTTATCTTACGTGCGAGAGAGACGGTTGATATATAAGTCTATTGATTTTTGCTTTTGATGAACGTTTTAGTTTGACGAAAGGAGTTGTTTGAAAAGCGTATAGTGGAAACTAACGGCTTAAGTAAATAGATTGTTTTGTATTTAATAATGAAATAAATAACCATTCTTTCCACTTAAAGTATGATATTTTAAACTAGCTGTTGCCCGCGGCTTCGCCCCTGTTACTTTCTTTATTTTGTTCACACAAACCTTGTCATGAGAATAATGAACACAAAAAAAGTATCCAATTTGGTCCCGTCGTTCGGAAGTTATGCGCTTACATGCATTTCGGTGATTCATTTTTAGTTATATAGATTTGGTATTTAAATGCTTATTGTTGGTCAATTATTTTATTACTTCTCCTAATACTGACAATATTTTAATACAACTTTTAGAGGACATCTCTGACGTCACATTTAACCTTTGACATTCGTCGGGTGACAAACAACATACTAGAAATATGCAAGTTTGTTCACAAATACCCTGATTATTTCATACAGAGAGATAATCAACAAAGCACCTACTCACTACGCCACAGAAATAAATTAAAATTGCCTCCATCCTATCTCAAAATCATTCACACGGTACTTACGCCATGTCTGTAAAAGTATACAATAAATTACCTACCCAAATAAAATCAGAAACAAAAGATAAAAATTATACGACTACTAAAGGATTTTTTTACTCAGAAATGTTACTACAGTAAAATGAATATTTAGAAGAATAAAGAAAAATAGTTATACTGTTATTATTATTGTCATTAAGTGATCTCATTACGCTAGGTATTACTTGTCCTATTATCTATTCATTCTGTGATACCACATAAGTTCAAGTTTGTGTTATTTCTAGATAAATGTATAAGTAGTTTATTTAGATACCTTAATTATATAAAGTTATTTAAGTGTTCCTTAAACTCTTCCTAAAAAATACATGAGGTTAAAATAGCATAAAATGTTATGTATAAGTTAATTAATGTATTAATTTTAAAATTGCCGCGCCCCAACAGGGCATCATTTTTTATAATTTTTTGTAAAAGGTGTTGCAATAAATAAATACTGAATACTGAACAAAAGTCAATAAATGCAAAAAAACATTTTAAGGAAAATCAACCATGTTCATAGACACAAAGACTACCGCGGTCATTACTAATATTTTATTATTTAAATTCGGGTTTGTTACGCGTACCTCGATTTTAGAGAAGCTCGGATTTCGGCACTGTTGCCTGCGCCATGATGACGAGACGACTACCTCACGATCGTGTTTATCATGGCGGTTTACTATCCACCACCATTGAAAGAACCACCGCAAGAAAATTCGCTTTCACATAAAAAACCGCATTAAAATCGGTCCATCCGCTTCAGAGCTACATTGTTACAAACAAACAGACGGATATTGGCGTCAAACTTATTGCATCTGGACCGTTTTTGGATTCCCTAAGTCATCATCATCATCATCAGTCCGAAGAGGTTCACTGCTGAACAAAGGCTTCCCCCTTAGAACGCCACAATGAACGACAACTCGCCACTGGCATCCACTGGCTGCCCCTTGCCCCCAATTCCCTAAGTCATACAAAAATCTTATTTACAATGTACAATCTCATAATTCGGTATTTGACTATTTTAAGGGTTCCGTACCTCGAAAGGAAAAAACGGAACCCTTATAGGATAACTTTGTTGTCCGTCCGTTCGTCTGTCAAGACCCATTTTCTCAAGAATGCATGGAGGTATCAAGCTGAAATTTATATCAAATACTCAGGTCTCTGTCCCTTGGAGCAGTGAAAAAATCAAACTTCTAAGCCAACGCAATCAAAAGATACAGCCGTTTATGCTGCAAATTTTCGAAACTCGCAAGGGAATCAAAACCTACAGAGTACTTCCCGTGAATTCAGAATCTTGAAATTTGGTACGAAGCAACGTCTTGTAGCACAGATAAAGGAAAAATTTTTAGTTACATAAAAAAATATTTTTTAATAATTTTAAAGTTACTACCTACAGGTTTGTACGGAACCCTCGGTGCGCGAGTCCGACTCGCACTCCGCTCGTTTTTTTATTTAGTTTATAAATTGAAACTTGACAATGCATGTAATCCGACAGAAAACCATTTTTAAGATATCTTTAAATATAACAGAGTTATAAAGGTTTGAATTTCAAGATTAGACAGAGAAAGAATTACTTGCATGTGACGTCACACGCGAGTAGCGCCATACTTGCTGCATAGAGAAAAGCGTTTTAGAAAGAGACAGATATATAGATTTTACAAAAAATCGCTATAAATCCAATTTTAAACCGAATTATTTTTTCTCTTCGCTAAACATTGTCTATGTATCTATGTATATTGTTATACTTACTCGTAAGTAATAATATAACCCTAGTGCCATCCACGTAGACTCGTGATTTTGTCAAAATAAGACATTAATGTCATTGGAATAAGGACCACGGCACGCGTTATCGTGAATGACTCTACCTACTATAAAGGACATGGCAAATTCAACAGTTGTCAAATATCGTATTGTACAAAATAATGTAGCTTAAATAAAGATGTTCCATTTACAACGTTAATTTAATGAAAACTCACATATTAGCATGAACGTTTGAAGTAATGTTATTCCGACCGCAGATAGAATTCAATAAGACACAAAGTGCTGAGAGCGTGTGTAGAAACCTATTATTTCGAGCGCCATTTTGGAAATTAACGAATTCCCTGCTAAATTCTAAACAGCAGACGATGTGGTTACACCGGCAGGCATTAATAGTTAAAGCTTTATTTAATTAAGAGTTTCATCTTCATTAACAATTTTATTTTGTTACGATTGCAATGTGGCAAATTTCGTTTTGATCGAAGAAAAAATATTTGAAACGATTATTCTATCAAAAGTTGAAATGCGTTCGGACAAGCAATTTTACAGATCTAATGAGTATTTGGTCAAATAAGTGAGTTTCAGTAAACTCCAGTAAGCTAGTTGAGAAAGTAAGATAAATACGACCTTTTCCAACAAAATACGACGGAATAGTTATTTGTGTCACAAGGGAGCAAAATGTTGTATTTACGGCGAGGGCGTACATTGAATCCAGAATGTAGCGAAGGATTCTACAATAGAATCCTGAGCGTAGCGAGGGATATTCTAAAGTAGAATCCTGAGCGTAATGAGGGATTCAAGAGTTAACGCCCAAGGTGAAAATAATTTTGCTCCCGAGTGGCTCATACAACTTTTAAGCATTAAGAAACTTGAAAAAAAATATTCTATATATTATTAAAGAACAACCAGCATAGAAAATGGCGTGGTTTTACAATTATCAATTTCAAAAAATGGCATTTGCAATAAAACACTTAGAAAAGCCTTGAACAGAAAAGTTGCACTTTGCTCCCTCTCGTCAGGGAGGAAAAGTTACTTTTCTGAAGGAGAGGTGTGAAAAAATATTTTCACTACACCAGTACGCAGTGCACAATTTTATTATTTGGGAACTAAGGTTTTAATACAATTTTTCTCAAGTAACACAAACAAGGAATGTTTATATTGTATTGCGGTGCGGTGGTAGATATGTTTCTAAACGTTGGTCGATGTTCAAAGCGTAGTGCGTCAAAGGCGGGATTGCAAAATCTTATGTACTATATACAAAAAAATCAGCCTGGAAACTTTAAATCACCTTAAAGTTTTTAAAACAACTTGCATAAGTAGATTCAAGGTGCTCCCTTTTTTAGCGTCGTAATACTTGGTCCCAAATCATCAAACCGCCTTATTATATTGCATCAACCCACACCCAACGCTATCCCTTCCTTTCAGGGTTTGCTTTACATCAAACCAGCGCTCCTTTGTCAGGAGATTAGTACAAAGTAACAAGTAGGTATTAGGACTGCTAATGAATACCACAAGTCAGTCGCTGTCGGGCAGAGTAGAGATGGTTGAAAAATAACGTCACGATGAAAAATCACAGTGACCTGCCGTCTAAAAGTATCACCCTGACAACAGGAGAAACAACGTTACAAAATCACGAAGGTCGTTCCTTCGTTTCTTAGGTGTCTCTGACAATCACGCAACGTACGTTTTGGTATCTACTAAATAACCGTCACTAAAATAATTTGGATTTTACGAAAATTATGACTGTGAAAAATGTACACGAAGCAAACTAATTTATTTTTAAAGTAGTGAAGATAAGTAATAATAAGTGAAAGCCGACGATTATGTTATATATACACCAACCGTACTGATTGAATTGATTCCCAAAATGCTTAATATCTAGTGTGTTTACCAAAACGTATATTATAAGTATATGCGAGCGGCCGGGGTTACCAACGTGACAAAGTTACGATTATTTTTCACAGTGACTTTTTTGTCAAACAGGGTCACGTCACGGCGAAAGCAAATCGCTCCCATCGCTAGGCTAGAGTTTAATAATAAAGTAAAAGGGCAGTTGGCTGAAATACCCAAAATATCTAATGGAACGTAGGTGGATGGACTAATCTTAGCCAACTGGATTAATTATTGCCTATTAGGTAGGTGAAATGCCACAATGTTTATCTTCGGGACAACTTACATGTTTTAGTAGGTAAAAAGTGGTTTGGAAACTGTCCAGTGGTAATTTAAATAGAGTGGGCTCAGTTTAATTGGATATATTTACTTTATAATTCACTCTTTGTTACTATTAGGGTTCCGTGCCTCAAATGGAACCTTTATAAGATCACTTTATTGTCCATCTGTCTGTCTTTCTAATTAACGTGCACATTTTCTCACGGTAATTATACGGATAGGTATTTATTAAGTTATTTCAGACACTCTTGCTACTGTAGTGCCACTTTGGAGTATCTAGATATCGCTTAACTCTGGACACTGTTACAACTTTTCCCCCACCATCATCATCATAATCAGCCTTAGGACGTCCGCTGTACGACATAAATAGACCTCCCCCATAGGACCTCCAGTTGTTTCGGTTGGAAGCGGCCAGCACCGTGAACCCAGGGCTTTAACCAGGGCCTGTCCATCTCGTTGATGGACGTCCTATGTTGCGCTTCCCAATCCACGGTTTCCATTCGAGTACATTTCTACCCTAACGGTCTTCCCCCGCCTTAAGAAATTGTTCTCCTAATCTACACCCTATAAAAATATGTTAAAGCAATTCAAATCAATGACTGATTTTGTCAGAGCTGAAGTTTATTTTCATTCCTGGCAACTAAATTGACGTTTGCGTGCTAAACGCGGGAAGCGCACAAATGGCGACATGTCAAGGCGGCGAGGCGGGAACGTTAATGGCGGATAGGGCTGGCTTGGCACGTTTTCAGATGGACATCTCTTTAAATTTTGGTCGAGGTATAAGTCGATACGTCGTCAGAAGAGCTGGCACGAATTAATTGAATGAGTAAATGAAAGTGTTTGTGTGTCATCTATTTGAATAACACTTCACACAAACATGCATCAGTAACTGCCCTACAAATATGTCTATTTAAATTGCATTACTTTCGATCGATGCATACGTGCCAGCTTTTGTGAATCTGTACTTTTAGTTCAATGCATTCTTTTGAGATTTGTTAATTTGGTTAAAATTGCTTAACGTATTTTTACAAGCTTTTATTTAGTCGCTTCTTTTTAGCTTGCCTTGTCTAGTAGGTAATTAAAAAAAAATCCCCATATCCTGATTGTGGAGTGTTGACTGATTGATCTCGAATTTAGTACAGATGCAGTGAATAATGTTTTTCCATCGCATTTTGTCGGAGAAGTTCGTATTTATCTTGTTTCTCAACTAGCTTACTGAATTGAAAATACAAACTGAAATATAGATGCACAGAAACACCAGAAAAATAAGTCCAGCACTGGGAATCGAACCCAGGTCCTCGGCATTATGTGCCACACACGAATTTCCCCTATGCACCACATATCTCAGCTTGTGTGTTTCTTATTTAGCCACTTAAGCAGTGACGCTAGCGACATCTATACCGTAGCCCTCGTCGAGAAACTTTCGGCATTCCGTTGGAACTAACCGCTCACCCGGACAAGAGATATCGTTATTTTTTGGAATCTTTTTGTATTTTTTATTTCAATTCCAAATTTTTACTTTTACGGTCATCTCCCGTAAAACCTAAATTGAAAATGGTAAAAGCGTATAGTAAAAGCTTACTGAAGTTTACTGAAGATTGAGTAAGCAAGGTAAATACGAACATATCCGGCAAAATACGATCGAAAAACATTACGCAATAGATCTGTTACGGATATAATTATAGTTTGAATGTCATGCAAATACGGTCAATATAAGAACATGTCGGCAAAACGGAATGTGTAAAATTATTTTTCTACAAAAAATAGTTTAATTTACTTCTGCATATGGAAGCCGAGCCCCTCAAGAGTGAGTGATGAGATGAATGTTGTAGTTGAATCTTAATGAACGAGGGTGACGTCTGCTCGAAGGGGCTTAATTTTATGAATATTAACAGGACTAAGACTTGAGATCGTAACTTACGAGTATTCCACCAGTCATCAAGCTATCAAACTGTTTAACAGACGCATAGCTAACTGGCCTAAAAAGTGTCGAATGTGTAAGTGCATTTTAAACTATATTTTAAATACAATACATAGATCGTTACTTTTTAATAGATAAAGTATCAAAAAAAAAACATTTGCCATTATTGTGGGGGAGGTCTATGTCCAGCAGTAGACGTCTTTCGGCTGGCATGATGATATGCCAGTATTATTTTTGGCAAAGATAAAGAGTACTCTACCCTGTCCTGTCGAAAATGCTCTAACCCTAAATATCTCGCGAGCCTTCTGTAATTGAAAACTTGCTATAGTTTAGGCGCACTGACAGTTTAAATGGTCCTTGCGTAATGTTCGCCGGGATTTATAGAAGCCAGATAGCTGTGGGTGCATTAAAATAGACGGTGGCAACTGTACCTACCTACTGTTGTTTAATATACTGCCCTGACCTTATAATATAGAAAGGAGGTACGTGCAGAAGTGACTCATTCCAGCCTATATACGTCCCACTGCTGGGCATAGACCTCCTCTCAGAGTGAAAGGGCTTGGTCCGTAGTTCCATAAACATTGTCTATATACGATCAATGAAAATGGCGATAATCCTCAAATCACAAACACCGTGACTGGCTGTTTAGGGGTTTCCAAATAAAAAAATAAAAAAACTTTAATCCCTAGAGATTAATAAAAAGCTTGATTCCCGATATGCAGACTAAATTAACATTTAAGAGCATGAGAAGTGAAAAAAATATTATGAGAGCGAGGCAAACGAGCATGTGGGTCATTTGATGGGAAATGATCACCATCAATTGGTTTTAAAGGAAATAATAACACTAATAATTACTTAAGCTCTCGAGAGACACATACTCGTATAAATAAATCTACATAAATTTATTTCTTATTCAAGTTGAATATTAAATTATCTTTTATGAAGCCGTGGTGGCCGAGTGGGTTGACCTATGGCCTCTCAAGCAGAGGATCGCGGGTTCAAACCCCGGCTCGCACCTCTGTGTTTTTCGAAATTCATGTGCGGAATTTCATTTGAAATTTACCACGAGCTCTACGGTGAAGGAAAACATCGTGAGGAAACCTGCACAAACCTGCGAAGCAATTCAACGGTGTGTGTGTGAAGTTCCCAATCCGCACTGGGCCCGCGTGGGAACTACTGCCCAAGCCCTCTCATTCTGAGAGGAGGCCTGTGCCCAGCAGTGGGACGTATATAGGCTGGGATGATGATGATGATGATGATCATAATTAGATATTCTATGGAACGCTGAAATGTAAAACGTAAAGGTACATCTAAAAGTAACAACGTTCAAGGAAACGGGTCAGCTATAAACCCGGCTGTAACTATAAATTCAGCGTCCACCAAGTAGTGTTAAACTTCTCAAACGGCGCGGCCAAAGTACATAGCAACTCGCTCAGTTAATTGTTAAGCACAGCGTGCGTTTTTGCTGCCACATTACTCTGGGGGCCGGGAAAGTTCCACCCGGCGGAACCAGGCGCTAGAACTTTCTAGAACTTTCTAGACTATATACAGCCCACAAAGGTACGTGCCTGGACCGTATCATCACATCACCACTATCTGCTTTGCCATGCAAATGAGTTGGAAACTACGCGGAGTAAGAAAAGTGGCGCGGACGCCTGACGGTAACGAGTTATGAAGGACTGGCTGGTTTAGTTTGTTTGGTGCCAGAATAAGATGGATGTTTAATTGTAATACATTTTTTCTACTTGTAATTGTTAAAGTAAATTGCTGTTAAAAATACTTTTCATGCATTTTTACCCGAATGCAATGATTTGCGCTGACTGGACTTACGTTATCGCCCATATTCATCATCCCAGCCTATATACGTCCCACTGCTGGGCACAGGCCTCCTCTCAGAACAAGAGGGCTGGGGCCATAGTTCCCACGCTGGCCCAGTGCGGATTGGGAACTTCGCACGCACCATTGAATCGCTTCGCAGGTTTGTGCAGGTTTCCTCACGATGTTTTTCCTTCACCGCTAAGCTCGTGGTAAATTTCAAATGTAATTCCGCACATGAATTTCGAAAAACTCAGAGGTGCGAGCCGGGGTTCGAACCCGCGACCCTCTGCTTGAGAGGCGATAGGTCAAACCACTAGGCCACCACGGCCATCGCCCATATTATGTTGAAATTTTTATATGCATGCGTATCATTAGTTTGTCTGTACCTTGTTTAATAGCCATTGTTTTTGTTACTTTTTTATATCTCATTTTTTACATTTTGTGAACTTATTTTGATTGTAAGTAGGTATAATTAATTTTATTACATTGAAATTTCACTATTCATTCGAAAAATTGTTTCTATTTCAATTACCACGAATATTAATTATATTTTAATTACTAATTATGTATTATTTTTTGTATGTAGAAGAAGTAGGTACTTGACATGTGTTCATAATGTATTTTTTCAGAAGCTAATAAATAAGTATCTAATTACCAATCCGCACCTAACAAATCAAATCAGATTAAATAGTAGAACTGAATGAAATTAGATTTGCAAAAAGTAACGTAGGTACTTACACATGGAAAGCGTATTCACTATAAAAAATGATGATAAAGTAAAACTAACCAAGGAAGCTTCGTTATACTTAATTCTAAATGACTACAATGATAATCTCAAATGAACAGTTGTTCATACAACTATTTTTTTACATACATATAAAAACATAAAGAACTAACTTAAGATATTTTAACTAAATATACAACTATTCTAAATTTGTTTTATAAAAATATCATAATGAACATTGTATAACTAAATGACATGAAAAGGTCAGATGTCACGTAACCCAGGATCTATGTACCTACCCTATTACAAAATACCTATCGGTCGTAATGATACGAAGAAGCGGGCGGGTGCTAGGGCGGGCGGAAGGCAAAAGTTCGAAATAGTTGCGCCTCTGTACCGCCCACGCCGCCACAGTGGCGCCAATAGACTAAATCCCTAAAAATATATGTATATTATATATAATACGGTATTTGACAACTGATGAATTTGCCATATCCTGTATCCATACTAATATTATAAATGCGAAATTGTGTATGTTTGTATATTTGTCAGTCTTTTACGTCAAGACGGAGAGACGGATCGACGTGATTTTTGGCATAGAGACAGTTTATGGGCCAGAGAGTGACATAGGCTACTTTTTATCCCAGAAAAATGCACAGTTCCCGAGGGAACGGCGCGCGATAACCGAATTCCACGCGTGCAAAGCCGCGGCCAAAAGCTAGTATTATTATAAAAATATAGATACGCAGTCAATATTTTATCATCATCATGTGAGCCGAAAGACGTCCACTGCTGGACATAGGCCTCCCCAAGGCTCTCCGCTCAGACCGGTCTTATGCTTTCCATATCCACCGCGATCCCACGATCTTTGGTAGCCGGGCCTCTGCCGGTGATAAACTATAGCATCCCCTGCCCCGCCGTTGCCATGGCCGCTATCGGAGCCAGGAATAGTAGGGCCACCGGGGACTTAGGGTTCTGGGCTGATTTTGGGGGGAAAATTCCGCATGGCAGGCGGGTTGGCGACCGCAGTTATACCAGAAGAGATGGGCCAACAACCTGACGTCACATGCAAGTAAGTGTTTCTCTGTCTGATGTTAAAATTTCATTTCCAATAGCCGGTCATCACTTCAGAGCTATCGCTTCCAGGCCAATCCACCACCAGCACCACCACCACTAACCACCTAGGATAGACTAATTTTAACCCCCAACGCAAAAAGAGGGGTATCATAAGTTTGACCGCTATGCGTGTGTGTTAAAAAAAAAACTGTTTATTTCTCTGAAAATATTTTCTGTACAAATTTAGGTATTAAAGATTATTGGAGTTAGGGATTGTTAATACAATTCATTATTATTTCATTATTATCATTTTTAAAACAATAGAACATTTTTTAGCACAATAGGGTAGACATGTGGTAAGTAGTATATTTATTTAGTTATGAAATATCACTTGAGGACTCGTCTTATCTGATTACCGGGTACATTTTCCAGTTTTATTTGTAGTTTACTTGGAAATCCATTTAAAATACTGAACAGTATGCTCGTCCATATTCTTTGGCCATATACATTGTTACACCTTGATATTATATAGGCAGTGTCTGTCTGTCTGTGGCACCGTAGCTCTTAAACGGGTGGAACGATTTGAATGAAGTTTTTTTTTTAAATTGAAATCAGGTTTTCTAGCGATGGTTGTTAGACATATTATGTTTCATCAAAATGGGTTAAGCCGCTTTTGAGATATTGAACTTTGAAGTGACAAAGTCGGGTTTTCCAACATTTTGTCAGTTAGGTTATAAAAGTCGTAGTTTCCTAAAATGTTTCATTATGTGCATGCGTAGGCTAACAAAATACAAACATTTACATTAATTTATTCAGCAAACGGCTCCCACTGTAGCAAGCCCCGCGCTATCTGAGAAAGTAATTTATAAAGTTGGATGGCTCGGCGATAGCTCGGCATTATTTATCTTGCCCGTGCCTCTATATACCTGCTATATACCTGCTATGTGCTAACGTCGTTTCACTATTTCGCAACAATACGAAATAGTGCGTCATGAATGCAATGAAAATGTTTATGGATAGGTAGAACAAGCTTTATAATAAAGGAAATAATGTATTCATAACCTTACCCACAAAAATTTGGAAAACCCCCGACTTTGTCACTTCAAAGTTCAATATTTCAAAAACGGCTAAACAAACGGTGCCACAGGCAGACAGACAGACAGAGTGGTCAAACTTATAACACCCCTCTTTTTGCGTCGGGGGTTAAAAAGGGATGTACGAGCAATACGACAGAAAGAAGAAAGATAGAAAATAATGAATTTAGTACACGCACTTTAAGTTTTTATGAAGCAAAAGCATCTGCTGGTCGCAAACTAGGCTGAGCCTGTATCTTGGGACCTGGTGATTTGGATAACATAAAAAAAAACCATAATATTAAATACAGATAGACAGACAAAAAGAAAGTGAGTGACTTTGTTCATAAAAGAAGAATCATAAAGCTGTAGGTTTACATTATAAAAGTTCATCATTGTGTTTTACATAAACAAAAAACGCTTGCTTGAAGTATTTACTATTATTATACTTTAATAAAACCGTGAGTGATGATTTAGGAAATTGCATACGTCTTTATAATAAAATTCCAAAAAATATTGTAAATGAAACAGATACAGAATTCAGATCTATTGTCAAGAAGACATTAATATCTAAGGCGTATTATAAAGTTAATGATTATATCATGGACAGGGATATTTGGAAATAATTCCGATCCGCATTAGCGATCCCTTCAAATAGCGAACCTAACTTGTTAAATACTTGTGATGTATAGATATCATTTAATAATATTGTAAACCTGTTTAAAAAAATATACCTCTTTGAGTTTCTTGCCGGATTCTTCTCAACAGAGGTTTTTCCGAACCGGTGGTAGTTTTTTTTTGACATTCATAAGTGCTTGTTATAGCTTAAATTGAATAAAGATATTTTGACTTTGACTTTGACTTTGAAAACCTAATTTAAAATTTAAGGCTCTTTTTTCCAGCTATAAGCCATACCTACGGTCGTGTCTTTAAGTTAAAAACACTAAAAAAAAATTTTTTAGAGTACCCCTACAGACGTAAAGTGAGGGTGATTTTTTTTTCTCATCCAACCTTGTAGTCTGGGGTATCGTTGGATAGGTCTTTTAAAACCATTAGGTGGTTGCTATAATACCATTTTTCGATTCAGTGATTTTTTTGCAAAATATTCAACTTTAAAGTGCAAATTTTCATTAAAATCGAGCGTCCCCCCCCTCTAAAATCTAAACCGGTGGGTGGAAAAATTTGAAGAAATTCAGGATGGTATTAAGTATATCAAACTTACTAGGAAAATGATAACGGTTAAGTTTTCTTGACAATTATTAGTAGTTTAAGAGTAAATAGCAGCCTAAGGTAGAAAATATACCTAAACTTGGAATATTCTGTACAAAACATGAAATCCTTAAAAAAATATTACTTAATTTTTTCGTAATGGCTACGGAAACCTATTTCGGACGTGTCTGACACGCTTTTAGCCGGTTTTTCTTTGTGCTGCGGATTGATTCTGGTATTAAGATTGATATATTTCTATGGCTTTCAATCTGAAATGAATATTTTGTCACAGTGCAAGGAACTGGTAAACACATTGGGCTGAGATTCTAAATTAGTTTATTGTTTATTTGTATTCTGTGTGCTTATCCTGTACTGTTCGTGTTGGCAAATAAATCAATCTTCTTTCTTTCTTTCTTTAATATTGTTATTACCTATTTTGGATCCATCCGCCGAACAAATTTATAGTTTAATACACATAGAATTTAAATAGTATTTCGTTTCCCTTTCAACTAACCAAGCCGTTATTTGGACCGATCCATAAATTAAATTTGTAAAAGGATCGCCTTCGGGTCCAACTTCCCATCTTAATTTGGGTTCAACGACCTCCGTACCCTTCGCGATTAATGTCCTAGGGGTCAGAAAGACTCGCTAATACAGTGAAATTAAGATTACCCCTCGACATCTGTGACCCCAAAACTTCCCCCTTGGCCGTCTTTATTGCTAAGGGTAGGTATTGGTTTAAGTGCGAGACAAAAGGACGCCATTGCGAAATTTTGCGCCGCCATAGTTTGGGGTGGCGTGGGGTCGGCAAGTACGAAATGTCAATTGGATTATATATGACAAAAGAGCGGCGCAAAAAGTACCCAAGGTGCTTTTTGCTGCTGAAGTAATTCTTAAAAACAAAAGGTTTATAAACTCATGATTATAAGTCAGGGACGGTCCGAATAGTTTAGTTTTTTTAGATCTTCAGTAAAAAAAAATGTGAAATATTTAGATAATGGGCAGTGGCATTTCTTTTTATTACAGCCTATCCATTTTTACAAAATATTATAAATGCAAAAGTGAATCTGTCTGTCTATCTATATTTTTGTTACCTCTTCACGATGAAGCGGTTTAAAGGTGAATTTTACAATAAGTTCCTGTAGAATAGTGATAATCGAATATTATTTATAGACGGAGTCATCAGTAATGCAAATAAAAAAGAAGTTTGTGCCAGATTTGCCAGAATTAGGCTTAAGAGAAGTTTCCCTGCCGGCCGCGCGGCCGCGTTAGGTATTCGCGGTATTTCGTTTGGGATATTGCTGTCTTTATCGCTCGTGACATAAGCGCTCGCAGCCGTCCCCCAAAACATCCCGAGATAGCTGAGAACGAATTTTGTATTATTTATACGTCCAAAAGTAATGCTAATAAAAAGAGATAGCTGCGGCCGCGCGGCCGCGTTATATTCGCGGCGGATATGAATTTGCCGGGTTTCCGCAACGACTCCTAATTTATATCGATAGCTGTAGGCTTTTCAATTGCGGTTGAATTTGCACAAAATAGCACAAAAATCAATGATATTTTACAATCAAGATATTCATTACATTTTCTATGCCTGTGGTTTGTTCAATTTTTGTAAAAATGCTTTATTAGTCTGTAATTCTCGTGCAAAGTTGACATCTTTTTTTTGTCGACTTTTGAGCTCCTGTAATTCTGATATTACACATTTATATGAAAATCTGAAACACCACAGGCATAGATAATTACGTCTAGTTCATACTTACAAAATTTCATCTATTTCTGTTGCCTAGTTTTCAAATGAGACTGGGACTACGTTTGTATGTAGAATGGAACGAAGAGACTTCTCTTAAACCTTCCACCTTGCTGCACTGAAATGATTCGACTAGAGCTGCGATAGATAGGTAAATGAAGCGTTTCTATTGGTTCATGACAAACAAATTGCTTGCAACGAATCCTCGCACATCTCTGGTGGAAACGCAACCTTACTTTAATACTCTGGCTACAATTTCAGAATGTGTGTTAGGTGATAAGGTCGGGCTGTTAAATTGACGGCGGGTGTTAGAAGTACAACCTAGGGCTAGGTATATTGTCTAACGCAATTAGAATCTCCGGTGCATTCACAATTTCTTCCTGTTTTAGTATAGTAGAAGGGTAGAAAGAGATATTTTTTTTACGAGGGAGGCAAACGAGCAAGCAGGTTATACAATACAATACAATACCAAGACTCTTTATTGTACACCAGACATAGTAAGCGATAGAGAAAACAGATACACAGAGAAAAAAAAATGTTATGTGTTGTGTGTGTTGTTGTGTTATGTGTTATGTTATGTTGTGTATGTTATACGATGGGATATGATCTTTTACACGTCATTTTTTAAACTACCAGCGCTTTCGGAAAGACCACGATATAAATTTTGGGATTTCCCAGGGGATTTTTTAAAAATCCCGGAATTTTAATTGTAACTACAATATTGAATAATTTACGCGTGCGAAGCCGCGGGTAAACTCTAGTTTGACGTAAAATAAATAGCTCTAAAGTCCATTACGCCCCATGTCCAATAGTGGCCAAGTCCAAAGCTAGCAATTAAAACTTCTTTGAGCGCCGCCTCACTTCACAGTTCATAATTGGAAAAGTTTGGGACCACACAAAGGTTCCTTGCGACAATTCGGACCGTAATGCTCTATAATTAATTTGAATCGCGAGTTTTAAAGGTCCATTAGGCTCGTCAGAATGTATTTTGCAAATATTTAACAGTCGCTTTAACTACACAGTGTGTATATAATTTATACGGAATATTTGAATAGTTGGTTTGGTTAGTGTTGCTGAAGAACTCTGCAAATATTTTTCACTATTTTTAAGAATAATTGATTCATATAGAAGCAAAGTCAGCAACATCCCTTTTTTACTGTAGCAACTTACCTACTTTACTTTACGAGATGATGAAGTGTAAATTAAAAAAAAACCGGTCAAGTGCGAGTCGGACTCGCGCACCGAGGGTCCCGAACAAATTATTTAAAAAAATATTTTTATTATATGATGTGAACAAAAATTATGCTTTTTGCAATTTTTCTTTTATCTGTGCTATAAGACGTTTCTTCGTACCAAATTTCAAGATTCTATATTCACGGAAAGTACCCCGTAGGTTTTGATACCTTTGCGAATGTCGAAAATTTGCAGCATAAACGGCTGTATCTTTTTATTGCGTTGCTTCAGAAGTTTGTTTTTTTTTTCACAGCTCTGAGGGACAGTAGATCTGAGTATTTGGTATAATTTCAGCTTGATACCTCCACGCGTTCCTGAGAAAAAGGGACTTGACAGACAGACAGACAGACGGACAAAAAGTGATCCTATAAGGGTTCCGTTTTTAAAAAATCTTCTGTACGCTTTTCATTTGAAGTAGATGTTTTTAACTTTGCTTCTATATGACTCAATTATAATAATAAATAATTTATTTCGGAGAGTCTCCAAATCCATTTTAAATAGGGAAGTATTAGGTTCTTTTTTTATTTGTTCAAATGTGTTCACTAGACTTTACCCGTGGCTGTGCACACACAAATCATTACATCTGACAGTTACATTGAAATTTCGGGATTTGGCTAATTTTCCACGGGTATTTCCAAACATTACATCGTGGATTTCATGATCGTTACACACGTTGCGAATTTAATAACGACATTTTATTCTGATCCCGTGGGAATATCGGGTGAAAATAGCCTATGTGTTATTCCAGGCGCACAACTGTCAAATTTCATCCAAATTCGTCCAGTCGTTTCAGCGTGAAGGAGTAAAAAAAATGTACTTCAAGAGTTGAGTAGGTACTATCAGCTGTAAAAATGTTGGTACCTAATTTTTTAATTAGCACCTTCTATCTAAATCTATGAAAGAGTACTCTAGTACTTTATCAGGTACATATTATCAGTTCGAATGATGTTGGCACCTAATTTGCTAGAAATAGAAATATATTTTATTTGCATTAAAATGTACTACTTGCATTAATGTTAACTTTATATCTATACCTATGTAAGAATAACGTGATGTCTGACTATAAACTACAGACAATGAACAGCTTAAACCACTGAAGACTGAGAGACTCATAATTTGTCAGGCATATTCCTCGGGTATCATAGCAGCGCACTAAGAAGGATTTTCCGAAATGCCCACGAAACAGAGAGCACCATTGTGTTATTCCTCACGAGAGCGAAGCCGCGGGAAAAAACAAGTTAATTCCAAAACAATTCTACACAAAACCCAACTCGACAAAGACGAAACTAAATGATAAATACCTCTTATCTCTTGTGACGGACCATTTAAACCCATTATAACAGCTCACAAAGGCAACATAACGAGACACCGAAGCTTGTGCACACACGTTCATGAACGCTTCTGTACATTACATCTATATACCCAAGACGTATTCATTTGCGATACTTGTGTATACGAGTACATTATATTAACTAGAAGAGTTGGTTCACTCAAGTTCTAAGACAATAGACGTGCACCAATGGACACCCTGTATAGACAAAGAGGCGGTCGTCAATAGAAGGTATTATTTAAAACAGATTGAATAATAGTTGTAGTGCCGTCCTCTGCGACAGGCTTAGTTGTGAAAGGGACAGACGCGCTTTCAGTGATCGATGTAAGTAATTAACAGCAATGTAATAGAGAAAGTCTTCTTCTCTTTTAAAATATGGCTTTTCTGTCCTAATTAATAGGACAATTTCGCCAGTGTCAAGGTAAACTCTCTTTGAGAGGGACGTTGTACGGTAATTGTAGTTTTTGCAACTTGATAGTAAAATTCCAGAAACCACGTGGAGACCACTTGCGCATTAAAAAATGTTAGACACGAGAGCAATATAGAATTTTGGATCACTGTTCACTGTTAAGGTTAATCGCCGCATAAAAACTATCAAAATTATACTTCAACTACACTCTAAGCACTCTCATAACCATCTTGTTGTAAGACGTAGGTCATACGTATGTCAGGAACCAGGAAAAGATGACGATGATGATGATGATGTCGAAGCTACAAAAATATCACAAATTTAAGAAAGAAAGAAAGAAAATACATTTATTCACAACACAAGACACAACAATAGTATTAAGTACAAATAGACAACACGTAGGAAAGTATGTGTCATTGCGGATTTACAAAACAACCAAGCAGGAAGTACAAGCTTTGCTTAGTTTGGGACTAGGTCAATTGATGTCAAGTGTCCCATGATATTTATTTATTTAACTTTTATATCTCATTGTAAAACTTTTTGTAGACATTATGTTAAAGTGAGTACTTACACGATAAAATCCGGGCATGCCTGTTCTGGTGTATCTTTGTAATGAATGCTAATTTTCAAGCAGCACTTTTTTTAAGTAATTAGTGGATATGAAACTACATAATAAAAATTTAATCATCTGGCGTCTGTGAGTTTTAGCTTTATATATTAGACTGTGCCTAAATTATTTTGTACAGCGTCTTCTGACGGTCTTTTCTAGGTTTTTATGTAAAGTTAATATATTTTTTTAAATTGGACAATCCACTTTAAAGCTTATAACATTGTCTTTACAAGACAGCTAATATTTTTCGAATTGAATTCAGATTTAGGTAGTTTGGAAGTGTTTTAACTTTGGGGAATTTGCCTTTTTGCCGGAAACTGCCTCCCAGGATATAAAAACTACTTTTGGTGCTTGGATTAGAAAGTTTTCCCGACTCCCCCAAGTAGAAAACAGTAACAACATGATTTTTATTGGAAAGATAATATCCTAGTGAGCGTAAAACAGCTTTTGAAAATAATACAATTGTGGCATTGAAGTTGAAAACGAGTGAAGATTATCAAAAAACGTTGTACAGAGTAATTTAGGCACAGTGAAATACATATAAAGCTAAAACTCACAGACACTCTAACATTTGTGATTATATTTTTATTATGTTGTTTCATAACCACTGACTATTACAAAAAATTGCTGCTTGAAAATTAGTATTCATTACAAAGATACACCAGAACAGGCATGCCCGGATTTTATCGTGGACAGTCTTTAATTATTTTTGTATAACTATTATTTAACGTGTAACATTAGGCTGTTAGTGTAAAATTTTGATTAAGTTTTTAAACTAAATTCGAAATTTTAAAGAGCATGTAAGGGCACTAAGGCCAAGAGAGATAGCATAGCATTAACATTGTGTAAAAATTACATGGAAGATGATTAAATAAAGAAGTTGTCAAGATGTCTGCTTTAAATTCATAACATTACATCATCGGTTCTTACACAGGACGGAAAAAACTAGGGTTCTTCAAATGGAATATTCCTGTCATATAAAATGAGTAAATATACTATAAAAAAAATATTGACCGCAATTATACACAGAATTGAGACTTCATGTAGTTCTAAAGTAAATATAATCCGTTGTCCTATTGTGCTCGAAAACAAACTCCCGCCATCTAAGTAAATAATACAAGTAAATACCAAATAGCAGCATATTGTATTTGGCCGGGCGTAAACCAGTCTAACTTTGGACTATTTCTACTACATATGTGAACAATATATTTATAATTTTATATTTACAGTAGCGACCAGGCCCGACTTCGCAAGGCTACAATTTTCAAAAAGGTATCTAATCAAGGACACTTCACATTTTTCAGCTTCACTTAAACACTAAACTAGCGCGAAGCCGAGACGGCTTGCTTGAGTAAACATAAATTTTAAAGATGTACTATGTACCTATGTAAGTACTTATACTGAATAAAAATTCCGTGAAAAATTATGTAACTAATGTTGAACAGAACACTGCATTTAAATCCGTCGCATATCTTATAAGATATAAGCGTACAGACAGTGAGAAGTACTTTTTTTTTATTAGCTTGAGGTCCCAGATTCACTTCCCGGTCGGGGCAAATACATATTTGTATAAATAATACAAATGATTCAAGCATAGCATTCATTCCTTCAGCGGCAATGTATTCCATCCTACCTTCCTACCTAACCTACAACCTACCTACCTATTTATATTCTTTTAAAACATCTACTTTGTACAGTCGAGTTCATAAACTTGTGAGCAAAAAATTGATCAAAAATATCTGAACACGATTTCTATTGTTAACGTAGAAGCGTGATATTTTTGATCAAATTTTTGCTCACAAGTTTATGAACTCGACTGTATAATGTGCACCTCTCCACACATGGTACAGTACTCATAATCCAGTAGGTTTACATACAAGCAGTGCATTTAATCTGCATGCCAGATTTGTGTGACATGCACCTGCGGTGACTTACACCTTTGTTGCATCTTTAACCAGGGCAGTATAGAGCTTTGCGTTGGCACTGTAAAGCGGATCGTCTTAGACCAAGCGCTGGGCTTTGACATTGCTGTTTACGATTTAATCGTATATTAATTTGAATTAAATACCGGGTGTGGCCCGTAATATGAGCAAATAATAAAAACATAGATCATACTTGTCAAACTGAACAACATTAGTTCAGCGACTTTTATAAATAAACAGTTTTTTAATATTTATTACACTTTTAATGTATTCGAAGAAGCAATGTAAAGCAAAACTCTTGATGTTTGTAGCGTGACAGGCGACGTCAGTTGTGTTCTAGGATGACGTACACATTGATAGCAGTATTTAATTGGTATGAAATAGGGAAAATTCAAAGACTCCATTATTTTTAAAAGTCGCTGAACTAATGTTGTTCAGTTTGACGAGGACGATCTATGTTTAAATTTTTTGCTCGTATTACAGGCCACACCCGGTATACATAATAGTAACTATCATTGGATCTGTGCCAAAATAACCTACTCACTTAAATGTTAGATATCTTTACATAGAATACCTACTTACTTACCTACTACTATCAGGGCGCAGTGACCCAAAGTGGGTCTTGGCCTCCAACACCAAATTAGGCTTTGCGATCTTGAGCCAGCGTTAGCCAGCGTTCGACCCGAGGGCCAGAAGGTCTTTCAGGACCTCGTCCCTCCAGCGGTACCTGGGACGACCACCGGCCTACGTCCACTTGGTCTTTCTAAGTACGCTCTCTTCACGACTCGATCCTCTCCCATCCTTTCTACGTGCCCGAGCCACCGGAGTCTGGACGCCTTGATCTCTTCTATAACATTAGGCTCAGATACCAGGTCTTCAATTTACCTATTCTTTTTTATCCTCCAGCTTCCTTCCTCTCTCTGAGTCGGCCCAGAATCAACATACATAGTATAAAATAAAGTAAATTCCCGCTGTTTCTAGGCTTAGATCTTTTAAACTACCTAAACGACTGATTAAAATGGAGCGTTCACCATCAGTTACATATTTTTTTACGAAAGGTTTATGTAAAATAGACATATACCAGCGATAAGCCCCGACTTCACGCAGGTTTTTTGGGAAATAGACCTGAAAAATGTGAAGTACCTACCTTTGATTTATATGTATTTTGTTTCAAAATTGCACCCGCATGAAGTCGGGGCGAGGCGCTAGTACATTATACGTACATTATACGCATCAAAAACCTGTGTCAACAAACTACTTGTAGCTAAGCTTTACAAGTATAACAGCAGTAATATCGAAAGTACCTAAATAGAATTGAAAGTAAGCTTTCTCATTCTTTCTGGTCTGTGCCCAGCAGTGGGACGTATATAGGCTAGGACGATGATGATGATGATGATACATAAACAGCTTTTCACCGAACAACTAACAACAACACATCTTAGCAACCCCCATAAGCCGAAACAAATTCTACCATGACCAACGAAAACTAACCCTTTCTAACCTTAGCAACGGCCCCTAATCTAAAACCCCCGCGATTTTCTTCCAACCCTCCCCCTTTAGGGGTCAAGTCACCCTACTTAAGATCGATGGAGGGGGGTAGATTACTTCGCGATAAGGGAGGCCCGGCCCAAAATTAAGGGCACCCTTTGTGTCTCAGGGTAGGCCGAACTTTACGGGTTGTTTTGACGGTTTGTGTAATTAATTCGCTAGTTTTGAACCGTAGTTTAACGAGGGGAAGGAAATTAATTTTGATTACATTTATACATTAGCAGGGTTTCGGGAGGAAGAGTATATTTATTGAAGCTTATGTACGGAAGTATCCAATTTACGGGCTATAAGTCGATGTGACAATATATAGCATAAATGACTGTGTTTTACTATCCTTCCTAATATTATAAATGTGACAGTAACTGTCTCAGTCTACTCTTACTCTTACCTCTTCCCGTACTACCAACTTAGATGAAATTTGGTATGGAAATAATTTGAGATCAGGGAAGGACATAGGATAGTTATTGTCCCGAAAGATTGATAGTTCCCGCGAGATCGCGAGAAACTAATTCTACGCAGAGGGAGTCGCAGGCAAAAGTATGTATGAATGTTTGGGTGTCTGTTTCTCTTGATGAAAAATACTATGTTTTGACATTTTGTATCCCACTTTTTACCCGAGAAAATTGCATTTTCCGCGGGAGCGAAAAACAACTTCGTAAATGAAGACACGGGCAATAGCTACAGTGCGTTAATAAATATTTTTCATAAATCTAGCCTAGAAATCTTTACAGGGTTCCTCATCCAACATGATTTTTCTTCAAGTAGCTGGAAAACCACGGTGTAATTTGTGGATTCAGGGAATTTTTCGGTACACGTAAGCACATCCGCAGCCAAGGGCTAGTTAACGCAGATTTAAAGACAAAGCAGACAATACCAGCGACCGATCCGTAGTTACACAAATTTACTACACTGGTGTGACTACCGTTTATTTTACCCGACCCATGGTCACACCGATGCACCCCTAACCATAATTAGTTTAGAGAATAGGTAGGTTAGGTTAGTTTAGTAGTTTCTTCTGCCCGAAGGGCAAACCGCCCAGGAATAGGAGCCCCGCTGAGTCTATAGTGGTGTGACTACGGATCTGTCATGGATAATACCTACTCGTGGCTTATAAATAGTAATGCTAATGAAACATTTAGATCTAATTTATTATTTGAGTCCTGTTCTTTTGAAATCTAAAAGCTTACTCAATTAAATTAAACCACATCACATTATCACCAGAATCCAATCCTGTTTAAATTAAAATAGTCAACTAGAAAGTTACACAGAAATATCCAATTCAAGTCACGAAATCGCATAGACTCAACAACTTGGTAACCTAACTGAAAGTCAGGATTACTTAAATTTTGCATCAATGTGTACAGCTTTAAGGTGGAATTTAGAACTGTTTCTTTTTTTACTTAAGGCGTTTTGTCCGAAAGGTTTTTAGGTACGAATGGTCCAATGTAGCTTGTCTTGTGGGGGCGGCTTTACATTAACGATCTTAGGGGATGTCCATTTTAGGTATTTGTGTGTTTCTTCAGTCAGTATTAGTTAAAAGCTTTTGTTACATGCTGCAAATTGATGTAACCGCCGTTTCTTGCGCTATCAATATCGAAAAATACCTATGTCCATGAACACCAGGAAAACAGGTTAAATTCATAAAAAAAATTAGCCCTTCAAAAAGGAAATATTGGATACGTATTTTTTTGTTTGTAAATTAAACAAAAAAATATGAAGAAGCCAGTTAAATTTTCACTTGACGTCACGCTGTCCGTCACTTTATAGCATAATTTTAGCCATGGAACTCTAAAAACAGGGTAATTCTTATTGATTGATTTAGGCGTTCCTTTCCGGAAGTTTATAACAATGATCTTACAATCTTTTCGCTTTTACGTAACCAATATTTAGGTAGGTATCGATTACGATACGAGTAGATAGCTAACCTACTATTATAAATGTTGGAGTTTTTGAGGAGGTATGTGAGTGCGTTTTTTTTTGTGTTTTAGACAGTTAATAATTGTTTGAAATTCTTATTTTTGTCGGAATAAAGTTTCTTACTCGTATCAAACGTCGGTGAAGAGACTACACCTACTAGAAGTGAATTAAATTAGATTTCTTATTTTTGATTTAAGCGGAACAAGCAAACGTTGCATCTAAACGTGTAAAAACCTGCTTGTATAATCCAAATATGCCCATCCCTATGGTAGTGCGTATTCAAATTGCCTCCCTCTCGGGCAAGAAATTACGTACTTTAATCTTATCGTTGGAGTAAAATAGAATATTAAATCGGACCGCCACGGACGAATGTGGACGGGACCGTACTAAACAACTGGTTTATTCCATACTGTACCAAGAGATATCCTATCGGCTAAATATTCGAGCGGTTAGCATCGGTATTATTTAAGTTTATCTCTATTAGTAATAATTTAGGCATGGGATCATTTATTATTATTTGGTTGGGATAAATCAATTTCAGCTGTCTATCTACCACAGATTTTGAGATACTGCCCTGTGACAGACAGGCAGACAGAAGAGACGGATATTTTGGCAAATTAATAGGGTTTTGCTTGACACCCTTCGTGTACGGAACCCTAAAAATGGCGTAAACGAGTTGAATATTGATAGTCACAGATTTTCACAATTATAATATACTTAAGCAAGAATAGGAATTAAACCTGAAAAGCTTGCAAAAAAATGGTTAACTGCCTTTTCGCCGAAATATTATTCACAAATGTTTTATTTGCCAAACTGTTTCATTTCCCAATTCACGGTTTGCTCTGAAACTATTTTTTTTTTACTTTCATAAAACACACGTAACTTAACCTACTATGTTCTATAAACATCTAAAACAAAAGGTTTTGGAGAAAATTGAGAATTAGGAAATAAAACAGCTTGGCAAACGAAACATTTGGCAAACAACGATGCGAATAGGCCGGATAGCAGGTTCTCTGTATTTTCACCGAAGTATTATTTCCAAATGTTTTAATTGCCAAACTGCTTCATTTCCCAACTCAGCATTTTCTCTGAAACCATTTGTTTTACACAGGCAGGGCACAGTGGAGTCCACCAAGGGTCGCCGCGTGGGATGAACACATTCGATATGACGCGACCTAACGTCAAAGAATGTCTTTTACTGGCCGTATTGTTCCTTATTGGGGCTCCGAATTACTAGAGCCCGGAATGTGGCTACAGCTCGGACAAAAGAGGTGCCAACAGATGACATTTGGCCTTATAAATAGGGCCAGAGTTGCTCAGCGAGCTATGGAGAGAGCTATGCTTGGGGTTTCTCTACGGGATCGAATCAGAAATGAGGAGATACGTAGAAGAACAAGGGTCACCGACATAGCCAAGCGAATTAGCTCATCGAAGTGGCAATGGGCAGCCTAGGCCACTGCCAACCGAAGTAACTGGAGGTCTGTGGGGAGGCCTATTTTTAGACAAATCGCATGATACTAACCCATTAATTTGATTTTTTATATGCTCCCTAAAGTTAATGAAATCAAAAATAACGCGGCCTGTGTCCAGCAGCAGCAGTGAGACGTAGGTAAGTATATAGGTCGGGATGATGATGATGATGATGATGAATATTATCCCTAGATAGATGCTTTGACTCAGTAGTATAATGCCTATATTTAAATGTTGAAAAAGGTTTTTAGGGATAAAAATATCCCTAGACACTGTCGATGAGCGTACTATTTTACTTATTTTTAAGCACTACGAAATATGCATTTAAAAAGTAAAGAGTTTTATACAAAATACCCTACTGCTTAGCTACTGATTACTAAGGAACTTCAACGACCAACGCTATTCCCATATGAGCCCATTACTGAACTATCCGACGTTATTAAACATTCAGATTTACGGCACCAAGTTTTCTGATTAAAATATTCACCCCGTCCACCCTGTAGAACTAAACACTATTATTATTTCACAAAAGCTTTCTAAGCGTCGTCGCTAGAGACCCTCACACACACACAAGTCTTGTAGGGTCGCAAATATATCCAAGCACATCCAAGTAACGGGGGTTTTGGTCAGTTTCGCCTTATCCTTTTCCCCCTTTTCACCACTATAACGGAGGGTGGGAGTCTCCCTCATAAACAGCTAAACACTGGCGCAAAATTGTAAAATTTGGACATCGTTTGTTTTGTCTCGCTCTGGCATGGCGTCAATTTGTTAAGATAACATTGGGAGGGGGTAATTTTATGCAATTGCTCATAGGAAATTGGACGGAACTTAGATAAATGGGAAGGTCTGTCTGTTCTAGGATTTGCTCGAAGTTCCTGATTGGATGATTGGATGTTTCCTTTTGATAGTTCGTGGACGTTTTGAGATAAGCTAGACTTAGCTTGGGGCTTGAGTTTGCGATTCATGGACTTCCTAGATTTTCAATCTCGA
Organism: Choristoneura fumiferana; assembly: GCF_025370935.1. NCBI lineage: Eukaryota > Metazoa > Arthropoda > Insecta > Lepidoptera > Tortricidae > Choristoneura > Choristoneura fumiferana. The sequence continues at coordinate 12,388,512 of NC_133482.1, read as the reverse complement.
CACTTAAGTAAATTATAATATGGTACACAGGTTAACAGTCGAGCGTTTTGACCGCTATGTTAAACGTCATTACCATCCCTCGTTTATTAGCACAACGGAAGAACAAGTCACAAGAATTTTAGTCACACTGATACCGCGATCTTAACCAGGTCGTATATAGCATCGAGAATAGATGGCCGTTGGGGCTGCAAAGTTCTCGAATGGAGATCGCCAATCGGCAAGCGCAGCGTAGGACGTCCACCAACGAGATGAACGGATGACATGAGCCGCAGATTCACGGTGGATGCAGACCACTTACTCCCGAAGCAACTGGAGATCTATAGGATCTATGTCCAACGGTGGACGTCCCGCGGGTGATACGAGTATGATTAAATGGGACATCCTGGATGTTCCCTTGAAGTTATATACCCTACTATTTATACCTGTTAACTGTAAAAACGTTTGCAAAAACCAATCGATGATTCAAAAGTATTCAATTAAGCACGAACATTAATATTCTAAAGTCGCGGTCGTCAAGTGCCGCTGGGGGATAGTTCCACCCCCTCCCAAAAGGGGTGGTGGTTGAAAATCCCCGTTTTTAGGCCTACTCGTTTTTAGTATTGTGTCCGCGTTCGCTTTGTGGAAAATTGTATGTTTAACTGTACATGTATCATACGAACTATCTAGTGCGCCTATGTACGCCATTACAAATGATTGATGCAGTGTAAATAGTAAATGGATTTATAATCTTCTAATTGCATGCTTTGCCTGTGTAAATATCATGGGACGATTGACACTAATAATTGGCCTAGTCCCAAACTAAGCAAAGCTTGTACTACTTATGGGTACTAGGCAACGGATAAACATACTACTTAAGTATATAGGTAAATACACACTTATAGTTAAGTACAAAAATGTTCGTATTATTCATACAAATATCTACCACGATAGGGAATCGAACCCGAGATCTCAAGCTTCATTATCAGGTTCTGCCGCGTCCAGTATCGTGGCTGGTTTTAGAATAGGACAGACCTATCTTTTGTCATGGGTATCGTAAAAGGCTACTAAGGAGCCTAATGCCCTAAGATGATCAGATAACCCTATGGTTAGAGAACCTGACTACGAAGCTTGAGGTCCCTTGAGGTTGAGTCTTGGGTGTTTAATATGTATTTACATATTTAGTACCTATCTATTTAAGTACTTGTGTTTATCCGTATCCCAGTCCCCATAAAACAAGCTTAGCTTACTTTGCGATTATGTCAATTGGTGTCAAGTGTACCGTGATATTTATTTATTTATTATTTCATTTCGAGCCGCGTCTTTAATGAACTATAAAAATCTTCATCGAGACATCTGTCAAAATAAAATATACAACGTGTTTCACTCGAATTCCGCAACCAAACTCTTACTAACACAACGGCACTATTAATCATAGAAAATGACGCGTATTGTGCGAGCCGAACCCAAAATTGTGAAAACCTACCCGCCGGCCGACACGGCCGCACTAATAACGCCTCACTCCCCCCAAAACCCAATGGGGGGTACGGCGAGCAAAAAAGGAAAGAAAAAAAAGGCAAGCCAAGTATCAAGTTTAAGAAAAAACTACCTTTGAAATAGAAGGACTACATGGACAGGACACTTAAAATTCATAACTTTATGATAAAAAAAAGTATTAATACAAGAATTTTTTGTTCACTGTATTTCTATTCAACTTACGTAATCATATCTAATACTTTAGACATAGACAAGCGAATTAGCTCGTTGAAGTATGGTCGTTCGGGCTGAAAGTTCTCGAATGGAGATCGCAGAGCGGACCGTAACGACAGGTGTCAGAGGGACTACGACGTAAGGTCGTAACGAAACCGTCCCTCTCGTGGGCTTCCTACGGCTGATAATATGAAAATGTAAATAATTTCAACAATGGTTGCACTACAGACACTGGAACTTCTGAGTTTCATGTCGTTTAGAATCTTGCATATTAACCGCGGTTCAAGGTGGATGGAGACTGCTTCCAACCGAAACAACTGGAGATCTAAGGAGGAGGCCTGTATCCAACAGTGGACTTACTACGGCTGATAATAATAAAAAATAATAATATGACGATGTGTAGGTATGTATTACTTTATAAATACTTAAATGTTTTTCTCTCTCTCTTTCAAGTCTACGTAACTTTTTACCCAACTATCCAATTCAATGAAATGTTGTGCGTGAAAAAAAAGATAGTCCTTTTTCTTTTCTTCCAACCCTACCGTGACGATGACGCGCGCGTGAGTGTGCGTGTGTCACCCACACGCCGTGAGGTCTGCGACCGACGTGATATATTGAGAACTGAGCCAAAAATCGCTACTATGCCGTTACTGCAGTATCGTTTTTCGTGATATAGTGCATTCATATTAGACTAGTATACATATACCTAATATGTATACTTAAACTTTTTTTTTCACTTCTCATGCTCGTAAAGTTCGTATTTATGCTGGATGTAAGCGACATAAAGCGACTTTTTTATGATCTAGTGCATAAAGTAAAATCTTCTTCTAAGACTAAGGTACTAAGGTCTCAACAGCATATTTTTTTAGTCATTTTTAATTTATGTAAAAATAAAAATAGTAAGTGAAAAATTGATTCCGCTGTTGCTATTTCATTTCCTCGCAATCAAACCCATTTTCCCCTCGACGTCTCTATCCACTCTCGCCGTGCCGTGTGGGGTGGCTATATGAACGTCTTGGATAAAATGGCTCGTTTTATGCCCTTGTTGTACATTCTACTATTAATAGGCTTACTGTCCTAAAAAAATCTCTTAGCCCGTCAGTTTGTTGATCGGAAACGTATTTTTTTTAACATACAACTGATCATCATATCATCTTCTCATCATCTTGATGATATATATATCATCTTCAATCTAAAGACCCACTGCTGGACAAACAGCTCTAGGACCTTTGCGTTGCTTGCAGCGGGCTCGTGCAGTTGCATGCACACTGCATCTACGTGGTCGTCACTACAAAACATTTGGCCCCAATGCTAATTGCTAGTTGGTATAGACTTCAGTCGTTGAAGTCTTGTTTCTAAGACTATATTCAGTTAACTCTATTCATTTAAACAAAGCTAAAATTTTTAAGCTTGTTCGGAAACTGAGTCTGTTGAAGGAACTCGAATACTTAATTGAGAATCAGCTATTTAAGTAGTCGCTATTTCGAACTCCGAATTCCATTATTATAATAGCCAATAGGTAATATCAAAATCTCGGCGAACTTTTCTTAGCCTCGTGTCCTCGCTTACATTATAAATTATAATGGTCGAATGCACTTCATAAAGCAATTGTTCATTGAATAAAGAATTTAAAAATGTAAAAATAATATCCAAAATAACAAAAGGCTTACCTCTTATGCTACGTACGTTACCATGTGGGTTTCGTGGAGCTACGAGTTTTAAAAGCAAGAAGAATCAAGCAATGACTTACAACCATACCTACTCATCGTATCAAAAAAACACACTAGAAAGAAGCTGGGGCGTGATGAAGACGTTAACTTGCGTTCAATTCATATCTCCGATTCTATGGGATCCCTGGTTGTCTGTGCCCATGCCTTGGCTCTAAACTTTTCCTGCACAACTTTATATTACGCAATCATACATCGAACGCAAGTAGCAACCAAAATTGTGTATTCGATCCAATTGGCCACATCTCATTTGCGGCTCTGGGAGAAATACAAACGCCTGCACGAATTTTCAAATTTTATGCCTACCACGTTCTACCCCCGCTCGACGTCAGTGTGCCTAGTTTTTGCTGACATTCGTGTAAGGCTGACCGTTGGTCTTAATCCCCTGATGTCCACAGATCCCCACAGTTTTATACTGCGACGTGGGATCAAGCTAGACTGGTCGTTAGTCATGTGTGTGCGTAAGTAGTTCGGGTGATAGTGGGGTAGTTCCACCCCCCCCCCACGCGTCATCGTACTGACTATTGCGCTTGTGTTAGAGAATGAACATTTAAAATGCCCACCCCTTGACGATCACTGCACCGCCTCTTTTTTTGCATGATTTTGTCGTCTAACGTAATTTAGTTTGTTCGATCGATAATTGTTTTCGATGCGTGTGCAACATTTAGAATTATTTTATTCGTTTTATTATAACAAGACTAATAAATGTATTAGATTTCGCTGTTTTTTTGGGAAACTGAAACAAAATTATTATTGCAAGCAATAAAAGAATTATGAATTACTAGCTTTTACCCGCGGCGTCACAGGCGTAAACTATTCGGTCGGGTAGTTGCAATTGAAATTTTCGGGAGTTTACAAATCTCCCCTGGAAATTTACAAAATTTATATCGTGGTCTTTATTGAGGTTGTGTTGTGATAACTGTACAAAATTCAAGACTATAAACCAAGTGCTGAAATTTCAAAAAATTTCGCTATCCAAATTCAAATAATTTATTCAGTAAATAGGCCGCAATGGGCACTTTTACACGTCATTTATTAAACTACCAGCGCTTTCGGAAAGACCATCATTGGCATCATTGCCAAGAAGAATGCGCCGCAAGAAACTTGCCAGTCATTTTATCAAAATAAAATAATTACAAATAAAATACTTAAACCTACAGTTAGAAAAAATTACAAAATAATAATAATAATACAGGGATGTATGGGGTCCCTTAGTTACAAAACTCCCGTGGAAATATCGGGATAAAAAGTAGCGTATGTATTATTCCAGACGTCCGGCTACCTATATACCAAATTTCATGGCTCTAAGCCCAGCGGTTGTTATTTCGACATTTTATCCCTAGGTATCCCGTAAGAATATAGGGTCAAAAAGTCGTCTATATGTTTTTCTAGACATCCAGCTACCTACGTACCAAATTTCATGATTCTAAGCCCAGCGGTTATTATTTCAAAATTTTATCCTTATCCCGTGGGAATATCGGGATAAAAGTAGCTTATGTGTTATTCCAGAGATCCAGCTACCTACATACCAAATTTCATTGCTCCAAGCCCAGCGGTTGTTATTTCGTCATTTATCCCTAGGTATCCTGTGGGAATATCGGGTCAAAAAGTCATCTATGTGTTTTTCTATACATCCAGCTACCTACAAACCAAATTTCATGACTCTAAGCCCAGCGGTTATTATTTCAAGATTTTATCCCTATCCGTGGGAATATCGAGATAAAAAGTAGTTTATGTGTTATTCCAGAGGTCCAGCTACCTACATACTAAATTTCATGGCTCTAAGCCCAGCGGTTGTTATTTCGAGATTTTATACCTATCCCGTGGGAATATCGGGATATAAAGTATTCTATGTTTTAATCCAGGTTATAAACTAACTTTTCGCCAAATTTCATCTAAATCCGTCAAGCCGTTTCAGCGTGGAGAAGTAACAAACATACTCACTCACTCACAAACTCACATTTATAATATTAGTAGGATGAAACAAAAACTTAAATTTAAAATTTAAAAAACCCGTGACATAAAAAAAACGCCAGCAAAAAACGCCGCCAAAAAAGACGACTAAAAAGTAAATAATAATTATACACTACCTAGGTGTTGCCCGCGACTTCATCTGCGAAGAATTCGTTTATTCCTATCTCGCGAGGACTATGCGGATTTCCCACAAAATAAGCCTAAGTTAATTTAGTACAAGTACCTAGTAATACTTTTTTATCTAAGCGTCGTCGGTGTCGGGGGACCGCTAAGGTTAACAGGACACTAAAGTACATTATGTTGTATTTTTTAAAGTATTAACCTTACGTTTTTTGCTGGCGTTGTTTTAATGTCGGGGTTTTTTTAATTTTAAATTCGTTTTTTATTATTTCATGTTTTTTAAACTGGTATATTTAAAAAAAAATTGGACTAGTGTGTTGGATATCCTGGCTGCAGCATCAGCTCATCTTGTTGCCACCATTGCATTGTGTGTAGACTCAAATACTGATCAAAAGGAATCAAACACGACATATCTGCTATTATTTTTTATAGAGTGTACTGGTGTGCTGGATATCCTGGCTGCAGCATCAGCTCATCCTGTTGCCACCATTGCATTGTATGTAGAATCAAATACTGATCGAAACGAATCCAAACACGATACATCTGTCATGGTTTTATCAAAAGTTTACCTACTAGTGTTCTGGATATCCTGGCTGCAGCATCAGGCCGAGAATTCCATAATCTTGCATAGTTATATAGCACATATGGGTGTTTCAAATTTTAGGTCCCCAATATGTTTGGAAGTAAAGTAAATACCCGTTATGCGTCTAAGATTCCTACCGCAGCGAACAAAAGAGCTGATCTTGAAACGGCTGAACCGATTTTGATAAAACATGTCTAAGAACCATCGCTAGAAAACCTGCTTTCAAATAAAAAAAACCGCATTCAAATCGGTCCACCCTTTTAAGAGCTACGGTGCCACAGACAGACACACATAGCGGTTAAACTTATAACACCCCTCTTTTTGCGTCGGGGGTTAAAAACCATTACAAAAACAAACTAAAATAATGTGGGTGAGCAAAGTCGAACTGAACAACGGACAGTGCTAAGAATAGAGCTAAACATTGCACTACGAACATTTACATGATCTCTCTTTCTCTCTAAATTAAAATTGTAGATTGTTCAACAAGGGACTAAAATAAGCCATAATGACACGAGATGTTTAGCCACCTGAGCAGAGCGAGGGTGGCTATATTTCAATTGTCATTATGGTTGTTTAGTCTCGCGTGAAACACTACTTTTCACTTTGAATGCGAGGAAAAATAACGACGTTCTGACCAAATTACAATATTAATTTTTAAAAACGTAGGCTCAATACAAATAATGGACATCTGTTCAAAATTCAAATAGAAAAAAACGGTTACGCGGTTTTTTCTTTATTTTTGTAGTGACGCTTTGCATATTTAGCCAGCAGCTTCATAATTGAAATTTATTTTAATACTAATAATTGGACTAGGTAGGTATGCGTAATAAACTGAATTCATCCTTATTTAATTGAATAAAAAAATATATTTATATATACAGTGGTGGCCATGTAATTAAGAACGATTTGAAGTTCCAGATTATTTTTAACTAAATCATGTCATGTGTAGTCGTGGGTCCTTCTTAGAAGTAACTAGTTACGTTATGAAATAGCCACATGAATAGAGCAAACGGGATTTAGAATAAAGAATAAAATTACTGTCATTTTTTTACAAATTTTGTTTTTATTCTCTTTAGTAACAAATTCAAATAGTAATGAAGCTGGACAAATAATTAAGAACGATTCTTTAACTGTTCGAAAGTTTTTTTATTTGAAACTTAGATTAACTAAATCACACTAACGTGAAGTTTGTACAGAAAAAAAAAGCAATGTAATACATTTTAACTAAAATTAATAGTTAGTAGCATGTCCACGGCTTTTTATTACTGCCTTACACCGGCGAGGCATTGAATCTATCAATTTTTGACATTTCGCAAGAGAGATAGAGTTCCATTCTTCTAAGAATACGTCATACAGTTCTCTTAAATTGCCACACTGTCGATTTGAAACTTTTTTCTTGACTTCGCACCAAAGATGCTCTATTGGGTTAAGATCGGGGCTGTTGGCTGGCTAATCTAAGACAGAAACTGATTGCGATGTGAGAGTATGCTTGGGATCATTGTCGTGCTGGAATGTCAAATAACCGGAAGCACGCCTTCAGCATATGGTAACATTGTTTCTTCCAGTATGTTTTTGTATTGAAATTGATCCATGTTTCGTTCTATCAGCCTAACAGGTCCAACACCATGTCCAGAAAACATCCCAAATTTTACATTTCCCGTCATGCTTTAAAGTTACTTTTGTGTACTTTGGGTCGAATGCTTTATTTGGAGGCCGTTTTACATATCGTTTGCCATCAGAACATACCCTATTATTTTGTCTCGTCAGAAAAAATAACGTTTTCCACTGTCTGACTGTCCAGTTTACATATCTTCTTGCAAATGCAAGCCGGGCTTGCCTATGACACCGTTTCAACATAGGCACCTTCCTTGCTATCCTTCCGTGCAACTTTTCTTCTACCAAACGCATTCGAATACTGCGTGCCAAGATTGCTGAAGGGTTGTTTTCGCCAAAATATTCTTTTCTCAACTCATTAGACCCTTTAAAAGAATTTTGTTTTGCCAAACGAACGATATTTCGATCATCTCGACGAGATGACTTTCTTTGTCTAGGTACACGCGGAACATTTGAAGTAGTTTGATACGTAGCAAAATGCTTTATGGCGTGGAAACCATAGTTTTTGAACATTGCAGATGATCGGCTATGTGTTTATACGACCAATTCTTGTCGCGAAGTTTTAGTATTACTTTTCTTGTAGATTTATCACAACTTTTTTTTTTCCCGTTGTTGTTATATGAAGCAATCGCCTTAAAGACTTTTGCGGCACTAAATGGCGCCAAAATTATCAAATATAACCTAAAACCACAAAGCGGTGGTCCGTTCTCTATTTAAATTTGAATAAAAAATAAACTATTCAGCGTTCTTAATTATATGACCAGCCAGTAAGTAGTAATACTAGGTTTAGATGTAATATATAAAGTTTATATATTTATTTTTTAGCCAATTATATGTATAAATGAATTTACCGCTAGTAAGGAAAAGTTTTACGATACCGAGAGAATTACAAAAATATACATGCAGTTAGTAACACTTGTCAGTTTGAAAAAATCTTCTTTATAAAAAATCGTTCTTAATTATATGACCACAACTGTATATATTCTTCACGAAATTAAATCGTGTTTTCTAAATATTTTTGCAGTTGTTATTTTAAAGTTATTTCACACTAAAAATTGTCTACTCCTTCATTCACAAGCTGTTTAGGGGTTACCGACGTAAATAAAAAAAAAACTTTAATCCCTAGAGATTAATGAGGAGCTTTAGTCTCGATATGCAGACTAAAGTAACATTTTAAGAGCATGAGAAGTGAAATTTTTGTTATTTACGATGATGTCGGATGGATGCTCCGCAAAAAGCTTGAAGCAAATTTACCGTCGTTTCGATAGAACGCTCGCTACAATGCTCGCTGAAACGCTCGTGTTTATTTCATGAGCTTTATTATCTGTAATGTTACATTCACTAGAGTGCTTATTACAAGTGAATGCGCAAATAAAAAGAAAAATTAAAATCTCACCTCTTTTATGTGAGGTTATTCCAGATATTTCACGGAAGCATTATTCAAGAAATGTACCACAAGTCACTGCACGCACACAGAAAACAAACTAATCCATCGTAAATTTATATTTTGTTTTAATCTCAAACACCAGATACACATCCGAAAGCTATCGTCAGAATGGACCATCTTGAAAGGGCAACGGTCATCTTCTTCTCACATAAATTTGTATTAATTTACATGTGTTTTTTATACGAGGGGCCGAGAGATCAACCGGTTATCGAATATGCAGGATGCGATTTGGAATCCCTTAATGTACATTTGTTTCACGTACTTAACTGTGGGAAATCTTCGAATCCCTAAGTTATTGAAACCTCTCACTCAGGACGAAGATGTAACCAAGTTTCTTCAAGAAAATTATACACATGACAACTGCACATTTTATCATATTTGGAAGGTGGTTCACTGTTTATATTATTTGAGGTAATGTTACGAATACATTTTTTTTTCTATCAACTGACTGAATCGGATCAAGTTTTTGGAAAGAAGTTACCAAAACGTGGGAAGGAATATTAGCTATCAAATTTCAGAAATCAAAAACAGTAAGTGACAGACAGTTCCTTGAGGAGCTGCATTGCTACGATATGCAATTGATGTGACTATAATATCATTTATTATTAAGATAGATAATAAATACATGAAGTCCTGAATTGGCGAACATTTGGTCATTAATAGAAAGCCAATAAGCGGAGGTGTTTGTTATTTTATTTGTGAGGTGTTCCCATTCGTGACCAGCTTTAAAATTCAAAGGTCTAGGACGCGGTAAGACAAGAGAAGGAAAGAAGAGAAGATAAGAGAAGTATACCCGAGTCAACAGTATAGGAAACTGTTTCGCAGTAACTACTTTATCAATAACTAGGCTTTTCTTTCAAGTTACTGTTAAATATGAAATGTTACGATACACATGTAATGACACTATAATGAATATGCATTCACGGCTTTATTACATTACCAAATTGTGAATTGATTTCCATGATTCCACTTAGCCTTGCTCATTTTTGACTTATTGAAAGTCGAATCCTGATTCTTTTTTTTTTTTTGAGACAAAATATTTAAATTTTCTAACATATTCTTGGATATAAGACAATGTTATGTCATGTATAGAAAACATAATAAAATTAAAGAGAAGTTATTCGATGTCTCAGGGGACCCAAGAGCTGCTGATAAAATATCTTAAAGCTTAGTTATTCAAAGAAGAAACGCTGCCAGCCACAGAAAGATTTAATAATTTTTTTTTTTGTTTTGTGTAGCTTATAAAGCTGTGAATTAATAGAAAAAAAAAACCAAATGAGATGCCAGAATTTATTAAAATATACAAGAAGTTAAAGATGTATCCGGAAAAAAACTAAGGATTATAAGAAACTTAAGAACTAGCAAGTGGTGCATGGTTGACGGCGGGTGCCGACCTTGACAACGAATTGGCTGCGCGACAGTCGGCAGACTTTGCGTCCTCCGAACCACGGTTGTCCACCTTGACCGTATCCAGAGCCAGCAGAAGCAGCAGCAGAAGCAGCAGAAGATTCTGATCCGTATCCTCCTGGTCCAGCTAGTCCTTGTGGCCCTTGTGATCCTTGTGGTCCTTGTGGTCCGTATAGTCCTCCTGACCCTGATGAAGCTGAAGCGCCAGCGCTAGCTGATGATCCTGGCACTTCTTCAATGATAATGACTGGTCCTCCTGGTCCTTGAGGGCCAGAGAAAGAAGCAGCAGCAGCAGCGCTAGCTGATGATCCTGGTCCGTATCCACCTGGTCCAGCTGGTCCTGGTTGTCCTTGTGGTCCTTGTGGTCCTTGTGGTCCGTATGGTCCGTATGGTCCACTTGGTCCGTATGGTCCATTTGTTCCTGCAGCAGCTGAAGCAGCAGCGCTAGCTGATGAACCAGGTCCGTATCCACCTGGTCCAGCTGGTCCTTGTGGTCCTTGTGAGCCTTGTGGGCCTTGTGGTCCTCCTGGTCCGTTTGGTCCTGCAGCAGCTGAAGCAGCAGCGCTAGCTGATGATCCTGGTCCGTATCCACCTGGTCCAGCTGGTCCTTGTTGTCCTTGTGGTCCTTGTGGTCCTTGTGGTCCTTGTGGTCCGTATGGTCCGTATGGTCCATTTGGTCCATTTGGTCCTGCAGCAGCTGAAGCAGCAGCGCTAGCTGATGATCCAGGTCCGTATTCACCTGGTCCAGCTGGTCCCTGTGGTCCTTGTGGTCCCTGTGGTCCTTGTGGTCCTCCTGGTCCGTTTGGTCCTGCAGCAGCTGCAGCAGCAGCGCTAGCTGATGATCCTGGTCCGTATCCACCTGGTCCAGCTGGTCCTTGTGGTCCTTGTGGTCCTTGTAGTCCTTGTGGTCCTCCTGGTCCGTTTGGTCCTGCAGCAGCTGCAGCAGCAGCGCTAGCTGATGATCCTGGTCCGTATCCACCTGGTCCAGCTGGTCCTTGTGGTCCTTGTGGTCCTTGTGGTCCTTGTGGTCCGTATGGTCCGTATGGTCCATTTGGTCCGTATGCTCCATTTGGTCCTGCAGCAGCTGAAGCAGCAGCGCTAGCTGATGATCCTGGTCCGTATCCACCTGGTCCAGCTGGTCCTTGTGGTCCTTGTGGTCCTTGTGGTCCTTGTGGTCCTCCTGGTCCGTTTGGTCCTGCAGCAGCTGAAGCAGCAGCGCTAGCTGATGATCCTGGTCCGTATCCACCTGGTCCAGCTGGTCCTTGTGGTCCTTGTGGTCCTTGTAGTCCTTGTGGTCCTCCTGGTCCGTTTGGTCCTGCAGCAGCTGCAGCAGCAGCGCTAGCTGATGATCCTGGTCCGTATCCACCTGGTCCAGCTGGTCCTTGTGGTCCTTGTGGTCCTTGTGGTCCTTGTGGTCCTCCTGGTCCGTTTGGTCCTGCAGCAGCTGCAGCAGCAGCGCTAGCTGATGATTCGGGTCCGTATCCACCTGGTCCAGCTGGTCCTTGTGGTCCTTGTTGTCCTTGTGGTCCTTGTGGTCCTTGTGGTCCGTATGGTCCGTATGGTCCATTTGGTCCGTATGCTCCATTTGGTCCTGCAGCAGCTGCAGCAGCAGCGCTAGCTGATGATCCTGGTCCGTATCCACCTGGTCCAGCTGGTCCTTGTGGTCCTTGTGGTCCTTGTAGTCCTTGTGGTCCTCCTGGTCCGTTTGGTCCTGCAGCAGCTGCAGCAGCAGCGCTAGCTGATGATCCTGGTCCGTATCCACCTGGTCCAGCTGGTCCTTGTGGTCCTTGTGGTCCTTGTAGTCCTTGTGTCCTTGTCCTCCTGGTCCGTTTGGTCCTGCAGCAGCTGCAGCAGCAGCGCTAGCTGATGATCCTGGTCCGTATCCACCTGGTCCAGCTGGTCCTTGTGGTCCTTGTGGTCCTTGTGGTCCTTGTGGTCCGTATGGTCCGTATGGTCCATTTGGTCCGTATGCTCCATTTGGTCCTGCAGCAGCTGAAGCAGCAGCGCTAGCTGATGATCCTGGTCCGTATCCACCTGGTCCAGCTGGTCCTTGTGGTCCTTGTGGTCCTTGTGGTCCTTGTGGTCCTTGTGGTCCGTTTGGTCCTGCAGCAGCTGCAGCAGCAGCGCTAGCTGATGATCCGGGTCCGTATCCACCTGGTCCAGCTGGTCCTTGTGGTCCTTGTGGTCCTTGTGGTCCTTGTGGTCCGTATGGTCCGTATGGTCCATTTGGTCCGTATGCTCCATTTGGTCCTGCAGCAGCTGAAGCAGCAGCGCTAGCTGCCGATCCTGGTCCGTATCCACCTGGTCCAGCTGGTCCATATGGTCCTGCATTAGCGTTAGCATTAGCTGTTACGGTAACTTCTGGTTGCTCTTCAATAATTATGATTTCTTCTGGTTGTGAAGACACAGTAGCAGTAGCAGAAGCACTACTTGATGATCCTGGTCCGTATCCACCTGGTCCAGCTGGTCCTTGTGGTCCTTGTGGCCCTTGTGGTCCTTGTGGACCGTATCCACCTTGTCCTGATGAAGCTGCAGCAGCAGAGCTAGCTGCGGATCCTGGTCCATATCCACCTGGACCAGCTTGTCCTTGTGGTCCTTGTGGTCCTTGTGGTCCTTGTGGTCCTTGTGGTCCGTATGGTCCGTATGGTCCATTTGGTCCGTATGCTCCATTTGGTCCTGCAGCAGCTGAAGCAGCAGCGCTAGCTGATGATCCAGGTCCGTATCCACCTGGTCCAGCTGGTCCTTGTGGTCCTTGTGGTCCTTGTGGTCCTCCTGGTCCGTTTGGTCCTGCAGCAGCTGCAGCAGCAGCGCTAGCTGATGATCCTGGTCCGTATCCACCTGGTCCAGCTGGTCCTTGTGGTCCTTGTGGTCCTTGTAGTCCTTGTGGTCCTCCTGGTCCGTTTGGTCCTGCAGCAGCTGCAGCAGCAGCGCTAGCTGATGATCCTGGTCCGTATCCACCTGGTCCAGCTGGTCCTTGTGGTCCTTGTGGTCCTTGTGGTCCTTGTGGTCCGTATGGTCCGAATGGTCCGTTTGGTCCTGCAGCAGCTGCAGCAGCAGCGCTAGCTGATGATTCGGGTCCGTATCCACCTGGTCCAGCTGGTCCTTGTGGTCCTTGTTGTCCTTGTGGTCCTTGTGGTCCTTGTGGTCCGTATGGTCCGTATGGTCCATTTGGTCCGTATGCTCCATTTGGTCCTGCAGCAGCTGCAGCAGCAGCGCTAGCTGATGATCCTGGTCCGTATCCACCTGGTCCAGCTGGTCCTTGTGGTCCTTGTGGTCCTTGTAGTCCTTGTGGTCCTCCTGGTCCGTTTGGTCCTGCAGCAGCTGCAGCAGCAGCGCTAGCTGATGATCCTGGTCCGTATCCACCTGGTCCAGCTGGTCCTTGTGGTCCTTGTGGTCCTTGTAGTCCTTGTGGTCCTCCTGGTCCGTTTGGTCCTGCAGCAGCTGCAGCAGCAGCGCTAGCTGATGATCCTGGTCCGTATCCACCTGGTCCAGCTGGTCCTTGTGGTCCTTGTGGTCCTTGTGGTCCTTGTGGTCCGTATGGTCCGTATGGTCCATTTGGTCCGTATGCTCCATTTGGTCCTGCAGCAGCTGAAGCAGCAGCGCTAGCTGATGATCCTGGTCCGTATCCACCTGGTCCAGCTGGTCCTTGTGGTCCTTGTGGTCCTTGTGGTCCGTATGGTCCGTATGGTCCGTTTGGTCCTGCAGCAGCTGCAGCAGCAGCGCTAGCTGATGATCCGGGTCCGTATCCACCTGGTCCAGCTGGTCCATATGGTCCTGCATTAGCGTTAGCATTAGCTGTTACGGTAACTTCTGGTTGCTCTTCAATAATTATGATTTCTTCTGGTTGTGAAGACACAGTAGCAGTAGCAGAAGCACTACTTGATGATCCTGGTCCGTATCCACCTGGTCCAGCTGGTCCTTGTGGTCCTTGTGGCCCTTGTGGTCCTTGTGGACCGTATCCACCTTGTCCTGATGAAGCTGCAGCAGCAGAGCTAGCTGCGGATCCTGGTCCATATCCACCTGGACCAGCTTGTCCTTGTGGTCCTTGTGGTCCTTGTGGTCCTTGTGGTCCTTGTGGTCCGTATGGTCCGTATGGTCCATTTGGTCCGTATGCTCCATTTGGTCCTGCAGCAGCTGAAGCAGCAGCGCTAGCTGATGATCCAGGTCCGTATCCACCTGGTCCAGCTGGTCCTTGTGGTCCTTGTGGTCCTTGTGGTCCTTCTGGTCCGTTTGGTCCTGCAGCAGCTGCAGCAGCAGCGCTGGCTGATGATCCTGGTCCGTATCCACCTGGTCCAGCTGGTCCTTGTGGTCCTTGTGGTCCTTGTGGTCCTTGTAGTCCTTGTGGTCCTCCTGGTCCGTTTGGTCCTGCAGCAGCTGCAGCAGCAGCGCTAGCTGATGATCCTGGTCCGTATCCACCTGGTCCAGCTGGTCCTTGTGGTCCTTGTGGTCCTTGTGGTCCTTGTGGTCCGTATGGTCCGTATGGTCCGTTTGGTCCTGCAGCAGCTGCAGCAGCAGCGCTAGCTGATGATTCGGGTCCGTATCCACCTGGTCCAGCTGGTCCTTGTGGTCCTTGTTGTCCTTGTGGTCCTTGTGGTCCTTGTGGTCCGTATGGTCCATTTGGTCCGTATGCTCCATTTGGTCCTGCAGCAGCTGCAGCAGCAGCGCTAGCTGATGATCCTGGTCCGTATCCACCTGGTCCAGCTGGTCCTTGTGGTCCTTGTGGTCCTTGTAGTCCTTGTGGTCCTCCTGGTCCGTTTGGTCCTGCAGCAGCTGCAGCAGCAGCGCTAGCTGATGATCCTGGTCCGTATCCACCTGGTCCAGCTGGTCCTTGTGGTCCTTGTGGTCCTTGTGGTCCTTGTGGTCCGTATGGTCCGTATGGTCCATTTGGTCCGTATGCTCCATTTGGTCCTGCAGCAGCTGAAGCAGCAGCGCTAGCTGATGATCCTGGTCCGTATCCACCTGGTCCAGCTGGTCCTTGTTGTCCTTGTGGTCCTTGTGGTCCTTGTGGTCCTCCTGGTCCGTTTGGTCCTGCAGCAGCTGAAGCAGCAGCGCTAGCTGATGATCCTGGTCCGTATCCACCTGGTCCAGCTGGTCCTTGTGGTCCTTGTGGTCCTTGTAGTCCTTGTGGTCCTCCTGGTCCGTTTGGTCCTGCAGCAGCTGCAGCAGCAGCGCTAGCTGATGATCCTGGTCCGTATCCACCTGGTCCAGCTGGTCCTTGTGGTCCTTGTGGTCCTTGTGGTCCTTGTGGTCCGTATGGTCCGTATGGTCCGTTTGGTCCTGCAGCAGCTGCAGCAGCAGCGCTAGCTGATGATCCGGGTCCGTATCCACCTGGTCCAGCTGGTCCTTGTGGTCCTTGTTGTCCTTGTGGTCCTTGTGGTCCTTGTGGTCCGTATGGTCCGTATGGTCCATTTGGTCCGTATGCTCCATTTGGTCCTGCAGCAGCTGAAGCAGCAGCGCTAGCTGATGATCCTGGTCCGTATCCACCTGGTCCAGCTGGTCCTTGTGGTCCTTGTGGTCCTTGTGGTCCTTGTGGTCCTCCTGGTCCGTTTGGTCCTGCAGCAGCTGCAGCAGCAGCGCTAGCTGATGATCCTGGTCCGTATCCACCTGGTCCAGCTGGTCCTTGTGGTCCTTGTGGTCCTTGTGGTCCTTGTGGTCCTCCTGGTCCGTTTGGTCCTGCAGCAGCTGCAGCAGCAGCGCTAGCTGATGATCCTGGTCCGTATCCACCTGGTCCAGCTGGTCCTTGTGGTCCTTGTGGTCCTTGTGGTCCGTGTGGTCCGTATGGTCCGTTTGGTCCTGCAGCAGCTGCAGCAGCAGCGCTAGCTGATGATTCGGGTCCGTATCCACCTGGTCCAGCTGGTCCTTGTGGTCCTTGTTGTCCTTGTGGTCCTTGTGGTCCTTGTGGTCCGTATGGTCCGTATGGTCCATTTGGTCCGTATGCTCCATTTGGTCCTGCAGCAGCTGCAGCAGCAGCGCTAGCTGATGATCCTGGTCCGTATCCACCTGGTCCAGCTGGTCCTTGTGGTCCTTGTGGTCCTTGTGGTCCTTGTAGTCCTTGTGGTCCTCCTGGTCCGTTTGGTCCTGCAGCAGCTGCAGCAGCAGCGCTAGCTGATGATCCTGGTCCGTATCCACCTGGTCCAGCTGGTCCTTGTGGTCCTTGTGGTCCTTGTAGTCCTTGTGGTCCTCCTGGTCCGTTTGGTCCTGCAGCAGCTGCAGCAGCAGCGCTAGCTGATGATCCTGGTCCGTATCCACCTGGTCCAGCTGGTCCTTGTGGTCCTTGTGGTCCTTGTGGTCCTTGTGGTCCGTATGGTCCGTATGGTCCATTTGGTCCGTATGCTCCATTTGGTCCTGCAGCAGCTGAAGCAGCAGCGCTAGCTGATGATCCAGGTCCGTATCCACCTGGTCCAGCTGGTCCTTGTGGTCCTTGTGGTCCTTGTGGTCCTTGTGGTCCTCCTGGTCCGTTTGGTCCTGCAGCAGCTGCAGCAGCAGCGCTAGCTGATGATCCTGGTCCGTATCCACCTGGTCCAGCTGGTCCTTGTGGTCCTTGTGGTCCTTGTGGTCCTTGTGGTCCGTATGGTCCGTATGGTCCATTGGTCCGTATGCCTCATTTGGTCCTGCAGCAGCTGAAGCAGCAGCGCTAGCTGATGATCCAGGTCCGTATCCACCTGGTCCAGCTGGTCCTTGTGGTCCTTGTGGTCCTTGTAGTCCTTGTGGTCCTCCTGGTCCGTTTGGTCCTGCAGCAGCTGCAGCAGCAGCGCTAGCTGATGATCCTGGTCCGTATCCACCTGGTCCAGCTGGTCCTTGTGGTCCTTGTGGTCCTTGTGGTCCTTGTGGTCCGTATGGTCCGTATGGTCCATTTGGTCCATTTGGTCCTGCAGCAGCTGAAGCAGCAGCGCTAGCTGATGATCCAGGTCCGTATCCACCTGGTCCAGCTGGTCCTTGTGGTCCTTGTGGTCCTTGTGGTCCTTGTGGTCCTCCTGGTCCGTTTGGTCCTGCAGCAGCTGCAGCAGCAGCGCTAGCTGATGATCCTGGTCCGTATCCACCTGGTCCAGCTGGTCCTTGTGGTCCTTGTGGTCCTTGTGGTCCTTGTGGTCCTCCTGGTCCGTTTGGTCCTGCAGCAGCTGCAGCAGCAGCGCTAGCTGATGATCCTGGTCCGTATCCACCTGGTCCAGCTGGTCCTTGTGGTCCTTGTGGTCCTTGTGGTCCTTGTGGTCCTTGTGGTCCGTATGGTCCGTATGGTCCATTTGGTCCGTATGCTCCATTTGGTCCTGCAGCAGCTGCAGCAGCAGCGCTAGCTGATGATCCTGGTCCGTATCCACCTGGTCCAGCTGGTCCTTGTGGTCCTTGTGGTCCTTGTGGTCCTTGTGGTCCTCCTGGTCCGTTTGGTCCTGCAGCAGCTGCAGCAGCAGCGCTAGCTGATGATCCTGGTCCGTATCCACCTGGTCCAGCTGGTCCTTGTGGTCCTTGTGGTCCTTGTGGTCCTTGTAGTCCTTGTGGTCCTCCTGGTCCGTTTGGTCCTGCAGCAGCTGCAGCAGCAGCGCTAGCTGATGATCCTGGTCCGTATCCACCTGGTCCAGCTGGTCCTTGTGGTCCTTGTGGTCCTTGTGGTCCTTGTGGTCCGTATGGTCCGTATGGTCCATTTGGTCCATATGCTCCATTTGGTCCTGCAGCAGCTGAAGCAGCAGCGCTAGCTGATGATCCTGGTCCGTATCCACCTGGTCCAGCTGGTCCTTGTGGTCCTTGTGGTCCTTGTGGTCCTTGTGGTCCTCCTGGTCCGTTTGGTCCTGCAGCAGCTGAAGCAGCAGCGCTAGCTGATGATCCTGGTCCGTATCCACCTGGTCCAGCTGGTCCTTGTGGTCCTTGTGGTCCTTGTGGTCCTTGTGGTCCGTATGGTCCGTATGGTCCATTTGGTCCGTATGCTCCATTTGGTCCTGCAGCAGCTGAAGCAGCAGCGCTAGCTGATGATCCTGGTCCGTATCCACCTGGTCCAGCTGGTCCTTGTGGTCCTTGTGGTCCTTGTGGTCCTTGTGGTCCTCCTGGTCCGTTTGGTCCTGCAGCAGCTGAGCAGCAGCGCTAGCTGATGATCCTGGTCCGTATCCACCTGGTCCAGCTGGTCCTTGTGGTCCTTGTGGTCCTTGTAGTCCTTGTGGTCCTCCTGGTCCGTTTGGTCCTGCAGCAGCTGCAGCAGCAGCGCTAGCTGATGATCCTGGTCCGTATCCACCTGGTCCAGCTGGTCCTTGTGGTCCTTGTGGTCCTTGTGGTCCTCCTGGTCCGTTTGGTCCTGCAGCAGCTGCAGCAGCAGCGCTAGCTGATGATTCGGGTCCGTATCCACCTGGTCCAGCTGGTCCTTGTGGTCCTTGTTGTCCTTGTGGTCCTTGTGGTCCTTGTGGTCCGTATGGTCCGTATGGTCCATTTGGTCCGTATGCTCCATTTGGTCCTGCAGCAGCTGCAGCAGCAGCGCTAGCTGATGATCCTGGTCCGTATCCACCTGGTCCAGCTGGTCCTTGTGGTCCTTGTGGTCCTTGTAGTCCTTGTGGTCCTCCTGGTCCGTTTGGTCCTGCAGCAGCTGCAGCAGCAGCGCTAGCTGATGATCCTGGTCCGTATCCACCTGGTCCAGCTGGTCCTTGTGGTCCTTGTGGTCCTTGTAGTCCTTGTGGTCCTCCTGGTCCGTTTGGTCCTGCAGCAGCTGCAGCAGCAGCGCTAGCTGATGATCCTGGTCCGTATCCACCTGGTCCAGATGTTCCTTGTGGTCCTTGTGGTCCTTGTGGTCCGTATGGTCCGTATGGTCCATTTGGTCCGTATGCTCCATTTGGTCCTGCAGCAGCTGAAGCAGCAGCGCTAGCTGATGATCCTGGTCCGTATCCACCTGGTCCAGCTGGTCCTTGTGGTCCTTGTGGTCCTTGTGGTCCGTATGGTCCGTATGGTCCGTTTGGTCCTGCAGCAGCTGCAGCAGCAGCGCTAGCTGATGATCCGGGTCCGTATCCACCTGGTCCAGCTGGTCCTTGTGGTCCTTGTGGTCCTTGTGGTCCTTGTGGTCCTTGTGGTCCGTATGGTCCGTATGGTCCATTTGGTCCGTATGCTCCATTTGGTCCTGCAGCAGCTGAAGCAGCAGCGCTAGCTGATGATCCTGGTCCGTATCCACCTGGTCCAGCTGGTCCATATGGTCCTGCATTAGCGTTAGCATTAGCTGTTACGGTAACTTCTGGTTGCTCTTCAATAATTATGATTTCTTCTGGTTGTGAAGACACAGTAGCAGTAGCAGAAGCACTACTTGATGATCCTGGTCCGTATCCACCTGGTCCAGCTGGTCCTTGTGGTCCTTGTGGCCCTTGTGGTCCTTGTGATCCTTGTGGTCCGTATGGTCCGTATGGTCCATTTGGTCCGTATGCTCCATTTGGTCCTGCAGCAGCTGAAGCAGCAGCGCTAGCTGATGATCCAGGTCCGTATCCACCTGGTCCAGCTGGTCCTTGTGGTCCTTGTGGTCCTTGTGGTCCTCCTGGTCCGTTTGGTCCTGCAGCAGCTGCAGCAGCAGCGCTGGCTGATGATCCTGGTCCGTATCCACCTGGTCCAGCTGGTCCTTGTGGTCCTTGTGGTCCTTGTAGTCCTTGTGGTCCTCCTGGTCCGTTTGGTCCTGCAGCAGCTGCAGCAGCAGCGCTAGCTGATGATCCTGGTCCGTATCCACCTGGTCCAGCTGGTCCTTGTGGTCCTTGTGGTCCTTGTGGTCCTTGTGGTCCGTATGGTCCGAATGGTCCGTTTGGTCCTGCAGCAGCTGCAGCAGCAGCGCTAGCTGATGATTCGGTCCGTATCCACCTGGTCCAGCTGGTCCTTGTGGTCCTTGTTGTCCTTGTGGTCCTTGTGGTCCTTGTGGTCCGTACGGTCCGTATGGTCCATTTGGTCCGTATGCTCCATTTGGTCCTGCAGCAGCTGCAGCAGCAGCGCTAGCTGATGATCCTGGTCCGTATCCACCTGGTCCAGCTGGCCCTTGTGGTCCTTGTGGTCCTTGTAGTTTTTGTGGTCCTCCTGGTCCGTTTGGTCCTGCAGCAGCTGCAGCAGCAGCGCTAGCTGATGATCCTGGTCCGTATCCACCTGGTCCAGCTGGTCCTTGTGGTCCTTGTGGTCCTTGTAGTCCTTGTGGTCCTCCTGGTCCGTTTGGTCCTGCAGCAGCTGCAGCAGCAGCGCTAGCTGATGATCCTGGTCCGTATCCACCTGGTCCAGCTGGTCCTTGTGGTCCTTGTGGTCCTTGTGGTCCTTGTGGTCCGTATGGTCCGTATGGTCCATTTGGTCCGTATGCTCCATTTGGTCCTGCAGCAGCTGAAGCAGCAGCGCTAGCTGATGATCCTGGTCCGTATCCACCTGGTCCAGCTGGTCCTTGTGGTCCTTGAGGTCCTTGTGGTCCTTGTGGTCCGTATGGTCCGTATGGTCCGTTTGGTCCTGCAGCAGCTGCAGCAGCAGCGCTAGCTGATGATCCGGGTCCGTATCTACCTGGTCCAGCTGGTCCATATGGTCCTGCATTAGCGTTAGCATTAGCTGTTACGGTAACTTCTGGTTGCTCTTCAATAATTATGATTTCTTCTGGTTGTGAAGACACAGTAGCAGTAGCAGAAGCACTACTTGATGATCCTGGTCCGTATCCACCTGGTCCAGCTGGTCCTTGTGGTCCTTGTGGCCCTTGTGGTCCTTGTGGACCGTATCCACCTTGTCCTGATGAAGCTGCAGCAGCAGAGCTAGCTGCGGATCCTGGTCCATATCCACCTGGACCAGCTTGTCCTTGTGGTCCTTGTGGTCCTTGTGGTCCTTGTGGTCCTTGTGGTCCGTATGGTCCGTATGGTCCATTTGGTCCGTATGCTCCATTTGGTCCTGCAGCAGCTGAAGCAGCAGCGCTAGCTGATGATCCAGGTCCGTATCCACCTGGTCCAGCTGGTCCTTGTGGTCCTTGTGGTCCTTGTGGTCCTCCTGGTCCGTTTGGTCCTGCAGCAGCTGCAGCAGCAGCGCTGGCTGATGATCCTGGTCCGTATCCACCTGGTCCAGCTGGTCCTTGTGGTCCTTGTGGTCCTTGTAGTCCTTGTGGTCCTCCTGGTCCGTTTGGTCCTGCAGCAGCTGCAGCAGCAGCGCTAGCTGATGATCCTGGTCCGTATCCACCTGGTCCAGCTGGTCCTTGTGGTCCTTGTGGTCCTTGTGGTCCTTGTGGTCCGTATGGTCCGTATGGTCCGTTTGGTCCTGCAGCAGCTGCAGCAGCAGCGCTAGCTGATGATTCGGGTCCGTATCCACCTGGTCCAGCTGGTCCTTGTGGTCCTTGTTGTCCTTGTGGTCCTTGTGGTCCTTGTGGTCCGTATGGTCCGTATGGTCCATTTGGTCCGTATGCTCCATTTGGTCCTGCAGCAGCTGCAGCAGCAGCGCTAGCTGATGATCCTGGTCCGTATCCACCTGGTCCAGCTGGTCCTTGTGGTCCTTGTGGTCCTTGTGGTCCTTGTGGTCCTCCTGGTCCGTTTGGTCCTGCAGCAGCTGCAGCAGCAGCGCTAGCTGATGATCCTGGTCCGTATCCACCTGGTCCAGCTGGTCCTTGTGGTCCTTGTGGTCCTTGTGGTCCTCCTGGTCCGTTTGGTCCTGCAGCAGCTGAAGCAGCACCGCTAGCTGATGATCCTGGTCCGTATCCACCTGGTCCAGCTGGTCCTTGTGGTCCTTGTGGTCCTTGTAGTCCTTGTGGTCCTCCTGGTCCGTTTGGTCCTGCAGCAGCTGCAGCAGCAGCGCTAGCTGATGATCCTGGTCCGTATCCACCTGGTCCAGCTGGTCCTTGTGGTCCTTGTGGCCCTTGTGGTCCTTGTGGTCCATATCCACCTTGTCCTGATGAAGCTGCAGCAGCAGAGCTAGCTGCGGATCCTGGTCCATATCCACCTGGTCCAGCTGGTCCTTGTTGTCCTTGTGGTCCTTGTGGTCCTTGTGGTCCGTATGGTCCGTATGGTCCATTTGGTCCGTATGGTCCATTTTGTCCTGCAGCAGCTGAAGCAGCAGCGCTAGCTGATGATCCAGGTCCGTATCCACCTGGTCCAGCTGGTCCTTGTTGTCCTTGTGGTCCTTGGAGGCCTTGTGGTCCTTGTGGTCCACCTAGTCCATTTTGTCCTGCAGCAGCTGAAGCAGCAGTGCTAGCTGATGATCCTGGTCCGTATGCACCTGGTCCAGCTGGTCCTTGTTGTCCAGCTGGTCCTTGTGGTCCTTGTGGCCCTTGTGGTCCATATCCACCTGATCCTGATGAAGCTGCAGCGGTAGAGCTAGCAGAGGATCCACCGAAGCCGCCAATGGCGCGGCGTCCAGAGCTAGTGGACGTCGTTCCTTGACCTGGCACTTTGTGGATAATTACATCTTCTTCGTAGATAGTCTCGTGCCCGGAAGCGTCAGTCTCGATGACAAAGGTTCTCACCAATTTGTCTTCGCCTGACACATTTGCGTTAGGAGCATTATTTCTTTCAAACGTTTTGCGGGTAGTTTGTTTTTCGTATACAGTTCCGTTGTTGTCTTGTTCGTATGTGTCTGATTCATTTTCGCTGGTTTCTCTCATCGTCTGCTCCAGCGCGAGGATTCCTTGAAGGTAGTTATTATCTTCGACATATTGAGCAGCTGCGTACTGTCAGAAGTATATCATTACAATATGTTTCAATTATTTACATACCCGGTATAGTCCGAAATAAGTGAAGCGTTGGTCGAACCGCATAATTTTTTGTTAACTAGTCCCTATATTACGAAGTGCAAAATTGTATCTTGGTATCTTGCCGTCACGCTTATGCTAATATTATTTAAAACTAGTGAAAGGGACGGTACAATACGAACTTTAATTTTCAAATTTCGTAGTGGCCCTCACGACCACGATGCTTTCAAAACTCTCATTTAATGGCAGCGTAGGATTTGATTTTTTTGACAAATCTTTCCCAGATCCTTTATTTCTAGGGATTCGGTCGGTGATGTCTAGAGTTTATAGAAATAAAGAAGGAAAGGAAATACTGATTTTACGAGCATCTTAAGACACGAAATTATTTCAACTTATAAAAACAAATGAGGACGAATAAAACAAAAAAGCAAGAAGAGGTACCTATTATTATTTCATCTGGCTTATAGCTTGAATAGCATTTACAGATTTGTTTTAATTTTGTGCTTAAATTACTAAGACCATAAATCTTTTTTTAGCGGCAGGGGTTAGTAGTTGTCTCCAGAATTATTTGAATAGGAACTTGGACATTTCTTTTTAAATTTTCCCGTTTATTTTTTTGAATTGGTTGTTTTGTGGTTTTCATTCAAGACTATATGAGCTATAATTTGTTTAAAGAAAAAAAGCAGCATAAAAATTGTATGTTAAATCAAGGCACCTGTTGTTATTTATCTCAGTTTCAAAAAACTAAAATAGTATTTTTTTAATGTGTACAAAAGCCTACTTAAGACATTTTCGGTGTCAAAATTTGATCTCATTGAGATTTTCAAATATTGATTTGGTTCTAAATTGCAACCGTATCTTCGGAAGAAGGCTAAGAAGGCTTGCATTTGGTATTAATGTAATAGTACAAAATTAGCAAGTATAGTTATAAAAGATGTTAAAGCAAAGAACTCACCTGCAGAACGCAGAACAAGATCACGAAGGTTGTTGCTCTCATGGTTGAGAGTTGAAACCGGACTGATGCTGCTACCAAAGACCTGGGGCTTTTTATACTCAAATTTCCATACCCCATTGACGTGATACGTTTATGCTCAAATATTGACACGGTTCAATGAAAATTAAAGTTCTATACGATAACAATGTCAAAGTTACCTTGCGATTTAGAACAATGCGTATTAATTGTAGTCTGATTGAGACATTGTATTTTGCAGACAATAATATTTTCTGAAAACATGCGAGTATTACGCGTTTATACTTGTTTGTATTCGCGTGCGCGTGCAATGCCGATGGGCTATCTTGAACATGCGTCTGTAGGACTAAGGGGCTGTTTCACCATCCATTGATTAGTGTTAACTGACGGTTAAATGTGATGCCGTCTCCGTCTATTCGAACAAATAGAGACGGCATCACATTTAACCGTCAGTTAGCACTAATTAATGGATGGTGAAACAGCCCCTAAATTTACCAAAGTAACGTTATTGGTTATTAATATGTATTTAAGAAAACGCTTTCACGACCTTTTCCAAAAACAAAGGAGTTTCAAAAGTACTTTAAAGTATGCGTATTTAAGTACTTCTTAATTGTAGTATCCAATATTTTGAGTATATATCCCATTAATATTACCCATACTTAAATTCAAAAGTTTGTAAGTATGTTAGTTTGTTTGTTACCTTTTCACTTCCAAATCGCTAAACCGATTTAGATGAAATTCGGTAAAAAGATAGTTTGAGTCCAGGGGAAAGACAGGACAGGATAGTTTTAATCCTGGAAAACTACACGGTTCCCGTGAGATAGCGACGAAACAAATGTTACGCAGACAGAGTCGCGAGGAACACCTAGTTAATATTTAAAAAGTCAAGCCCTTATTAACTGACTCATCAACCCGTCCTTAATGCTCGTTTAAGAAATCAAAGGAAGACTTGTGCAAAATTTTAAGTTCCTAGCTCTAGAAGTTTTAGCTGCAGTACGTAGATATTAGGGTTGCAATGGAACGTCACCTTCGTATCCGTAACTGCGGAACTTTAGCAAAAAATCGTATTTCCGCCTCCACATCAGCCTCCGTAAATTCCATGCGGCGTTATAACGTTCTATTCTACCGGAGGTTTGTGTACGTGCAACACATTTACGCACGTTTTTATGAGCCAAAGGAAGGTAACAAAGTGGCAAAACTGTAGTTACCGAAATATAATTTGCTTCTTATTCATCATCATGTCAGCTGAAAGATGGACACTGCTGGATATGCTTCCCACAAAGCTCTCCACTCAGACCGGTCTTGTGCGTTCCGCATCCACCGCGATCCCGCGATCTTAACCAGGTTGTCGCTCGAGCTTGTTGGACGTTTCTCATTGCTCCTTCACATACATTTGATTATTAGTAATTTGCTACTTGTAGTAAACGAGTAGTAGTGCTCTATATAATGTTCTTACCTACCTTTTTTACACAAAACTGACCCTTGATTGACCCCTATCTTACCTGATAAAGGTGCAGATGAGGCCTAAAGCGTGTCGCACTCGTTCATTAACAGCCTAGCCACTCTAGCCTTGAAAAGCCCTAGGTTGTAGGCCTAGGTTGTCTGAAATTACAGACGATGGGAGCGAATTCCATTCCTAGCAGTTCGTATTAGGAAAGATGAAGCGAACTGCCTGTTCCTACTCGTATATCATTTTGAAATAAACGTTTTTGGTTTAATTTCAATAAGGAAATAATGAATTTATATTTTTTTCACTTTCCTTTGACCTCCGTCCTCGTCTCCGTTAACCTTCGCTTTCGTATCTACCTCCGCGTCAGCTAAGAAGGCCTCTGTCAATCTCACTAGGTATGTATATCAGTCAGTTAATCAGCATCATATCATTATCATCATAAAGACCAAAGACATAGGTAATATTATGTTAAAATTTTAATTTTTAAAAGAAGCTTTTTTACTGACTGTACTGATTGTTGACTGTATTTGCTGGTCATCCAAACTGCATATCACATGCATAACAAATTTCAAGTCAATCCGATAGTTGGAAGTGGATCGAAATTGACTTACAAAAGTTGAAGCAAACAAAGTATGTGCCTATACAAACTGATATTAAATAGCTTACAGTTTTGTTAAAAGTTAAATTTTTAATACAAGCTTTTTTGTTGACCGTACTTTTTGTTCACTGTACCTACTTGCATTGTCATCAAAGCTACAATAATTTGAAATGATGCCTTTAACCGCTGAGGAGTTTCGATCCTGACTATCCAGGATGTCTCTACCAGATTATTGTATTTTCACCAGATTTACGTAAGGCTGCCAAATTTCAAGTCAATTCGACTACTGGAAGTCGGGCTTTAACTCGCAAGATTTGACCGGGACATAGGAGTACATACATACATTGCAAGTTAAATAATTCAGATAAACTTGTAAATTGGTTAACGACATTTTAATACAAGCTTTTTTGCTGCCCTTACTTTTCATGACTGTTCTGTACTTGCATTGTTTTTTCAATTGCATTTGCGTACCAAATTTCAAGTCGAATGCCAGTAACCGTTTAAGAGTTCCGTCCTGCAAAGACGGTCCTAGCCAGACCACAAGAATCAGATTAATAATGTATTGTCACCGGCCCTTGCATAACAATGCTAAATTTGAAGTCAATCTGACCACTAGAAGTAGGTCAAAATTCGGTTGCAAGATTTGTCCCGCACATACATACATTATAAGTGAAATAAAAGCTTCTAAAAGAGAGAGAACGAAAAATCATTCAATTTAATTGGATTATGCTTATTAAGTAACATTAACGTGTAAAATTGCCAACAATCGGCCTGTTTTTAGATTCAATATGACTTGTGTCGTTTTTGTTAAACATTCTTGGGTTTGAAGTTATAATGAGATTGTGCAACACCGTAAAAGTAACCTAAAGAGAATCCGAGTCGTTCATTGAATTGTTAAACAGAAGAGGTATCGACTGGGATCAAACAGATCAACACAAATAGGGCCTGTTGACGCCAGTTTCATTTTTTAATATTTTTAAATGTACGTATGTTGAGCAACGCCATCTAACGAGCGCTGCTAAGATTAAAATTCCCGCGCGCCGCCCGCGCGAAAAAGCATTTAGTCAAAACTGTTTCCCTTATTTCTAAAAAATAGAATGCACGAGCTGTTTCCTTCTCCTATCCCATTCCCTCACAACCTCAGCGTATACGCGCGAAAGAGATGACTATCTACGCCCTCAATCGGAAGTGGCCGAAATCCTTTGGATCGGGAAGACGAAGGAAGATGGCGCTTTGACAACAGACAGTCGCAAATATCCTTCGCTGCGCGTGCCATCGCCGCCGGCGTCGCTTCGCCAAAATTAGTGAAAATTGACATTATTCTGGTAATCGAGAGCTCTCGCAACACGAATTGTGCATGTACAGTGAATTGTGTATTGAAGAAGTGGAATGGTCCAGCCTGAGCGACCCAGGACTCCGGACCCAGCCCATCATTCTGCCCTCCTAACCTAATCAAATTATTAGGCACATCTCGCAAAAGGTAAATTTTCCTTATAAACCTACAGTCCACTCAACTCCTTTAAATGCAATGGCAGCTCCATTATTTTGGTCCATTCGAATCGGAAGCTTTAATTAACATATCTGATAGGTAATAACTTCATAACGTGATCCGCGTAGTAACGTTTTACCTATTCACCCCGCCTTCATCAAAGTGTGTCCGCCATTGCATACTTACGTACCGCATCGAATCGTAACCTTATTATTATGATTTACATTCCGCGTTTATCCATTTGCAATTATTGAGTTGGTGATAGGGCAATACGTTCCTATTTACCTATACCGCTCCCGCGTCGGTAACGGACATTGAGTTCCTAACCGCTAAATCTCCCGCTTATTTTCCCGCATAATTTCGGTGCTAATTCCGATATACTTATTACAGGTGTTATTTACCAAACCCGCATCTTTCAAGGGCATTGTTCCTTTCCGCGTCTTTTCGTTTATTTATGTATAATATATATAGGTACATTACCTACCACGCACCCGCGTCGTTCAAGGTCATTGAGCACCTATTTTTCGACATTTATTATTTTATAACAACCGCTTGTTGTTTCAACCCCGCGCCGCGTTTATTATAAACAAAACAACACAACAATAGGTAAATACCTACCTAGACCGCATATCAAGTCATTGCGTAGGTACGTGATTTACTGTTTAGTTAAACATACTTGCCTAATTGTCCCGCGTTCAAAACCCCGCATCTAACATTAAGTAGGTAAACCTTACCTCTCAATAATAGGACATATCGTGCCTTCTTGATAATCTATTTCGTTGTAATTAAGTTACGCTGTAGGCAGGTAGGTACTTACCTATACGCTTACAAAACCGATACCGCGCTTCGCTAGGTCTTTTGATTTACCTGAAACTTAGTTCGGTTATCGTTGTTTACTGCATCTTGTTCAAGCCTGTTTTATAAATCTTGCAAATTTAAACTTCAAGATGTCGAAAGCGGAACCGGGAACTGAACTCTCAGAAGACGAAATAGAGCTTCAAATCGCTTTATCGCGTCGTAACTCCATATACGCTAGAATACAAAGCATTTACGAGTACTCAAAACGCGCTGAAGTTAACGAGCATGAAAGAGAATCTTTTCTATGTAATTGCATCAATTTAGATAATTTGCGTAATGACTTTCAAGACGCAAACAATAGATACATCTCTTTCAATTTAAAATTGAACCCTAAAATGAAGTTAGATGATCAATCATGGACCTCGTTTGAGGATTTATTTTGCCGCATTAAGTATCAGTACACAAAAATGACGTCTTCTGAAAGTTTAAATAAATCGGCCGCCAATAATATGCCTAAGCAGCAGACTAGGTTACCGCCAATCGAGTTGATGTCATTCGACGGCGATATTCGCACTTGGCCGTGTTTTTACGCTAGTTTTAAGGCGACCGTCCATGACAACAACTCGCTGACTAAAGCAGAAAAATTATATTATTTAATGGGCAAGTTATCAACAAAGGCCCAGTCCGCATTCGCCGGCACTACGCCGTGTGAAGAGAACTATGATCTCATACTTCGCTCGCTCGTTGAAAGGTACGAAGACAAGCGCATGCTAGCCTCAAGCTATTTAAACCAAATATTCGATTACCGGTCTTCGACATCCGCCTCTGTTCACAACTTGGAATCATTCTCTGACAAATTTGTCTCTGCAGTTAATGCTTTGAAAAATCTAAAAATAGATAATTTAGCAGATTTCATATTGTTGCATGTCGCCCTTAAAAAGCTCGACTCGGAAACAGTGAGATTGTTCGAGATGGATTCGCGAGACATTGAAATCCCGCAGTTAGATAGTTTGGTGAAATTCGTAAAGGGTCAACTGCGTGTTATGCATAATACCGATTCGAGTTCGAGTTCTAATAGTAACTCCGCGAGAAAGGCGACACCCCGTTTTTCCTCATCTGACAAACCGCTAAAAATTCCGC
The DNA here is from genome assembly GCF_025370935.1 of Choristoneura fumiferana. Classification (NCBI taxonomy): domain Eukaryota; kingdom Metazoa; phylum Arthropoda; class Insecta; order Lepidoptera; family Tortricidae; genus Choristoneura; species Choristoneura fumiferana. Next base: position 12,358,872 of record NC_133482.1, on the reverse strand, counting down.
AGCCTCAGTCTTATGTCGCGGTTTCGGACTCGCAGAAGTGTTTATGTAATAATATTATACACGAACACTTATACAAATGTCCCGCGTTTTCGAGTATGAATCCCAGCAGCCGCTATAAATGTGTAAAAACGCGCAACGCTTGCATTAACTGTTTGAGTATTAGGCACAGGACTGGCAGTTGCCAGTCAAATATCGCGTGTAAAGTGTGTGCTCTAAAGCATCATTCACTTTTACACTTCGAACCACGTAACTCGAACGCGACCGCACCTATCACAAACCACGCGCTGGCCGTTGCCGACAACTTCGCGTCTTTGAACTCACCGCCGCCGCCGCTTTTGGTACACGCCGCCGCTGCCACATCGCCCGCGCCGCTATCGCCGTCTTTGTCGCACGCGCACCTCGCTACACCGGCGCGCGATACGCACACCGATTATGAGTATGATTATGAGAATACGGACGCTCCGCTATGTAACACGTCCATTGCCGCGCCGCCGCAGACCGCTAACTCCGACAAAAACATACGCGCACATGGCAAGCAATGTACGTCGCCGGTTACGGTATTACTCGCTACAGCTGTAGTTATGGTTCTCGATAAAAATAATAAACAACATTTCGTGCGTTGTCTTTTAGATAGTGCTTCGCAAAGCCATTTTATTACTGCAGATTGTTGCAATCGCTTGGGATTAAATCAACCTGATCCAAACAATGCATATACCAAAGTAAAGGGCATCGGCGGAACGGAAAAACCTGTTAAGGGTTCCGTCAATTTTTATTTTTCGTCTCGATTTAATTTAGACGTTCGATATAACGTTTCCTCGCTTATTGTCGATAATATTACAGACAACTTACCTACCGCGTGTGTCGACACTGCGGCGCTGCCGTATCTAAAAGGCCTACCTTTGGCCGACGAGTCGTTCCACATTCCCGGCCGCATCGACGTGCTGATTGGGGCCTCGCTGTTTCCGCAGTTGCTGCTGCCGGGTTTGGTCAGCAGTAACACTTCCGCGCCTCCCGCTATACAAACCGTGTTAGGCTACGTTATTATGGGGACGGTCCCCACACTACCGGTACCGCAACACAAAACTCCGCTTTGCTGTTTTGTCCAGTGCAGCAATGAACCGGAATCTGTCGATTCGGCATTAAAGAAATTTTGGGAGATTGACGAATCACCCGTCACAAAACCCATCAGTACGCAGTCATATGAGGAACTCGAATGTGAACATTTCTTTCGCGAGACTACCGAACGCGATGTTAATAGTGGTAGGTATACCGTCGCGTTGCCGTTTCGCTCGGACGTATTCTCTTTAGGAAACTCGATAGATGCCGCGCGTAAACGATATTTCTGTCTCGAAAGAAAGTTAGATTCCGCACCCGCCTTACGCTCCGCTTATAATGACGTCATCCGCGAGTATGTTGATAATGGGTATTTATCCCCGGTTCCTGTCACCGATGACGATGATAGTCACCCTGATTATGTCATTCCGCATCATCCCGTTGTTCGCTTAGACAAGGCGACAACCAAAGTACGTATGGTTTTGGACGCTAGCTGCAAAACTCGTTCGGACGTGTCACTTAACGACGTCTTGCATAGCGGCTCGAACCTACAGGGTGATTTATTTACAATAATTCTAAATTTTCGCTTGTTCGCCGTCGCGCTTTCAGCGGACTGCCGACAGATGTTTCTTCAAATTGGAGTACGTGAAAGCGACCGTCGCTTTCAGCGTATTATGTACCGGTTTAGTTCAAATGAACCGTTGGTCTTATACCAGTTTAATCGCGTATGTTTCGGTCTAAAATCGAGCCCGTATCACGCGTTACGCACGGTACAGCAGCTAGTTATCGACGATGGTCACATGTACCCTGAAGCTCGCGATGTCGCTTCAAGTTCGCTTTACATGGACGATATAGTACACAGTGTGGGGTCGGAGTCTCAAGCCGTTGAGGTCGCGCGTCAACTGATTCAGCTCTTTAAGGGGGGTCAGTTTGATCTGGTCAAATGGACCAGTAACTCGCAAATTGTGCTGGATAGTATACCAGCGTCTCATAAGGTTTCAGAGCAATTAGAATTCGAAAAGTCTATGGAACAGAAAGTTCTTGGATTACGCTGGTCTAGATCTGATGATTGTTTTCGATTCCAAATCTCCGCGCCCGAGACCAAGTGCACTAAGCGTACGATCTTGTCAACAGTAGCTCGATTATGGGATTTGATGGGTTTCGTCGCTCCTGTCGTATTGTATGCCAAGCTGCTTATCAAGGAGCTGTGGTTATTAAAGCTGGGATGGGACGATGCACCTCCCCGTCATATAATAAATATGTGGCATAAATTTTGCTCCGATCTTCCGCGATTAAACGACTTCCAAATACCGCGTCATATAGGTGTTAGTAATAATTGTGTTGTTCGATTGCTAGGCTTTTCAGACGCTAGCGAGCGTGCCTATGGCGCGGTCATTTACGCTCACATCACTCGTGCCAATAATGTCACCACGCAATTATTGTGTGCTAAATCAAAGGTATCACCTGTCAAACCTTTGTCCGTCGCTAGACTTGAGCTTTGTGGCGCCGAGTTATTAGCGAAGTTACTTCGCCGTGTACATGATACGTACAATCCGCGTTACAACATATCAGCTATTTATGCTTTCACGGATTCCAAAGTGACTCTTTGCTGGTTGAATTCCTCTCCACACCGATGGCAGACGTTCGTAGCAAATCGTGTTGTTAAAACAATCGACAATATTCCCGCTGAATATTTTTATCATGTTGCCGGTACTGATAATCCCGCAGACTGTTTGTCGAGAGGTTTAACACCTGATAAATTGATCGGTCATCCATTGTGGCTACATGGACCTTCGTGGGCCAGTTTAGATCCCAGCCAGTGGCCTATAAATAAGGTAGATGTGGCTGACGTTGACGTCATACCTGAAGAAAAGATTCACGCTCATCCGATCATCGCTGATAAAGAATGGGATTCTGTCTTACTTGCGCTAGCTGAACGGGTTTCATCGTGGTCTAAATTAATTCGTATAATCGTTTTTATGTGCCGATTCGTGAATCGGATTCCGCGTCGAAGTTCTCTCGCTGTCACACCGTCCGATATGGATTTTGCTGAAAAATTGTTGTTGTCTCATGTGCAACGGAAGCACTTCTTTAAAGACATAATTAATTTGAAACAAGGCAAGGATTGTTCTATAGCTCTCATGAAACTTAAACCGTTTATGGATAAGGATGTTATTCGAGTAGGTGGGCGATTAGCTTATTCTGCTGAAAGTTTCGACATAAAACATCCAATTGTGTTGCCGCGACGAGACAAGGTAGTAGAGTTACTCATAGATTACAATCATAAAAAATATTTACACGCTGGTCCGGAACTTTTAATGTCGCTGCTACGGGAAAAATACTGGATTCTATCTGCCAGACAGATTATTCGTTATAAAATTCACAAATGTAACATTTGTTTTAGACTTAGACCTCGACCGGGGCTTGCTCCAATCATGAGCGATCTCCCGCAACAACGCGTCGTTCCGGCTTCTAAAGCCTTCGCACACACTGGCTGCGATTATGCTGGTCCCATACAATATACTCCTATTCGCGGTAGAGGTGTAAAGAGTCGTAAGGCCTATTTATGTATTTTTACATGTTTAACCACCCGAGCGATTCACGTCGAGTTAGCGACAGATTTGACAACTGTCAGTTTTGTGTCTGCACTTAAACGTTTCTTGTCGCGACGTGGTCCTGTGCAGTTTATGTATTCGGACAACGCTACTAATTTTAAAGGCACGAGCCGTTATCTCCGCGATTTATATAATTTTCTTAATAAAGAATATCGTCCGCGCTTCGAAGAGGAACTCACAGAAAGTCGTATTTCATGGAAATTTATCCCACCAGCTTCTCCACACTTTGGCGGCTGCTGGGAATCTATGGTTAAAAATGTAAAAACTCACTTATTTAAAGCGATAGGCCAACAAATTCTGTCCTATGAAGAATTAGTGACTATTCTTGCTCAGATCGAGTGTCTGTTAAATTCGAGACCTCTTACGGTGCTTAGCGCCGATCCGTCAGAGCCTACGGCTTTAACTCCTGCACATTTTCTTCATACCGCGCCTCTTTATTCGCTTCCCGCCCCGGTAGTGGATTCTACACCAGAACACCTGCTTGAAAGACATTCATTGTTGGATAGGATGGTACAGTCCTTTTGGAAAAGGTGGCGAAGCGAATACCTCCATAGATTACAGACGAGACAAAAATGGAATAAAGCTAATAGTACTGTTAAGGAAGGCACGATTGTTGTTATTAATGATGAGAATTCTCCACCACTATCGTGGCCTCTCGGCATCGTAGAAATATTGCATCCATCAAAAGATGGCAATATACGCGTAGTCTCAGTCAGAACGGCTAAAGGGTCTTTAGTTCGTCCGGTTGTCCGTTTATGTCCTATACCAACTCAATAAACATTTAATATTGTTATTCTTATTCTAATACATCTCGGAATGATTATTCCTTCTCTAAATTTAATGGTATTAGACTTAAGTATTTCTTTTTTCTTTCGTTTCAAATTAGAATCGTTTCTTTTTTTTTTTTTTCTTTCTCTTAAAGAATCGTTTATTTTCTTAAAGGTGACCCTTTAAGGCGGGGGGAATGTTGACGCCAGTTTCATTTTTTAATATTTTTAAATGTACGTATGTTGAGCAACGCCATCTAACGAGCGCTGCTAAGATTAAAATTCCCGCGCGCCGCCCGCGCGAAAAAGCATTTAGTCAAAACTGTTTCCCTTATTTCTAAAAAATAGAATGCACGAGCTGTTTCCTTCTCCTATCCCATTCCCTCACAACCTCAGCGTATACGCGCGAAAGAGATGACTATCTACGCCCTCAATCGGAAGTGGCCGAAATCCTTTGGATCGGGAAGACGAAGGAAGATGGCGCTTTGACAACAGACAGTCGCAAATATCCTTCGCTGCGCGTGCCATCGCCGCCGGCGTCGCTTCGCCAAAATTAGTGAAAATTGACATTATTCTGGTAATCGAGAGCTCTCGCAACACGAATTGTGCATGTACAGTGAATTGTGTATTGAAGAAGTGGAATGGTCCAGCCTGAGCGACCCAGGACTCCGGACCCAGCCCATCATTCTGCCCTCCTAACCTAATCAAATTATTAGGCACATCTCGCAAAAGGTAAATTTTCCTTATAAACCTACAGTCCACTCAACTCCTTTAAATGCAATGGCAGCTCCAGGGCCTGTGGTGCTGACGACATATTTCCGGAGTTTCTTAAGTACTCGAAAATGGCTCTCTAAATTCTACAGCCACATTATTAATACTGGAAAAATACCTGCGTTACTAAAGCGCGCCAAAATAATAGCCATACTAAAGCCTGGGAAATCGGGAGATAGTGCTGACAACTACAGACCCATATCCTTACTTAGTGTTATATACAAACTCCTCGAAAGAATTATCTACAACCGCATAGCGGACACTATAGATTCGTTTATACCTAAAGAACAGGCCGGCTTCCGACCGAACAGAAACTTCTGCGATCAGGTGCTTGCGCTGACTTCCTTTGTTGAGAAAGGCTTCGAGGAAAAGCAGAAGACATCGGTGGCTTTCATTGACCTAACAGCCGCATATGATACTGTTTGGCGTCAAGGACTCCTGTACAAACTACTCAAACTGGTGCCGTGCCTTAAAATATTTAGGCTCGTGGAAGACGCCCTGACAAACAGAGTATTTCAAGTCCATCTCGGCAGCATGGTTAGTAATGCCAGAGTACTAAACAACGGCCTCCCTCAGGGTTCGGTTCTGGCTCCTCTACTTTTCAATGTGTATACCCATGATCTCCCCCGAACGGAAGCACGAAAATATGGGTATGCGAACGACATTGCCCTAGCCACACAAAGCCGAGATATTAATAGGACCGATAAGGTCCTGCAGCGACCTTAGTAGCATGAACGACTACTTCACACGCTGGCGACTGTGCCCCAATGCGAATAAAACGGAGGTTTGCTGTTTTCATCTGTGCAATAGACTGGCGAACGCAGAGCTGAATGTCACATTTAGGGGGGGGACGTGCTTAAACACAATCCTAATCCCAAATATCTTGGCGTCACCCTCGACCGAAGCCTAACCTACAAGATCCATCTCGGTAAGGTTGCGGCTAAGATTAGGACTCGCAATAGTATAGTGCAGAAACTGACGGGCACTACCTGGGGCACCAGCGCTGCGTGCCTCCGAATAACCGCCCTCGCACTGGTATATTCTTCAGCTGAGTATTGTGCACCTGTGTGGCTTAACAGCGCACAGCAGTAGACTCGCAGCTGAACCACACCATGCGCCTAGTAACAGGCTGTATGCGCCCAACGCCCACGCACTGGTTGCCTGCACTCAGCAATATTGCTCCGCCGCACCTGCGCCGAGAACAATGCCTCCATCGCAAGCTGGACAAAATATGCGGGGACTCAACCTTACCTGTTAATAAAGACCTATCTGCGGCAACCCAAAGGTTAAAATCTCGCCACCCACCAGTATCCAAAATACACTCTAGAGACCCTGCCTGGGAAATGCGGAACGCTTGGCTCAGCGAATGGCAGACGAAGGGAGAGCCACCTGACTTGTTTTTGAGTTGAACCCCCGCGAAAGACCCCCGGGCTTCGAAACGCAGCGCCGAGTGTGGTGCCTGGCCAACCGCTTCCGAACCAATGTTGGGGACTCCGCGTACCTTAGGAGTAAATGGGGCTGGTGTGAGTCGGCGGCTTGCGAGTGTGGCCACCCGGAACAGACGGCCCACCACATGGTACTGGAGTGCCCGATCACTAAGTTCGATGGACACATATATGACCTCAAGAAGCTGTCAGAGAAAGCCATAGAATATTTTAAGAAATCCAGATTTAAGTTTTAATGTTTAGGTTTCATTTGTATTTCTTACACAGTTTTGCCGTGACACTTATTCCATACGGTAAATAAATAAATTGAATTGTTGTGTTTCAGCGTGGAGAGTAAGAAATTACTGGTGAAATTACTGGCACTAATTAAGGTATCCTATCTTAGGCCTCTAGGTTAGCAACACATCTGCAATACCCCTAATGTTGCAGATGTTTATGGGCGGTGGTGATCTCTTGCCATCAGGAGACCCACTTGCTCGTTTGCCATCCAGTTGAATAAAAAAAAGTATAATTTGAACCTTGCTCGTCTCAAACAGAGTTCAAAATAATACGAAAATGTACATTGATTGAAGGTTCTAGAAATCGCAAGTCTATTTTCACGATCACGTTTAACTCATGACGACCTTAAGTTAAGGCTGTAAGGACTATTTTTCAAAAATCGGACATTGTTATATTATAAAAAGCCAAATGCATCTGTGTCAATTGTTTTTAATTTTATCTATTGAATTAATGTTTGTTCTCTTTTGTGCGAGGTTTGTTCGGTTTTACGCAAAACGAGTAATGTCTTTATTTTTGATAGTTGTACACACACGATGACGGAAAGTTCAAGAATATTGATATAAATAGATTCGTGACTTCAAAAGAAAGGATCCTGATAAAAATAAAACATTATTTAATTTTAATATTTAAGCATCTACATGACGGAAATTTACTCATCTTTAATATTTAAATGCAAAATGCCACTTGTTTAACGTGGGCTCGTAGAACGAAGCACTTTTTTTTAAAACGCAGCGGTTAATACTTGCCCCGTGTTGGGGGCAAATATTAACAATGAACGGGCAAGAATTTACAAGAAATTTACTGTTAAAATAATGTTGTAGTAAAAAATAAAAGAATAGTAATCTTGATAATCATATATTTCTTTATTATTTAACATGTTACATGTCATAAAGAAAAACCAAACGAGATCTTCTCTTAGTAAATAATGATAGCAACAATAAGCCCCATTTTCAATACTGAACCTAACACATTTCTCGGGGCAAATATTAACAAGTTAATAGTTACCCCATTCATTCGGTTAAAACTAGCCCCAGAAGTACTTTTCTTACGAAATTAAAGGTAATAATTAGCCCTTTTCAAATAATTATGTTTGAAATATATGTCATAACACTTTCAAGCTAGCATTTTCACAGGAACATCAAAACAGTGTAATGAAAATGAAAACCTGATTTATTTATTTTTTAATACACATACTACTTTTTTATTTAAGTTTTATATTTCTGTCGGTGACAATGAATCGGAATCAAAATTTATTACCATTTAGGATTTACGTACTGTTGCAAAGTATTAGGATCTTTAATAAGTTTTTTATATAGGTACAAAATAATTATTTGAAGTGCCGAGTCTACACTACAATTGATCGATACACGTTGAATATAAAAGACGCTGTTCCGATTTTAGAAGGTTTTCATACAGAAATTTAGACGGGTAGGGTCGTGTATTTTTTTATTCTCGATACTTGATGAAAGTAGGTTTTTATTTTTACATACATTTCTGACTACTTTCACTGTGTGGTGGCATTGAAATATTGGAAAACTGTGATAAACGCTTTAAGTACTTACCTTAAAGTTCAATTTTTTTTTTTTAAATTACCTATCCGTTAGTCAACTAATAAACTGCGCTCGTGTAAAATATATTTTTCACTTCTCATGCTCGTAAAGTTCGTGTTTATCCTGGATCTAGGCGACATAAAATGACTTTTTATGCACTATATAATAATATCTTCGTCTAAGACCAAGGTAATCAGTTGTCAACAGCCACAAACAAAGAAGTTTATATATATTTTTTTCATAATTTTTAATTTGTATGAAATTAAAAATCAATCAAAATAAACCAATAAAACTGAAAAAATATAATTAAGTAGAAATTCATGAAAAATAAAATGTACATAGTAAGTGAACAATTGTTTCCACTGTTGCTATTTCGTTTCCTCGCCATCGAAGTGAAAAGCAGTGTGTAAAACTCGAGCATTAAACCCATTTTCCCCTCGACGTGTCTATCCACCCTCGCCATACCAGCTCGGGTAGCTATATGAACGTCTTGGGTAAAATGGCTCGTTTTATGCTCTTGTTGTACAATCTACTATTTTGGGAAATCAATCGGTTTGATTACAAAACGCGTATTTTAAATTGCCGCGGTGATGGTCACCATTTTAGGTGGGTAATAAGCGCCATAATACCTTAGTTAGTAGTGCGGGGCTAATCCACAAATTCAAGGTCGCTCAGCGAGCTATGGAGAGAGCAATGCTAGGGATTTCTTTAATGGATAAAATCCGTAATCACATTATCAAACAAAGAACCAAACTCACCGACGTTGGGCAGGCCACGTCTGTCGCATGACCGATGATAGATGGAGCAAACGAGTCCTCGAATGGAGACCACGGACGTGAAAACGTAGTGTAGGGCGGCCTGAGGCACGGTGGACGGACGACCTTAAGAGGGTCGCTGGCGGCGGATGCATACGAGAGGCTGAAGACAGTGCTGTGGCGCGCTATTATTAAAAAAAAACGTGAGGTAAGCGTACGAGTGCTCGTCACTGTCCCAATAGCTGGCATCTTTAATCTTGTCTTTAGCAATAGAGATGACAGCAGGGTGTCGTCTACTGGTCTTTAGCGTGTCGAGCACTCGGACGTTTACCTTAGTGTCTTCTGTCACCTGGCAGTGTTAGGATTAGGCGGTTTAGTTACATCTATTATATAATACCTTTAAACGAGCAATTCTTCTACATATAGGTATATATCAGAATCTCGGAAACGGCTCCAACGATTTCGATGAAATTTGGTAGGTAGGGGTTTTCGGGGATGACAAATCGATCTAATTTGGTCTTATCTCTGGAAAAACGCTAACGAATTTTAGCCCGAGCTAAAGCTCGGTCGCCCATGTACTAACGTATATAAACGATGAAAGCCAAACAAAGGTCAAACGTTATTTTGCAAATATATACACGATTATTAAGTATTTTAAACAAAAGAGTTCTAAAATGATTTATTAATAAACCTATGCCTCTAAATGGTATTAGGATTAGACCAAATTATGCTTAGCCTAATGCCAATTTTATTTTATAACTTGAAACAAAATACGTACACCGCCATCTAGTGGCGGGTAGTGAAGTTATCTGGGGGCACGGCAGTGCCCCGCCAAGTCGAGCAAAACAAAAACAAAGGTACGGCCGTACCATACTATTCTCGAAGCCATTCAGGCTATTTTCAACATTTCTACCTTACAATTATATTTAAAACACTAAGGGGCTGTTTCACCATCCATTGATTAGCGTTAACCGACGGTTAAATGTGATGCCGTCTCCGTCTATTCGAACAAAACAAATAGAGACGGCATCACACCTAACAGCCCCTTAATTTTATAAATGTTAAACAAACTAGCATTTTTTTTAAATTAGGTAATCTTATTAAATGTTTAATGTCATCGTCATCATCATCATCAGCTTGGAGACGTCCACTGTTCAACAAAGGCCTCCCCCTTAGAACTCCACATTGCATCCAACGGTATTCCGCAACTCTCACGATGTCGTCGGTTCACCTGGTGGAAGGCCTGTGAACGCTTCATCTCCCGGTTCGCGGTCGCCACTCACGGACTTTTCTCCCCCAACGGTTATCTGTTCCTCGAGCAACGTGGCCCGCCCATTGCCACTTCAACTTGCATATTTTTCCAGCTATCTCGGTGACTTTGGTTCTTCGACGAATTTCCGAATTTTAATGTTTGTACTTTGTTAAATAATATTAAATCACAAAATCAAAGTACGGACATCCTGTGATTTTTTATGGTACTACGTGTGCTGCGGCATTAGTTACATTATTTATAACAGATGGCGTTGCTTTCCAATCTCAATATCAATATCGCCTTTAAACTTGTCAACAGACAGCACGTAGAAAGTATAGATGGCAGCACAAAGTCGACAGTAGAGACACGCTGCGACTAATAAATGAACTTTCCAGAGACCATTTCGTCTGTCACACTGTATAAGACGAGAGCAGAAAGAGATGTAGAATGCGATCGTGAACGTCAGCGCGTTAAACAATATGGCCTCAGCTCCGTCAGTTATAGTGAGTCTACTCTAATGTGATTATTGAATGGAGCTAAAAACCAGGCGAAATATCGCTAGATGGCGTTAGTATCGTGAGGTTTTTTGACGTTACTGTCTTGCTTGCAATGAGGGCTATCGCGTATGAATTCGCCACTAGAGGCGCTAGTGTAGCGTGAGGTCTCCGAAATGTCAAATCTCATAGTTTTTGAGTGAGCTACGCGGGTTTATTTATAATTAGAATAATTTTGTGAATATTTTACAATATTTGAAATTAATTATGGCAAATATGTGCTCCGGGGCAATGAATGTCTGCATTTTGAGACAGTTTTGTCTTTCGGAAACCTTTGTCCTTCCTTTTTTCCGAACAAAACGGGGAGATGCAACACTGTGGCATGCTCGATATTTTTATGGTACGGTTTTAAGGTGTATTAAATATGATTTTAATCTAAACTTTGTTTTCACGCCCATAATAACAAACTTTGAAAGCCGTACTTAAAAACCTCACGCAACAGTGCGCCATCTGGTGAGACAAAAAACGATAGCCCTCATTGGTTCATTTAGTTATTAATTATCCAATTGCAAGCAAGACCGTAACGTGAAGCCGTGGTTGCGTAGTGGTTTGACCTATGACCTCTCAAGCAGAGGATCGGGGGTTCAAACCCCGGCTCGCACCTTGAGGTTTTCGAAATCACGCCTGTATTCCCAAATGGGGTAGGCAGAGCACACGAAACGTTACCGCTTCGGAGCCACTTTTAGAAATTTTAGGTTTTAAGTGTGACAAAAACGGTACAATAGTGACAGGTTGCTACATTGTAGTGAGGTTGGTTGGTTGTTAGGTTGTTGTGACAAGCTTTACGGTGAAGGAAAACATCGTGAGGAAACCTGCACATATCTGCGAAGCAATTCAATTGTGTGTGAAGTTCCCAATCCGCACTGAGCTTTGCTTAGTTTGGGACTAGGTCAATTGAAAAATAATAGAAAATAGAAATAGAAATAGAAACGTTTATTCGCTAATTCGCAAATTACATATTATAAGTAAGTACACAAAATAAAACAAGTATAAAATAAATATTAACGACAGTATTTGCGAAATCGCGAAACGGTCTCAGCTCAGCATAGTGTGTAATTGGTGTCAAGAATCCCATGATATTGAAAAAAAAAGTATAATATATACCTATTAAATGTATATATGTATATTATGTAATGTATATTATTGTCACTATCGTAATCAGTCGGAAGACGTCCACTGTTGAACTGGCGAACGCCACAATGAACGACAACTTGCCACCTACACCCACCGGTTGCCTGCAAACTGCAACTCTCGTGGCCGTCGGCCAACCTAGTGAGAATATCCAGTGTTTGTAGAGCCCTATTCCTGAGCAAACTGTGTGCAATGTGGATTCATTTTAGATTGGTTCCAGACAAAGACAGGGATGAAAAATATTTTTTTCAGATTTTTCTTATCGGTGATCCTTCATACCAAATATCAAGTTCCTAGGACAATTAGAAGAATTCTTCTAGTTGTACAATTGTATAGATTTTGATTACCTGGCATTTTAAGGAAACGCCTTGTTAATTCCTGCTATATCTTATGATTGCATTAACTTAGAAGTTTTTATATTTCACCCACGGCTTCGCACACGTAATCCAGCAACCGAATTGAAATTTCGGGACTTTAAAAAAATCCCCTGGGAAATCCCGAAAATTAAATCGTGGTTTTCATTGACGTTACATTAAAAACAATCATGTTAAATTTCATGACTCTAAGCCCAGCGGTCCCTTCATCCCTATCTCGTGGGAATATCGGGATAAAAAGTAGCCTATGTTTTATTCCAGACGTCCAGCTACCTACATACCAAATTTCATGGCTCGAAGCGAAGCCCAGTGGTTGTTATTTCGAGATTTTATCCCTATCCCGTAGGAATATCGTGGTAAAAAATAGCCTATGTGTTATTCCAGCGATCCAGCTACCTACATACCAAATTTCATGGCCCTAAGCTCAGCGGCTGTTATTTCAAGATTTCATCTCTAGGTACCTACCTATCCCGTGAGAATATCGGGTCAAAAAGTCACCTGTGTGTTATTCCAGGCGTCCAACTACCTACATACCAAATTTCACGACTCTTAGCCCAGCGGTTGTTTTTTCAAGATTGTATCCCTATCCCGTGGGAATATCGGGATAACAAGTATTTTATGTTTTAATCCAGGTTATTTCATCCAAATCCGTCCAGCCGTTTCAGCGTGAAGAAGTAACAAACATACTCACTCACTCACAAACTTTCACATTTATAATATTAAGTAGGATTGGTCCAAAGAGTAGCAGACATGATTGATATACAGTTAAATACCTCCACACGTTCCTAAGAAAAAAGGTTTTGACAGACAGACGGACAACAAAGTGATCCTATAAGGGTTCCATTTCTACCATACCTCAGTTGGTATAGGGAAATAGAAAAGACAAAATTACATCGACATGGTCCCATTGTTCTTGCATTTTATAGTCTCAAGGGTTAAGAAATTCATATGCAAATCTTAAACAGGAACTCGGTAATAGGGTAAGGGTAAGTTCAAGAGAATTAAGGGCGAAACACACGGTAACACAGAATTAAATCAAGATTCTTCAAAATGAGTTTTTACAAATTTTATTTTGAATATTTTGATTGAATCAGGCGTTACTCTGCGGAAGTCCATATGGATTAACTAAAACAATTTGGTACTTTGCTCACCCGCGACCTTATGATGGCTACGTTTATACAGGAATGTGTATTCATGCAGTTCCTAAACCTCCACACTGTAAAAACACACACAAATCGCACAAACCCATCCACATCATTCATTTTGAATACAAACAGTTTTATGTAAAGAAACAAGTCAATTCGATCTAGAAATATGTAAAACTAGCTTTTACCCGCGGCTTCGCACGCGTAAATCATTAAATACAGCAGTTGAATTGAAATTCCGGTATTTTATTAAATTGGGAATTCCCTAAAATTACATCGTTGTATTCATTGACGTTAAATTAAAACACCCATGCCAAATTTCAGAACTCTAAACACAGCGGTTGTTATTTCGAGATTTTATCCCTATCCCGTGGGAATATCGGGACAAAAATTAGCCTATGTGTTATTCCAGATGTCCAGCTATCTACATATGTGTATACCAAATTTGTTCTCAAAGCCCAGTGATTATTACTTCGAGATTTTATCCCTATCCCGTGGGAATATCGGGATAAAAAGTATCCTATGTTTTATTTGATCCAGGTTAAAAACTAACTTTTTGCCAAATTGCATCCAAATCCGTCCAGCCGTTTCAGCGTGAAGAAGTGACAAACATACTCACTCACTCACAAACTTTTACATTTATAATATTAGTAGGAATAGGATTAGATTTACTAGATGAGGTCAAAGAAGCATCTACAATCACAAAACAAAAGTTGAAAATTACCGAAAACTTTGTGAATATGATTAAAATAAACATAAGATGTATCTTATGAAAACACTAGCTTTCTTTTGCCTGCGACTTTCCGTGCAAAATTTGTAGAAAAGCAAAGGCTAAATTAAACCTCTTTATTATTAATTGTTGTTATTTTATCAGGATCTGTTCAGTATTTTTTGCGCAATTGAGTACCTAATAAACATTTGCCATGATCATTATTGGTAGTACCAGCTAGACAGCAGAGCGGACATAAAAAAATCCTTTGTTCTTTTTCCCGTTGCAATTCCAAAAATCTTGACAATATTTTTGATATATTTTTAGCTGTTATAATTACCTACTTAATTGAGGCGTATAGCTATTACAGGACTTAGTAATAGCCCACTCCCCCCCCCCCCCCTACAGACGCCTACGACCTAGTCAAAGTTTTCGCGTTGCGCCGCGCCGCGACCTTTTCGCAGTGCCAAACTTTGACTTTGTCCGAGCTTTGACGCGCTTTATCTTTATAATTGTTCGATTGATTGTCAAAAGAAAAAAATACCTACGTGTCCAATATTTTATAATAATGTAACTGACGGATTTAATAGAATTTAACATTTTAGTATCCAAGTAACTACCCAATTGTAGAGCAATCAACAAGCGACAAGACTGGTTGGATAGCCCTATACTACGAAAATTTTAACTTCGTATCTTGCGGTCCCGCTGACCCTTATATTATTTAATACGCGAGTGAGAGGGACGGTACGATACGAACTTCGATTTTCAATTAACGTAGTAGTCCCCCTGGTCCCAGTATAAATTGGGGATGGGGTCCGACCATTCCGTGTGGCGTCTGCTTAAGGCGTCAGTTTTATCTCCGATCCGATCTAAGCTTTAATCAAGAGACGCTTTGTTCCTTGATTCTTAGAATGTATTAAATATGGAATAGAAAGGCTCTGCTTTTCTTAACACGTATGTAGGTTATGTTAATTATAAATTGGCTCACAAAGGCATTCCTTCAGTAAATTAAGCTGCGAAGGTTCTCGAAGACGTGAGGGTGGAAGTAAGCATCACGAGGTCAAGGATTTCTGTAATATACACGGTGTTAAAAAATACCCATAAAGCAGATGGGGGGTTAAATGGTCCCGGAGATGGTCCCTTATAAAAAGTCCATTACATTTGAAAATCTTAGTAAAATCATTTAAAAAAGTGACATAAAAGAGGCATTTGCGGCCTACTTGCAGAATAAACGTTTAGAATTATTTTTTTCAGTGATATACAAAACCTATCAGTATAATTAAAGAGTAAACTACGCAGAATGTTTATGTACATTTTTACATAATACCTACTGGTACGACAAACAGTCTTTAAATCGAGTAAACTACGCAGAATGTTTATGTGCATTTTTACATAATACTGGTACGACAAAGAGTCTTTAAATCGGTATTAGGTACACCTCTGTTAAATAATCTATGCTAACTCTGGTTGTACGGCATGACAGCTTACTAGGACTGAAAATATTTTTTCTCAAACATGCTACGTAATGTTTATGTTGTGTTTCATAAAACAGGCTTCAAAATGTACTGTTGCAGGCCTAGGCCTGCAGTTCGTGTATAATGGCCCTAAAAATCGAACAGCAAACACAATAAAAAAAAGTTTTGGCGGGTAAATTGACAAGTGTCATTGTATCGTAAACACAAACTGAGACATGGATGCACAGAAAAACCAGAAAAGGAGACCAGCACTGGGAATCGAACCCAGGTCCTTAGCATTCCGTGCTGCGTGCTATAACCCCTACACCACTGCTGGACAAGAATCCCATAAACGTAGTGAGGGTGATTTTTTTTTTCTCATCCAACCTTGTGGTGTGGGGTATCGTTGGATAGGTCTTTTAAAATCATTATGGAGTTGATAAAACGATTTTTCGATTCAGTGATTTCTTTGCAAAATATTCAACTTTAAAGTGCAAATTTTCATTAAAATCGAGCGTCCCACCCTCTAAAATCTTAACCATTGGGTGGAAAAATTTGAAAAAAATCATAATGGTAATAAGTATATCAAACTTTCAAGGAAAACTATACTTAACAGTTAAGTTTTCTTGAGAATTATTAGTAGTTTAAGAGTAAATAGCAGCCTAAGGTATAAAATATACCTAAACTTGGAAGATTCCGTATAAAATACGAAATCCTTACAAAAATATTAAGTACTTATTTTTTTCGTAATGGCTACGGAACCGTATTTTGGGCGTGTCCGACACGCTCTTGGCCGGTTTTAATGTCTTAAAGACGCCTGCCAAGTGCCATCTGTTTCCTACGGAATAGTGCACCTGGTCGCTTATCTTCATCAACCATCGAACCCAGACCTCTTCTTTCTACGAGCGTCACTAATGAATGTTCCAAGCAAATAGGTCTTCATATACTGGATGCTCCATTTTACTTTGAGCTCTCCTTGTCTAGGGAGGTAATGGTAAGTGTACGGGAAAGACAGGTCTTGCTGGAGTGGTCGAGGGCACGTGCGCTACCAACGGACGTTGTTAAGTCACCTGTGAAGTATGGGCAACAATTTGTTTGCTCAGGAGCATGACAGAAAGGGGGACGTCTTAAGAAAATAAGTAACGTTTTTTTTTTAAATTACTAAGTTAAAGGGTTCAACTCGCGATAAGTATAAGCCAGGAACAGTCCTACTAGTTTCGATCTTTTGGGAGAATCTTTTTCAAGATGAGTTTTAGAAAGATCCTAGCTTGTAATCGTGAGTTAAACCGTTTAATTTAGTAATTTTATCAATTAGTCTAGAATAAGTCTCACGGGGCTTTAAGTAACATTAACAATATTTTAGTTATGTGTAATAAATAACCTAACCAACAAAAAGTTGCTCAAAAACGGCTTAACCAATTTTAATAAAACATGTCTAAAAACCATCGATAGAAAACCTGCTTTTAAACAAAAAATCGCATTCAAATCGGTTCATCCGTTTATGAACTACGGTGCCACAGATAGACAGACAGACACAGACATACAGACATATAGTGCATTGAGTATAGGCAGGGCAGGCAGCGCTATTAGTGCTAGCGAGCTACATTGCAAGTTAAGTGGTAGATTATAATTAGGTAGTTATTTCGTTCTCTTCATTTGTACCCCACACTTTCTGATCGATTAATAGCCAACGACATTTCTTTAATTAAAAAAACGGTCAATCAAGAATACCAAAAAGGTGTATCGTAAAAAAGACTGGGCTTCCAAAAAACTCAATAGAGACATTGAAATTGATAGTTTTTGTAGCCCTTAAATGTTTTTTGTCTAAAAACGCTTTTGCCAACTGTCGTGTCAATTTGTCAATACACAAACTCTTCTCTTCACTTTAGACATCATTAAGCTTTAACGATGGAAAAAAACTTGAGGGTTCCTTAACAAGATTTTATTTAACTTGCTGTTTGTTGGGTCCAATGTTACACTTCTAGTGCGATTAAAATTTCAAGACAATTCTAGCAGACCAGTGACCTTAAAAAAATAATAATTAATCTATCAATTAGAATTAGACTGTCAAAAAATATGGGACGTGTATTTTTTCTTTGAGAGAGAGAGAGAGAGACATTTATTTACACATAATCGATACACATAAAAAACACGTTAGGAAGAAATAATAATTTAAAAAAACACATCGAATAGTATAAATTGAAGCCCACTCAGCATAATTTAGTTGGACAATTTAAAATGACGAAGACATACCCAGTTAAAGTTTCGCGTGACTTTACGCCGTATGACTCGGTGAGACAGTTATCTTTGCCATTTTTGGTTTGATTGTTAAAAGAAAAACCTTTGTTGAGAAGAATCCGACAAGAAAGGTCAAAGTGAACAGACACCTTCTAGGCAAACGTGTACCATCTTAGGGCTCATCTTCGCCTTCCATCAAGCGAGATTAAGGCCAAACGTATGCCTATTTAAAAAAAAAACTCGAGATATATTTTTTAAGCAGATTTACAATGTTATTTGTGGTAATGATAATCCAACCGACAGTTTAAATAGAATTGATTGTCTAATTATGTTTATTACGAGTACAAAGGAATTTACGCAGTTTTAAAACTAGTAGAGGGTCCTAAGTATTCCTATGATAAAAATTGCACCGCAGAATAGTTACTCCACAAAACGAAATATCCCTAGCAATCCTACGGAACCCTAAAAGATTGCTTTGCAGTTGTCAATATTCGCTATAAAAAATTGCCTATTCGCCGATTCCTATTGTAATTTTGAATAATGAATCGCATTTTTGTTCAGCAGTTACGCTCAACTGTTTTCAATATGGTGGCCTCAATTGGATAATTTTGATCGTTACATTAAGTACAATAAGGGGCTGTTTCACCATCCATTGATTAGTGTTAACTGACGGTTAAATGTGATGCCGTCTCCGTCTATACGAACAAAACAAATAGAGACGGCATCACATTTAACCGTCACTTAACACTAATCAATGGATGGTGAAACAGCCCCTAAGTATTTGAATTTGGAACACGGATCTAAGGGACAGAGTTTTTAAACTTCAAGTGGTTGAGAGTTTTTAAAAATTTGGAACCAACAC
This sequence comes from Choristoneura fumiferana, assembly GCF_025370935.1. Classification (NCBI taxonomy): domain Eukaryota; kingdom Metazoa; phylum Arthropoda; class Insecta; order Lepidoptera; family Tortricidae; genus Choristoneura; species Choristoneura fumiferana. Next base: position 12,339,918 of record NC_133482.1, on the reverse strand, counting down.
AAACCGTTTTGAGTATAAATAGTATGCTACTGGTTTTTATGGTAATACGAATGTTTGTTCTCGGGTCTTGGGTGTTTACTATGTATTTAAGTATGTATCTATCTATATAATTATATTTATCCGTTGCTTAGTACCCATAACACAAGCTTTGCTAAGCTTACTTTGGGACTAGGTCAATTGCTGTGAATTGTCCAGTGATATTTATTTATTTATGGTACCTAGTTATTATTTTTGACAGTTAAAAAGTTATTTATTTTAGTAGTTAATCTAATAGTATTTAGCGATCCATTGAAAAGAGCCTAGTGGAAATAACTCGTTCTTACTATGAATTATTCAGCCTTCGCCACATGTTCGAAATATAGTGCCCCATAACGTAATGTTTTGAACTTTATTGATTTAAAGCAAACAAAAAACAATCCTTTTCGGGAGTCACGTCACACTACGAAAAAGACAAAAAGTGTTTATTATTAATTAGAACTACTTATAGTCTTATATTATTAGAGAAGAGCATATAAGTAAATATAGCGCCCCATCACGGACAAGCGCATAAAAAAAAATAGTAGATTGTACAACAAGAGCATAAAACGAGCTATTTTACCCAAGACGTTCATATAGCCACCCGAGCCGGTATGGCGAGGGTGGATAGACACGTCGAGGGGAAAATGGGTTTAATGCTCGAGTTTTACACTCTGCTTTTCACTTCGATGGCGAGGAAACGAAATAGTAACACTGGAAACAATTGTTCATTTACTATGTACATTTTATTTTTCATGCATATAATTATACTTTTTTAGTTTTATTGATTTATTTTGATTGATTTTTAATTTTATATAAATTAAAAATTATGAAAAAAATATATATAAACTTCTTTGTTTGTAGCTGTTGACACCTGATTACCACTGTTATTACCAGTATTACTGATTTTTTAGTCTTAGACGAAGATTTTATTTTATGCACTAGTACATAAAAAGTAATTTTATGTAGCCTAGATCCAGCATAAACACGAACTTTACGAGCATGAGAAGTGAAAACATTTTTTTTTAAAGCTATGCCTTTCGCAACCAGTCAGCAATTAATAAAGAAACGTCTCCAGCAAACAGGTGTTATTAGATCGATTGTTTAGAGAGTTCCGCACACATCGTTACGGGTTCTTCGCTCGTAAACGGACCCTCTGTCTACGGGACCCTAATTAAGTGTGCAGAGATTTACGGCGCCTTGAACAAACCCTTGGGCTAGAGAGGCAAATATTGGGTAAAAAAGTGGATTTGACTGTGGCATAGAAAGGAACAGAGTACACGATGATGTCATCCATGCAGGCCCATGCTATGATGTGCAAATTCGAACTTCGTATCTTGCCGTCCTTCTGACGCTAATGTTATTTAATACAAGAGAAAGAGGGACGGTGCGATACGCTCTTCGATTTTCTAATTTCGTAGCCCCTCTGTTCGGCTACAACCGTTTCCGCGTCCTAACTCTAAAGAACTCTGTAGGGCTACTACGAACATGAAACTACCGTGAGACTCACTCATATTAAATATAATGACCCGGATAACTCACGTCTTAAATCGAGTTTAGCTCGACATGTTTCGGGCTAATCCGTAGCCCTTCGTTTTCGGAGCAACGCGACTCACTACGGATTAGCCCGAAACATGTCGAGCTAAACTCGATTTAAGACGTGAGTTATCCGAGTCATTATATTTAATATGGCTCCTACGAAATTCGAAAATCGAAGTTCATATGGTACCGTCCCGCTGACGTTACTAAGAGCTTTTATACCTGCTGAGCTGGCAACGTTGCATTTTTGTTAGTTTTTCTCAATTATTCCATAAAAATTTAATGAAAATTAAAAGTGTGGTCTGATAGAACTCTTCTTAATATATAAGTTAATGTGTCTAGGTATTCCAACAATTATTCGTGTTTGAGTTTTATATTCTTTAAAAATAAACTAAGGTTTAAGAAAATAAAAGTCTATCATGAATAATTATTGGAGTAGACACATTAACTTATATATTAAGAAGAGTTCTATCAGACCACATTTTTAATTTTCACTATTTTTTTATGGAATAATCGAGATAAACTAACAAAAATACAACGTTGCCAGCTCAGCAGGTATAAACGATCTTAATATTATTTCATGCGAGAGTAAGAGGGACGGTACGATGCGAACTTCGATTTTCGTAGTATCCCTGATAATGTCATCATGTCAGGTCAGGTAACCAAAATGACGGATTCTTGACAGGCGAAATATCGCTAGATGGCGTTAGCATCGTACAAGTCAACGCACTTAAACAGAGCTCTGGGTGGCTAGTGGAGGGGATACGTTTGCGCATCTGTCAACTAACAAGCCAATGGCGTGACGGCCGCGCGTGCGCTCCTACGCCCCCTCCCGCGTCCCGCACTGCTCCGCCGCCAATTTGGTCAGTATTTCGCTCACTGCGCAGGTATATCGCCAGGAGCTCTTTTTACGTGCGTTCATTTGTAAGGTCCGTTTGACGTTAATCTTGCTTGCGATTGGCTGATTTAGTTATGTAACCAATTACCTACAAACGTAGCACAAACAAATTTGACAAACGGACCTCAAAATACTAGTTTCTTCAGTGAACATAAATATGTTGAATTTAAAGACCGTTAGCGGTGAAAATGGCTAAAAATATTGAGTGTCGAATCTGTTATGAACTAACTTTTAAAGGTGCGTCTACGCTAGGCGAACCGAGCACGAGCCGCACACAATTCGTCTAATGTGGACCGACTTACAAGCCGCGAACGAGCGCGCTGCGAGCGTTTCGTTCGTGCTCGGCTGCGTTCCGCCAGTTGTCGGTTTTTTGACGAACACAAAGGGATTTGAAAATACAAACTGAAATATAGATGCACAGAAAAACCAGAAAATAAGACCAGCACTGGGAATCGAACCCAGGTCCTCGGTATTCCGTACCGCGTGCTATACCGCTACACCACTGCTGGTCAACGGTACAGACACGAATTTCCCCTATGCACCTCATATCTCAGCTTGTTTGTTTCTTATTTAGCCACTTAAGCAACACGGAATACCGAGGACCTGGGTTCGATTCCCAGTGCTGGTCTTATTTTCTGGTTTTTCTGTGCATCTATATTTCAGTTTGTATTTTCAATTTAGGTTTTACGGGATGACCGTAAAAGTTAAAATTTGGAATTGAAATAAAAAAATACAAAAAGATTCCAAGATACCAATCTTACAAAGGGATTTGCTTCGCGCTCGCAGTGCGCTCGTGGACGTGTCCACACTTGACGCTCGTGCTCGGTTCGTCTAGCATAGACCCACCACTATGACTGAACTAACAAAAAGAAAACAAATACTACTGGCATTACAAGGCAGCAGGTGTGGGATGAAATGTCTTCATTAGTATGTTAACACAGGTGTTTAAAAAAAAAACACGTTAAGAACCACGATTCACGCAAAACTGCGCTTTATACCGATGGGTGAAGGATTTCTGGTGCACTTAATTATTATGGTTTTGCTATCTGACGTCTTTAAAGCATGATGTTCGACGAAAACCATCAATAGACCTCTGTCTGACATTTGGCGACGGAAGGGTTAGCTTAATTTCTGTGACGACATAGTTATGTCATGTTATTATTAAGTTTATGTTAAAAAATATTTTTTAACAAGTTCAAGCTTTTTTGCTGACTTTACTTTTTGACTGTACTTGTGAAAAAGAGCTTTGACAAACGTATGTACAGTGAAATAAGAGATCAGTTTATTTTCAATACAACTATATAATAGGGCCACCTAATTAACTTGACAATGCCTCTAGTTTCATATGGTAACAACAAATTTGCAGGTGGTAGGACCTTGTGCAAGATCCGCCCGGATTGCTACCACCATCTTGCTCGCTAATCCTGCCGTGAAGCAGCAGTGCTTGCACTGTTGTGTTTCGGCGTGGAGAGTAAGACAGCCGGTGAAATAACTGACACTTGAGGTATTCTATCTTAGGCCTCTAGGTTGGCAACGCATCTGCAATACCCTGGTGTTGCAGTTGTCTATGGGCGGTGGTGATCTCTTACCATCAGGAGACCCACTTGCTCGTTTTCCATCCAGTCGAATAAAAAAAAAAAAACAATTTGTTCTCAAACTAACAGTAACAGTTAGGTGTAACTAAATTAAATTCAATGAGGACTCCGAGTAATCTTGACAGCTTTGAAACCGGACATTGCAACTTAGAACCTAAGTCAATTTGCAGTTGTAACTTAGGAATCTAACTTAGACGTTAACCGCTTTAGTAACTTAAGCGGACAACTTTAGTAGGTAGTTTAAGTTAGACAAGTCATTCAGTGTTCGTCAGTGTTGAGATCGTTACAGATCTAAGGGAGTGCTGTATATGATTTTTTTTTTTTTTATTCGACTGGATGGCAAACAAGCAAGTGGGTCTCCTGATGGTAAGAGATCACCACCGCCCATAAACGTCTACAACACCAGGGGTATTGCAGACGCGTTGCCAACCTAGAGGCCTAAGATGGGATACCTCACGTGCCAGTAATTTCACCGGCTGTCTTACTCTCCACGCCGAAACACAACAATGCAAGCACTGCTGCTTCACGGCAGGATTAGCGAGCAAGATGGTGGTAGCAATCCGGGCGGACCTTGCACAAGGTCCTACCACCTGCAAATGATTAAAAAATAATTAAAGAAATCCCGACTGTCTTTAAAATAAACTTTACTTACTCACTTCGTCGGCTCAGCGACCCAAAGTGGATCTTGGCCTCCGACACAAGACTCCGCCAATTGTTCCTATCCTGTACAACAAGGCGCCAGTCTGCCACCTGCATGTCGCACAGGTCTTTTCGGACTTCATCCAACCAGCGATACCTAGGCCAAAAAAGGAATAAAAAAAGGGAATAAGGGAAAAAAAGTTTTTTTTTTTATTAGCTATTTTCTATGTCCCACTGCTGGGCAAAGCCCTCGCCCTCGGATTTCCAACTTCCCCTGTCGGCAGCTAAGTTTTGCCAGTCGTTTCTGAATGCGTCCAAGTCGTCCCGCCACCTCCGTCTCGGTCTGCCGCGTGCTGTTGACCGGCTCTTGGGTCTTGGGACTCTTGAGGCGCCCACTGGGTAGTAACCTGTGCCCATCTCTTCGGGTGCAGCGACAGACATGGCCAGCCCAGTCCCACTTCTGCCTGGCGGTTTCTAAATAAAAACTATACATACAGAAAAAAACGTCTAGTATTTCAGAACTGTGTTCAAGTTTCAACGGTCGGGGTCCATTTACTGGGAAATTTTTGAGCTGGGCTCGATTTTGAATTTGTCCCGCCTGACACACTTTAACAACTACTTAACAGAGTCCTTAGAATACAATGAATTTTTTTTTTAGGTAAGTAGTTCGGGTTTTTTATTTTTTAGCGGTTTTATTTTTCGTTAATAAGATATACCGAGTGCCATCCACGAAGACGCGTGATTTTGTCAAAATTAGCCATTAATGACATTGTAATAAGAACCACTCTACCTATAATAAGCCAAGCATGACGCGTAGCGCATGCCAAGGCGCGTGCTAGGCACACGAACGGAAATTGGTTAATGTCACTAACGTCATCAAAAAGATTACATTAATTTCAACCCTATTGCAAATAATTTAAATATCAATTTAGCTTTTAAAAACGCGGCGCAAGCGACGCTCACATGTTTATAGTTCCAAAATGTCATATAAAAGTTGAGGGCACTTTTATTTGAATTTGCAATTTTATTTTAAGAGGGTAGGGTTGGGTTTAGGTTGAAGGTGTTGCACGAGCCGTTAGTCTATGGATCTGACAGGATGTCTTGAAAGTACGCAGAGAAGCATAAACGAAACCACAAGTAACTATTATTAAAAAAAAATAGCGAATATATAATTAATAAGTAAAAAAAATATAGGTAGGTAAGATGGGTAATTTTATAATAGGCCGGTTTTTTTTTCTGGGCAGTAATTTTTGTAAATTGTAGGTACATAGATAATACATTTATACCTGCTTGCGTTATTATCCAAACTAAATATCCGTGCCAAATTTCAAGTCGATCCGACCATTACAAGAAAATAAAGTTGTAAAATTATATTCTTAACAAAAACACAAACACTAATATTATAACTGTGAAAGTAATATTTCTATAATCGTTGAACTGATGAAATTTGGTTTGAAAATAGTTTGAGATCCCGGGGAAGGACATAGGATAGGATAGTTGTTATACCGGAAAATTGTATGGTTCCCGTGGCGGTAGACGTAGCCTTTGGCTGGCAGACGAAGTCGCAGGCAAAAACTAGTATAAAATGAAAGATTTTAAAATTAAAAGAATAAAAAAAAACAGAATCAAAATAATAAATTAATTTAATTTTATTATATTTTTTGGCATTGAAATGCCTGAGTCTACTGTTTAAAAAAAAAACGTTGGCTTCGTTTTGCTCGAGTGAGTGTTTTTGAATTTCGAAGACGCATAACGTTCAACGTACAAAATGCAGGGACTAACAAGGAGCGGGTCGCTTTACTTTTATATGTGTACTATTCATTATTATTAATTTTATTTTTTTTAATTTAAATAATTTTGTTATTGTTAGAAAGTTATGTTTAATAAAGAAAATACATAATACGCATGGAACAGGTAGATACATAATTATAATGATTTGTATATGAAGGTATCTAGTTAAAATTATTATTAATTTTAGCTTCTATCATAAAAGTAATTATAATAGACCGCCCGAATTAGAAATAGCTTAATGCCAACTCAACTGTTGTATATTATGCCCGTGCAATTTTTTTAAATATACAACGACAACTGTTTACTTACACGATTCTGTTATCATGGCAACGCAATAAATGAAGGTCTTAGGGTTTGGCTTGAAAAAAAGGTTATGGTAACAAATTGGAAGGACAACGTTCACTTGCACAACGTCATCTACTGATTGCAAACGAAGTTAACACGCCATCTTGAGAGCCGAGCCGAGGTACGACACGAGGTTCTTGGACATTACTACTACATATATATGTTGACATCCTATACATTTGCCAAATAAATAATAGTGAAACCCTGGTACGTAACGTAAATGAAAACAACAATGTCATTTTTGCGAAATCAAATGGCAACTTAGCCATCATCATCATCATATCAGCTGGCACATAGACCTTCCTCATAGACCTCCAGTTGCATCGGTTGGAAGCCTGCATCTACCGTGAACTCGCGACGTGGACGTCCTACGCTGCGCTTGCCGATCCGCGGTCTCCATTCGAGAACTTTTCGCTGCAACGGCCATCTGTTCTCCGTGCCATATGGAGTGTCTATTTCTACTTCAATTAATTCAGTAATATTCCGAAATTTTTATTCAACAGTCGGATCTACTAGTTTATTCAAACGAAACTGAGGGCCTACTCCGAAGTTCAAAAATCGAAGTTAGTATCGTACCATCCCTCTCGCGCTCGGATTAAATAGTGTCAGAGGGACCGAACGACACGAACTGCGATTTTCGAATTTCGTAGTAGCCCTGCTGCGGGTAAACTAGTGAATAAAATAATAATAATGAAATACATTGAGCGGGCCGCGGTTGACAGCCAGGGCGGGCGCGTGGCAGAATGACCGTTAAAATAAGTCACCGTGCAATACTTCCGAGCTCAGGGTCGAACTGCGCGCCTTCAAAAATAATATTAACTACTAACTTCATCATCATCATCATCGTCATCATCAGCTTCAACATGTTGTAGGTACTACAAAAAAAAGTCATTACGTCCTAAGGTTTTTTTTTAAAAAAAGGTCCTTGAGTCTTATTCAGGGAGTTGCAACTAAGTAAGCCTGTATGATACGGCACCTCACGAGCAAGTGTGATTAAAAAACATTTTGCGTAAATACCAAAGCCTAATGCATTTATTTAAAAATAACTATTTATCTTCAACATTGCGCAATTTACCGTATTAATATACATGGTGTTCTAAACCTCACACAATAAAAAAAAAAATTAAGTTATTTGTTTGTATTTATTTCCGAATACCTTCATAATTAATGAAAAAATTAGTGTGTTTTGCTTATTCTGTAATTATTTTTTTCCAATTCCACGCTCATAATTTGTAATTGTCAGTTGCGCTTCGCCGTTTTTAGAAGAAAATCAAAATGTCACCAAAACAGCCAGTATTAAATTGTCTAAATACCTAGCATGCAGGGTAAGTACGCATACGTAACATTTACACTGGGCGATTTAAAAACACAAACACAAGATTTAAAACATGTGTAATCGATTCTACTATCAATTCTGAGAAAACTACTTTCTGGTTTTCAGTTATTTAATGACCACCTTGTATACTTATTGCACATCTGAATTTACCTTGTTTGAGATGTTTGGGTCTTGGGGGAGAAAAGTTCTCGAGTGGCGACCACAACCGGGAGAAGAAGCGTTGCAGACCTCCTACTAGATGAAATGACGACATCGTGAGAGTTGTGAGTAACTGGTGTATACAAGCGGTGAGTTTTCGTTCATTGTGGCTTTCTAAGGGGTATTATTTATCCAGCAGTAGACGTCTTCCGGCTGATAATGAAGATGACGAGACATCTTTGCGAATTAAAAGCCACGATGATCCTCATTGCAATATAACCTAACCAACAAAAAGTTGGAAAAACCCCGACATTGTCACTTCAAAGTTTGATAAAACATGTCTAAGAACCATCGCTAGAAAACCTGCTTTGTAATTTAAAAAAAACCGCATTCAAATCGGTTCACCCTTTTAAGAGCTACGGTGCCACAGACAGACACACACACAGACATACATAGCGGGCAAACTTATAACACCCCTCTTTTTGGGGCTTAAAAAAAGAAAAAATAAATGTCTAATTCGTCCCTGTGCCCCATTGTCGTCTTTTATGTGTACACAATGATTAGGAACAACAGTAGTGATCGCTAAGGAAGCTTACCCCTCAATACAACTTTTTTGTGGCCTACCTGGCCTTGGGCATACACTGTAATGTTAACGACTTAAAAGCCCTTTTTGAACAACAAAATTTTGATTCAAGCTAACTGGTTGAATTTATCGCATGTGAAATTGTGACCGTCGCCTTTTGCTGAAAATTATTTTTTTATATTGTGTTTCGTTAGACACGTTAATGTTACTTAAGTTTTACATCTATCACGATATTTTTGCGAGTTTAAAAGCATTAAAAATTACGAAGATAGTGACACATTTTTGGACAAAAAGCGGTTTTTTCCAAGCAATAATTACCATCTGTTTGTCTATCCTACGTTTTATGTGTATATAAAATTTTTATATTGATTTATTGTGTGCAATAAAGAATATTTGTATTGCATTGTATTGTGTAATTACAAAATCTACTATGAAACAAAAAGAAAAAATAACAATAAAAGCTTTAATTTTCTAAGAACCTTTTATTTAACTCTACCACAACAATTTATGAAAATTTACGACAGCATAAACTTATTTCTTATATTCCTCCAGAAAAATATCCTGGCCACTTAAAAGCACCAAACCGCAATCACCATTGAAACGCACCGAAGGGGATCGCAGGGAACGTAACGTCTTTTCACCCTCAAGACGGCGAGTTCCTACTCGGCCGCCCGCGCGAGCGGAGTTCGCAGCCGGCCCGCCAAATTCAAATTTCGAATTCTTTTATTCCACTTTTTTTTGTAACCAACCAGTTTGAATATTATTGTAGAATTCTTTTGAAACTTTTATCGGCCAGTGTTTTATTTCAAGTGTGTTCTTATTGGGTGCAAATTGTGCAATATTTAAGTGAAAAGTGAAACGTCAAGTCTGATATAAAGGTGCTTTTAATTATTTAACGTATTTGTTGTTTGTGCTTAAAAATTGGAACAATGAATTTACTTGGATAATATTGAGGTAAGTTTTTTAAATATAATAAAGCAATATATACACAATTAAAAATAGCAAATTACTTGTTATTATTGACGCTGTGTCACGTAAACATTGGACATGAATGTAAACAAAACACAGCTGTAGCTTAACTCGCTTACAAAATGGGGGCGCCACTTCTGAGCAGCAGCTCTACTGAACTTTCGTTTTAGTTTTCATTTATTATTTATGATCTTCGTTATGTTTTTTTTAGTAGGCTTTACTAAAAAAAAAAATTTTAGCTCCGGGAATAACATCTGTCACATTGCTACCATGTGTAAGTAAAATCATGGCTTTTGAACCTAATTATTATTAGGTATGTAATGATAGAGTTCCGAATTTTTTCTAGGTCTTAAAATTAAGACAGAAGAAAGCAAGGCAAGGAAAACTCACCTTCTTTTTGACTATTAAGTGTGTATATTAGTATTTACTATTTATACACATAGGTATCGTTGTCAAGAAGAGATCGCTTTTATTTTCTAATTGTTTATTTCATTGTATTGATTGTGCCATTCAATATAGATAATATTTATTTTGAAGGTATTGTAATTCTAATAATACGTGCTCAATATTGATATACAATCAATCCAGCTCCGTGGCACCTAAACCAGCTCGTAGTATGAAGTTATACCTAATGCCATCCACGAAGACGCGTAATTTTGTCAAAATTAGCCATTAATGACATTGTAATAAGAACCACGGCACGCGTCATCTTGATTGACTCTACCTATAGTTGGTAGCACTCTCGGACTGGCTGGAAAGAAAGACTCAACTTTTTCCCTCATTCCATTCGAATCGAAATTTAAAATATGAAATGAACCGCTCGCACTGCGGCGTCACGCGCAATTGCCGCTCAACCTTCACCCAATTACCGCGCGGGAAAAAGCGCGTTATTTTTAAACGTTAAACGAAATAAAAAAGTAATCAGTTATTGATTCGGCCGGGTTAATGCACTGGCCAATGATGACGTCATAACGTGTCAAGGTCACCGCTTGTTTACGTGCTGATCGGATTCTGGATCAAAAAATTGTTGCAAACTTTTAGAGACTGATATCTAAGCTTTAGATGTAATGTTATGTTTGCAATACACGAATAAGTAGATTGGTTGCACATTGTAAGCTATTAATGAGATTCTAAACTGCTGATTACTATATGGTCTACTATACAGGGTGGCTCATTTAGATCGGTCAGTATGGATTCCCGATTCCCGAACTGAAACAAGTTTTTTTTTTAATGTATGAATGTAGTTTTTCTTGTTAGGTACTAAAATCGGTGACATGGTTCCTAAGAACACATGTTCGTATGTCTTATAGTTTCAGACTTTCCCATACTGACCGATCTAAATGAGCCACCCTGTATATCGAAACATTTGAACCGTGACCTACACCTAGTAAAGCCATTTCCATTCACAATAATCATCATCATCAGCTGGAAGAGGCCACAATAAACGGCAACTTGCCGCTTGCATCCACCGGCCCGCGACTTTCACGGTGTGGTCAGCCCTAGTGGGAGGCCTTCCTGCAGAGCTACTACGAAATTTGAAAATCGAAGTCGTGTCGTTCGGCCCCTCTGACACTTATACTATTTAATACGAGAGCGAGAGGGAAGGTACGATACGAACTTCGGAGTAGGCCCTCTGTTCGTGATCACCACTTGACGACTTCAAAACAATACAACAACAACATTAAGTCTAAAATCATCAATTTTGTGGTAGGTACGTGGGTACGATCTTTTTTTGAAACTAGTGACGATTTCTATTCCTCTAGCTCAGTAATTCTCAAAGTGTGCTCCGCGAAGCTTTTTAGTACTGGCCATAATAAAAAAAATCCAGAGGTACAATTACCAGCATTAATATCTGCCACAGCGGAGCGTGCAAAAATATCTGCATGACACGTCCTTCCGGCCCCAGTGCCTAATAGAGTCGTATCAGATATTTATGCACCCTTGTTATGTCAGATATTGGTGCTGGTGACTGTACTTGTGAGTTTATAAACAAATGAATGTCAAGTTTTGACTGAAACGGTTCCGTCACCAAAAAAGTTTGAGAACTGCTGCTACATCCTTACTTAGCATAGCTCGCTAAGTAACTTTGATCATATTAATAAGGCCTATTAACATTTAGGAGTCGTGGTGGCCTAGTGGTTTGACCTATGGCCTCCCAAGCAGAGGATCGTGGACTCAAATCCAGGCGCGCCCCTCTGTTTTTTTCGAAATTCATGTGCGAAATTACATGTGAAATTTACGAGCTTTACGGTAAAGGAAAACATCTTGAGGAAACCTACATTAACCTGCGAAGCAATTCAATGGTGTGTGTGAAGTACCCAATTCGCACTGGGCCCGCGTGGGAACTACGGCCCAAGCCGTCTCATTGTGATAGGAGGCCTGTTCCCAGCCGTGGGTTGTATACTGTGATGATGATGACGATGTTTAACATTATGTACCATCAGCCAAATATCAATCAATATCAATCAAATCAAATATCAATTTTTAAACAAGTTCCTATCAAAAGAATATGTCGCTAAAGTCGAACTTTCAAGTTGACAGACACGTCTATTGGCATTATTGTTTTATGACATGCAACCGATATTAGGCTGATGGTACACGCACACATTACGAACAGTGGCAAAGTAACTCAAGAAAGCCGTAAAAATGTAGCGATTAAAGTTTTGCCCAGTGATCTTATAAATAAATAAATAAATAAAATAAATATCACGGGACAATTCACACCAATTGACCTAGTCCCAAAGTAAGCTTAGCAAAGCTTGTGTTATGGGTACTAAGCAACGGATAAATATAATTATATAGATAGATACATACTTAAATACATAGTAAACACCCAAGACCCGAGAACAAACATTCGTATCTTTCATACAAATATCTGCCCTGACACGGGAATCGAACCCGGGACCTCAAGCTTCGTAGTCAGGTTTTCTAACCACTAGGCCATCTGGTCGTCTAAACACGATAGTAACATCATTCACTCATTCATTCGTCATTGTTTTTTCCATCGTATTTTGTCGGAAAAGTTGGTATTTATGTTCCTTTCTCAACTACTTTGGTAAGCCGTAAAAAAAACGATGTAAAAACATGCTTCATTTCATTTTAGCTATACCTAAATTGGTTCAGTTATCTGTAACATTGGTATAGGTCCCCTAAACGCGTAAACACTAGGCTGCCTAAATAAATCAGGTGCGGCCACACCACGTCGATAGTCTTAATTTATAGTCGACTTTCAATTAAGTAAACACGCCTCGTAAATCCGGACGACAATTAAACTTCTTGCGGCCGCGGTTGGCCGCCCCTGGCCGGCTGAAATGGAATGTCTTGTTATTGGCCAGTATTGCCATGTTTGCATTTGTTTTATTAAAAAAATTAAAACTAGAGACAAGTGCGACTCGAAGTCGCGTGGAGAAGGTTTTGTTAAATAATTCCCATTTTGTAAGATATTTTTTTTTACAAGAGGGAGGCAAAGGATATTGCGGGTCATTGGATGGGAAAAAAACAACAATGCCTATGAGTACCAACAACTCAAGGAGAGTCACTGGTCTATTGCCGGCTTTTCTTTAAAATTATAGACTAGGTAAATGTTTTCTGTGATAAAGACTGTACATTTTTGACTATTTTACCAAATAACTATAAATACGCTGAAAAATTACCTACGAAAAAAATATTCAAGATTCAGCCAGACCATTTATTTGATATTTAACTATTTATCACATTGTACGGTTTGTTGAATCTTGAATTTTAAAATTTTGTTTTGAACTGAATTTGAATTTAAGAGTTCATCCAAATTTTAATACCTACTATCTATCTACCATTTTTAGTTGGGGGAGGGCGAGGCACTGACAAAAATTGTACTTCAGAGCTTGATATTTCATAAAGGAATCCCTGAATTAAAAAATGGTTTTCAAAAACCTGCAATGTTTCTTAAAGAAAAATACAATGACACTTCGCACCATAAGATTAACTAGAAAAAAATGCTCTACCAATACACATGTTCTAACACTTAAAAACCTCACGCAACAGTGGCGCCATCTAGAAAGACAAAAAACGATAGCCCTCATTGAGAAACTTGCGTGTTAAAGTTCGATTAAAAGAAGGGATAAACGTCCATATATTCATTCTTTCTCAGAAGAGACAGACCTTAGCTTATTAAACGGCCATACTGCAGTAAATCTAGACGACAATTAAGCGGCTCCTTGTGGCTGCGGTTGGCCACCCCTGGAATAGTAACGCAATAATTGGAATTTGGAAACTGTTAAACATCTAACGGCCAGCACAGGCAATACAATAGCCTGTTTTTGTTTTATATCCATACTAATATTATAAATGCGAAACTGTGTGTGTTTATGTGTTTGTATGTTTGTCCGTCTTTCACGTCGAAGCGGAGCGACAGATCGGCGTGATTTTTAGAATAGAGATAGTTTATGGGCCAGAGAGTGATATAGGTCACTTTTTATCCCGGAAAATGCACAGTTCCCGAGGGAACAGCGCGCGATAAACGAATTCCACGCGAGCGAAGCCGTAGGAAAAGCTAGTAAGGAATAGTTTTTCAGTGTAGTTTTTTCGGAACACAAACACACACCGTGAAGACACGAACGCTAGCAGGACACAGTTTAAAAAAAATACAAAAGACATTACATGACTAACGTCTAGGCGGGACGGGAACAGAACCTATTATATAATCATCATCACCATCAGCAGCCCAATGCTATAGCAGTCCAATGCTGGACATAGGCCTCCCCCAAAGAGCGCCATTGCGCCCTGTCCTCGGCTAGACGCAGCCAGCTTCTACCTGCAGCCTTTCGCTGATCGTTACTCCAAATGGCCGGAGGGCGTCCCACACTACGTTTGCCAAGACACGGTCTCCACTCAAGAACTCGATTACTCCAGCAGTTGTCGGTTCTTCGACAGATATAGCCAGCCCATTGCTTACAACAACTTGCTAATTCTCGTGCTATGAAATATCGAAACAGAGATGGGCCGAAATTCGTTTTACATTCGGTTTAATCGAATTTCGACAGCTTGAGCCGAACTTCGGCATTCGGTTTAAATGCCGGTCATTCGGTACTAGAAAGAAAGAGCCTACTGCTTCGTATTTGGACTGAAATTAATAAATGCATGTCTGGCATATCGATAAAATGTGGAAAAAAAAAAAATTTAGGAATTTTTAAATCAAAACTAAAATAAAAACTATTAAAAATATGGTTTTTCAAGTTCAAACAAAATCACACAAATATCACCAAAGACTTTCGAATCAACCAGGTGAGTTACACCATGCTAAGTTGTTCTACTATTATGTAAAGGTTTTTGTTCAGAGAAACATTAAGTACCTATTTTAAATCAATTACGGTGTTTTCAACAATCAAATTTAACAATTTCTTCTTATCTATCTACTCGTATTTAAAATTGACTAGAGGTTCGGCGGAGGTACGCAGTTCGGCGGAAATACAGACGATTTTTTTATTTTTACCGAATATTCGGCCGAAGTTCGTATTCGGTTCAAACCACATTCGGCCCATCTCTAATTGAAAAGGAATTATTTTTTAAATTCCTCTTATTAAGATCGTAGTACATACATATTGTATTGAGTAGAACAAAAGAACCGCAACTTTTGCAAAGTTTGCAACCTTTTGGCATTATTTTGCGGATTTATAAGTTTTACCCTTTGACCCCTCAGTCTTTTGAATAATTAAAAAAGTTTCCAAATAAAGTTAATAAGTTGCGATGGCTTAAGAGCTCGAATCTTATATAAAGCGAAGGGGTTATACAGCGATCGGGAAACAAGCGGATATCGACTAAAAAATATATTTTTAGATTAAAAGTATAATACCGTGGGATTTAAAAAAATCTAGTGCATCTCTATGATAGACAACCAGATAGCCTAGGTTAGAGAATCTGACTACAAAGTTTGAGGGCCCGGGTTCGACCCCTAGTCGGGGCAGATATACCTAGTATGAAAAATATAAATGTTTATACGGGAGATATGGATGCTTATTGTATATTTATGTGGGTCTACTCGTTGCGTAAAATCTAATATAAATAAATAAATATCGTGAGACACATGACACCAATTGGACACACTACCTATGGACACTAGGCAACGGATAAACATACTTATATAGATTAGTACATACTTAACTACATATTAAACATTCAAGACTCGAGAACAAACATTCGTATTATGTATTATTCAGACAAATATCTGCCCCGGCCGGGAATCGAACCCGGGACCTCGAGCTTCGTAGTTAGGTTCTCTAACCACTTGGCCATCTGGTCATCGAGAGATTTACAAGCTTTGCTTGGTTTGGCTTGGCACTAAATCGACTGAATGTTAATGTTTAATTTAATATAAACAAAATACTGCTTTACCAAGAAATCTGAACAACTTATTAACAACAACCGCATTAACTTTCCCTTTACTCCCCATAAGAAACGGATTATGGGAACATTTTTAAATAAAACACGTTATAAAAACTTGGAATCGCTTCCACCCGCCAGATCTCATAGAAAACTCGTAAAAAGGCTTTAGGTTCATCCCTGACATTACAAGCAAGTACAATGTCCCAACCCGAGACATCAAAAACGGCAATTATTCCGAAAACAAAATGTACGAGACTTTAGAATCAAAAACGAACACTGTCTCAAAAGTCATAACCGTTACAAACGTTTCAAAACCTTATGTGAAACGCGATACACTTTAAATTTGCGCGGGAAACATAACAAGTTACGTCGCCAATGAAAAACAAATGAAAAAGTTTATATTTATTGACAACATTCAAATCTTACGTCGGCGCAAATAAATTTCACCCTTACTTTGACCAAGTAGGGCTCAAAACAGTTTCATCGGGATACTGGCCACAATAAAACGTTCCAAATTCAAAGTTGTTCGAAATTCGAATGCTGAAGGTGTGCCAATAAAAAAGGAGTTAGCTTCTTATGTTACGTGCCATTACATGAGAAGGTGTGAAAAGTTATTACAGGTCCAAAGGTTGTAAATTCCTGCATGTATGTAGGTACTTGGAGAGCGCGCTACAAAGTGTGTAAAGTTGCCAAGAATATAATTCGTGAACTACAAAAAAAAACCACTAAGTATTGAAGTTGTCTATCTATAAAATTATTTCATATAGGTACATGATTAAAATTACACAAAAAAATAAAAACCATAAGCCCAACTGTCTTAAAAAATAAAAAAATAATATCTCGTAAAGTCAAAGTCAAAATATCTTTATTCAATTTAGGCTATAACAAGGACTTATGAATGTCAAAAAAATCTACCACCGGTAAATCCAGAATCTGTTGAGTACCTATCTACCTAACTTAAAATTCAACAGTGAGGACTCATTTCATTACCGAGATTTTTAGAGTTGGTCTTCACTTTCCAACAGATTCTAGGTCACTAGTTTTTTTTACAGCCTAATTTTTTAAATTTATTTTTTATTTAAGTTTTGCTACATTTTCTTGCATTCTTCTTTTCATATCAACTTTGTTGTTCACAGCTAACGTTTAACGCTTTAGAAAGCAGAATTATCTATTTCTATCCTTTTCTCGCACCTGCCCCTATTCCGAATGTCAAAGCACTTCAAGTACACCGAACTGCCGGTAAGCAATTTGCAGGGATCGACAACATTTTACGACTCGCTTTTCGGTTAAACAGGGGCGCCTTTACGAGCGCGTCTTTACGGGAAGAATGAGATACCGGTTCATACCGGTTTATGATAATTGGATTGGATTAAGTTTTTTTTTATACCTATTTGAAGAAGGGAAAAGCTAGTAGTTAATAATAACATTCAGTAGTAAGTAGGTAGATAAATCTAAAAATTTACATTTATAAATCGATGAAATAACCTAGGTATCTATTATTTAAAAAAAACAGTCGTAATAAAACATAATAAAAAAAGTTTGTCCATCGCGGTTCAACGCGGCAACGCGGCAAGTGTATTAGGCCTCTGTATTGGACCTTTACAGCAGGTATGACGCGGGGCGGTTTATTTGACTGATTGTCCGTTTGTCTGACCTTTGTGTTATTTGTTTTAATTTTAGTAACTTGTCATGTATTGGAATAAGAAATAAATTTAATTTTTTTTTTTTTTTTTTTTTATAAAAATGTCTTCAAGCCTTCTGCCCAGCAGTGGGACACATACTCATTATTAATAAAGTCAGCTATTTAACGATTTAATAAGTGTAGGTAAGTGCTGATTGTTTCGACTCGTATTTTAATTAAAACAATTATTTTCTATTGCGAGTGGTATTTTCACAAAAATGATTTCAAAAAACAACCCTCAGGTAAAATACATGTATTCGTTGTTAGTCAGTAAGTGTTACTAATATAGATATAAGTCAACGGCTACTAACATATTATGGATCTCTACGGTCTGAAATAAAGAAATTTTATTTATTTATTAAAGCTTACCTACAAGGGTAAAGGTTTCAAGGCACATCATCTAAAACTGGTTTTGGTTGTATAGAAAAACTGAAGGAACACCAGTTTATTTGGCTTTTCCATACAATAAAGACCGGTTCTGAATGGCCTAATCCAAGGTAAATCTTTGTCACTTATGAAACTATAGGTTTATTCTTCTCTTTGATATCAAATCATACTACAAATTTTACTTGAATACAAAGTAACATTTAGCATTTTTCTCTTAAAGACGAATACGAAATGACTACATTAAAAGTGTACACGGACGCTTTTATGCGTTTAAAAATAAGCAATCCCGCGGTTTACGACCCCTGCCTTATAATCTTACAAGGGAAGGTGAAACCTTTTTTTAAATATTGTTTAAACAGAAAATGCTTCAAAATATGGAAATTCTCATTCTCGATTTCTACATAATATTTAATGTATTGTTTTCCGTACAGTGCCTGCATCATTAAGCCCAAGTGGAGCGTGCAAAAATATCTGACACGTTCTAGCGGCCCTAGAAACAGTCGTATCAAATATCAAATACCTATCGTATATTTATGCACGCTTTGCTGTGCCAGATATTGGTGCTGGTGACTGTACAACTATTATTTTAACTTGTGATATTGTTTTTTTAGGTGAAACCAATATGAGACAGGTGGGAGGTAATTGGAGTTTTTGCTATAGCATTTTTGCGAAAACCTGTCTTAGGTTTAAGTGATTGTTTAGGCGTTTAACGCTTCAGCATAATGCTGAGTCAGCGACTGTTTCACTTTCGCGGGGACACACAACATTGTGTATATTGTATTTACTATTTTCATGTGTTTTTTTGTATTTTTTATTTTATTTGTGTTAATTTTGCTGTATATGTGTGTCTTCTGTGTTAGTGAATAAATAAATAAATAAATAAATATCACGGGACAATTCACACCAATTGACCTAGTCCCAAAGTAAGCTTAGCAAAGCTTGTGTTATGGGTACTAAGCAACGGATAAATATAATTATATAGATAGATACATACTTAAATACATATTAAACACCCAAGACCCGAGAACAAACATTCGTATTTTTCATACAAATATCTGCACCGACACGGGAATCGAACCCGGGACCTCAAGCTTCGTAGTCAGGTTCTCTAACCACTAGGCCATCTGGTCGTCAACCACTAGGCCATCTAGTCGTCTATAAATGTCTTCTTTCTTTCTTTCTTTCTTTGATTGCTGTTTTGTAAATAAAATTTTCTGCAGAAACTATCAGAGCATGATCTGATTCAAAACTCTCCTTTTTAAAAAAACACGATTTGGCAAAAATTACTTTGTAACTTGTAACAATAAAAAATCACTGTAATTGTGTTACAAACTACCTACGCTAGTGATTTTTTTTGTATCGTATTGAACAATAGCAATCTAATCAAACTTTATTTTTGTTCAAATTATAACTTGACAAACCGAGTTCTGGAAGATTTATTATTATTTTGAAAAACACGAAGATAATGGATGTTTTAAATTGTCAATTAGACAGAGAAATCCAACATAGACGTCATATGTTATATGTTATGTGTGTGTGTGTGTGACCGACCGCCTATTGCTCACCTTGTAATTTTTTTCTCTGTGTATCTGTTTTCTGTTATCTGTAATACAAACTAACCACTATACTTCAAGCAGGACGTTTGTCTACAGTGGCGCCAACTGGTGAGCGCGAAAACGGTAGCCCTCATTGACACCATTCTCTAGGAAACCGCGCCATTTTGTTTACATAAACAACGTTCTAGTGAAGCCTTTCACCGCTTTATTACGGCCGCGATATGACGGCACCGCTGATCCTAGAAAACCAAAAGCTTTACGCATTCGTCATTAGGTTACCGACTTCGAATATAATTGAGTCACTACCTACCTACCAATTTTTAACTTAAACTTCAGTAATTTCGGAGTAATCCTATAAAGTTATCTTCTTTTTCTTTTTGAGATACGAAACCCTAAAAACACTATCGATTTTTTGACATCATTCTATGCCACACTATTATTAATACAATAACGAAAGTGTAATTAAAAATAATTAACATTTAATTTTATTCGAACAAGAATACGAATTAAGTAAAGTTTTTCATAATTATACACGCAACGCACACCCCGCGTCTGCAATAGGACAAAACGAACAAATCTTCAACTTTTGATACTACTAACGCCATCTAGCAACTTAGCTTGCAACTAAACAATAATGAGGTCATAATCAGCTTCTTAAATGATTAACTAAAACAACGTTAGGCCATTAAATAATGAAATTAAATTATAGCATAGGCCATTAAATAATGAAATTTAATTATAGCATCAATTTAGACAATTTTTAGGGATCAGTTGCTTCAAACGGCGTAATACAAACGTGAAAATTTCAACACCTCGATCAAAACGTCTGCGAAAAAAGCAATGAAAACGAAAAAGAAAACGAAAATGGCCGATGAATACCGAGCGAAGTGAACGTTGCACTTTCACGATTAATAGAAAGGAAAAAATAAAAGATCCGCTTGAAATGAACCATCGCTAGTTCGGGAGATTGCCGCGCGACTGTAGCGCCGACTAATGCTGATTAGTTCTGCTATCCGACGCCGCAATTAGTAGCAGCACTGTCGATTTCTATTAAGACTACGCAATTGGTATTTTTGTTATTTTTAAAGTAAAAGCTACAGCATTAGTAAAATTTTGTGTAGAAAAAAAGATTATAAGTTAAAATGTTTTTTAATTATGGTGCCCTCAAAAATTTAATACCGCGGATAGTCCCCGTAAGAACGGAACTAATTCCAATCTGAACCAATTCTTCTTATTGTTACTACGTCCCATTCAGCACTGCCTACGTATCGAAATCCGTCGATCATGTGAGCACAACAGGTGAGCGCATCAACTAAAAAATAAAATATCGAAAAAATAATAAAAATCGGGAATATAGTAAATTAAAAAAAAGTATAGGCAGGTCCCGCTCGCACTTTAGCTTGGTATGTAAGTGTGTCTCTCTCTGGGGTGCGCGCACGTGGTTTTCGGAGGGGGTGGAAGGAGGGAGGGGGTACTCTGAGCCACATCCCGCCGCGGCTCGAGCCGACCGGCTGCGTTGCCCGTAACCTCCGAATGACCTCATTTTTTTTCCTCCAATGTAAATATTCGGCTCTGCCGCATAGTCCATAAGTGGTACTAAGTTCCTCTTCTCATTTTATTAAAGTTTTTTAATTAGTGCGTTTAAGTGACTCTAAGTGGTTTAAAGCGGGCAGTTTAAGTTGGTTTACATTGGAACTGACTTTGGTGCTGTAGTTACGAATTAACCAAACTTTCGCCAAACGGAAATGATGAAGTTTTGGATTAAGTGACAACAGGTAATTGTAGCAATTCGTGTACAACGAACTTTAGTTATTTTTCGTGTTATTGTAGTTATTTTTGTATAAAAAAAAATTTGCATTTTCTGAAATATTACCAAATTTCTCATGTTCTAAATCGCAACGCTCTTGATAGTCACGCAAAAAGGGCTCAATAAGTCATCGATTTGTCAAAAACAGTCTCTTACTTATTACACTCTTGACAGAGTCGTGATTGCTGAAAGTGTAGCACGGTTTACCATCCGTCGTCAAATCTCTAGAATTTGCTTTCTTAGTACATATAAAGAAAAAACCTTTAATTGCTTTACTTAGTCTAACGTACGGTTATCTTCCACATGATCTGTGCCTAATTGTAAAAGTAAAAAAATAAAACTTTCCTTAAACAAATCACATATTACATTGATACATATACATGGTATTTGGCACCAGAAATGTTTAATCTGCCACTCATGTAGTTTTTGTAAAAAATACTTAGTAATATGTAATAACAAAAATATATTTTTGTCATAAATTTGAAAATAATTTTTATTCGTACTCTGCCTAAATTATTTCTTAGAATATTTTCTAATGGTTCGTGCATTATGGTATTAAGTAAAATGTGTCTTGTCATTGTACTACTCTATAATAATGGCCACAATAAAATGCAAACCGCCTTAAATTTAGACGAAAAAATATTTGAAAATGTAGAGTGACAATGAATTGCCGCGTCGTGTCCGCTTTTAAAAATCGAAGCCTCGTTAAAATCGGTGCGGGAGCGACGACCCCAGTCGCGGAGCAAAAAAAAATTATTATACTAGGCACCGATGCGGTCCGTTAAGCAAGATTTAAAATTCGAAATTTTTAATTCAATTTCATTTTAATCGCTTTTTTTAGTCTTTACTGAAATATGATTATTGTAGAAACTGTTTTTGGAATCGTACTTGAAATAATAATGGAATTTTAAGCTTGACGTTGATCTAAGTAGGTATAACTAATTTATTGCTGTATGCCTAGTGTTGTTAGAATTTTATGTTTTTTTTCCAAGCCGCATTGAATGTTTTTCTTTCAATTAGTGAATTTGCTTTATTTTTAAATCGTGAGGCTCATTTTTAATAACACAAGCAGTAAGTACCGGCACACATAAGCACGGTAGAATAATAAGACTTTTTTAGTATTAAAAAGGTTTAAATGTTACTCTAGTAGGTAATTTCACATTGTACATAACAAAAAGTAATTGCATAGATTTATAATTAATTAATCAGTTGACTTAAAAAATATGATTATGCATGCATTTTTGAGCAGTTTTTTAAAATCTACCGCTATCAGTATCCTGTTGCATATTTTTGGGTTATTTTTTAATAAATTAAAATAGGTTTTTATAAAACGATACAGTGTGTTTGCGGTACTAATTTAATTTATTTTCATGTTAATCCATTTCTTCAATAAATGCGACAGGGAATTGATAACGGTTGAAACGATCGTAAACTGACTGTATATACAAGTAGTCTCTAATTTTTATTCCACATGAAATACTGAAATTATTTTTGTTCTTTGAAAGTGTTTTGTATTTTGTAATCTTGATTGTGTGCGTTTTCAATACCAAATGGCCGTTTTATCTATTAGTCTTCTATTAGTACCTATTAGTTATCTGGTAAACCCTTCTATATAAATTAAAAAAAAACTGAATTATTTTTAATATTCATTTTAATTATTACATTAAGTAATTCTTAATTTAATGATAAATATTTTATAACAACATGGTAACCCTAACCAAGGAAAAACGCAAATCTCATTTTTTTTTCCGATCCACGTATTGTAAAATACTATATTAAATACCTCAGTTTAGTCGATCGTTGAATTAACTATTTTCCGTCATAAAATACGTAATCACGTAAGTAAATATGCAATAACACATTCCAACTAATTTACGAATGAAAAAACGCGTGACGTCACAATACGAGTCCGTGTGCGTACTCATTGACACTGCCGGTGATTACGAGTTTTTTTGCGAATGATTGAATTTTATTTACAATTAACCCGACCTCGGCGCCGAAAGCGAGAGTGACGATTAAATGCCATTTAAAAATAAAACATCCCGTATGACATCGGAATGTCAATGATTTAACTTCGCCGCTCCGCATTTTAATTTTCAGAATAAAACTGGCAACAGACCACTGTCGTAAGTAAAAAAAAAAGCTAAACCAATGGTGTAAGAGCGTGCATGAGGCGTGAACGTCTTAGCTGTAAGAAACCGCCCAAGCTCGTTCGAGACGGGGCGGCTCGGGCCTAATTTGTCTTAGGCGGAAAAATCGCTCGGCGATTACAAGTGGCTCGTAACGAAGTCGGCTCGGGGGAGGGGGCGCGGGGGGACGCGCGGGCGGCCGCGGCGGACACGGCCCCGTCTCAGTCGTCCGTCTACAGTCGCGGCGGCCGCTCGGCCCGCGCGACGCAATATACGTTCCTCGTGCTTTTGTGATCTAAAAATTAAACAAATAAAAATTCTAACCGCGTATCGAAAATATTTTTAGGCTAATCCCCCTAACATTTTTGGTGGTAAAAAAAAGTTTTTTGCAAAATTTTTAATATTTACGTCGGTTATATTTGTGAAGAGAATTAACGTTTGGCAGTTATTGAAAATATTTTTTATTTGATATTTTATTTTCCTAACGGTCGCGATCTCGAGTGAACAATAGACTATAGCGTAACTTAAGCGTTAAATTAGTGCTAAGATCTAGATTATAATTAAGTATTGACTGCCACAAATATACTAAGTTGCTAGGCTAAGATTAATATTGGGACTCATGTGATAAACATTAGTACGGACATTTAAGTGATAATCTACAACATCTGTGGACCAAGGTTTTCATATTTGAAATCATTTTAAAAGTAGAGCTTTATCAATTAGGTTTATTTTTTTTAATCAAGTGCTTTTTTTACTAATTTATATTATATTCAAACTAAACTGACAGATTTTGCAAACCTTTTAAAAAAATCATGCAGCTAAATAAAAGGTCGCGTCTTGCAGAATCCGTCGGGTTGGTTATTTTATTTCCAATAAGTTGTTCATGTGATGTAGTCGTTTTGTAGTTTAGTTAAATGATTGATTTATTCGTAGGCTTCCAATATTTACTATTAAGTTTTATTTTGCCATTTTTGTTTTTATTGAATAAAAAAATGTTTTTTTTTTTTGTTTCTTTTGTTTCATTTTTTACCTTTTAATATTATTTTTTCAGGACTTTGCTTTGTTTTGGTCACCCTAATGTTCCCA
This sequence comes from Choristoneura fumiferana, assembly GCF_025370935.1. NCBI lineage: Eukaryota > Metazoa > Arthropoda > Insecta > Lepidoptera > Tortricidae > Choristoneura > Choristoneura fumiferana. Next base: position 12,315,064 of record NC_133482.1, on the reverse strand, counting down.
TTGAGTTACAAAATAATATTTGGTCCATGTTCTACGTAGAAATTTAATTCTTTTTTCTTTTCATTTTTATACTTTTTTGCTAAAGTAGATCGCTAATTACTATACTGTTGTGCCATAGTGAAGGGAGCATGAAACCTGTATTCACCCTAAATGTATTAAACAGTAAAAGAAACCAGTTTTACAATCCGACGGGTGATCTGTGTAGCCCTTCATCTTTTTCTAAGATAAATTGTTTATCTTTTTAAACGTTACCTATGCTTAATTCATTCTTAGTAAAAAAATACAGTGAAAAAATTGCCAAATTGCTAACATTAGTGAAAATTTCACGATCGAGATGGATTCCGATGGCATCACATCGTAGACCTGGGGACGATTTTTTTTTTTTAATATTACCTTAAAATATCATGCGCAAGTGGTGGAAAATAGGTACTGTGCTGTGGATAAAGCAGAAAAAATAACAACTCTAATTTAATTATCTAGTTAACTAGTACGGAAATTTTACCTAAGCGTAAGTTTTGTAGCAATAAACAGATATTTCCCATATCCTAATGATCTTCTCTAGTGAGATAGGTATTGTTGGACTGTTGTCGGATTTCTTGATGATAGAGGAAAGCAAAAATACCTAAGCGACAAAAATGAAAGTTTTTCAAAATGCCTTTGAAAATTACGAAAACTTTACAAAACAAGAAAAAAATCATTTTGTGCATTTGATTTAATTTAGTGGTGCTTAAGAGTTAATACCTAAGCTACTTAAGTACCTATTCATTATCTTTATTGTCCGCGATTTACTCCTTACGAAACCTCATCATCATTATTCTATTATTTGTTGTATTTCGTTACCATCATTTATCAGTATCCATCGTCCAGCAATCGATAAATTAAAAATTTGTATGTTAGAGCATCTCCCGTAATTAATTCACGCTGGATTCCAGTACTGTAATACGAAACCGGTTGCCACAGCTCCTTTAAAGAAATACTAAGTGCCAAACGCCTATGTTGACAGCATAGGAGTAGAATTACTTAAATTTAAAAAGTTCCATAGGGTTCGGTCTCGTTCCCTAACACGACCCCAAAAACACTTTATTTTCTAGGTAATAAACGAAACGTTTTTTTTTAACTTAAAATGTTACAATAGATGCTGTGAGATATTTCCTCACTGTGTATCAATCTGACGGCGCATAATATATAGGTTTATGGTAAACTAGCTTTTGCCCGCGGCTCCGCTCGCAATTGGTATGCAGCTTAAACCTTTTTTCATCCTACAGGAACCATAGATTATTTCGGGATAAAAAGCAGCCTATATGTTAATCCAGGGTATATATCTATTAGATATATGCCAAATTTCATGCAAATCCATTCAATAGGTAGTTTTTGCGTTAAAGAGTACCTAACAAACATCCAAACATCCATCCATAGAAACTTTTGCGTTTATAATAACTATTAGTAAGGTTATAGAATGTATCATACAAAATTCAAACAATTTTTTAAACTTAATTAATCAATATTAAATTCGTGACACTACAAAAAAAAAGAATCACGGTCGCGAAATGGTCCCAAATAGAATTTAAAGATGACAGCGTCTGAAGTACAAATTAATAAGAATACAAATGTCATTGTTATTTCCTTCTAGAATCGATGTAGGTAAGCACATTGTATTTGTGTTTTATTAAAATGCATTAAACTGCGGTAACCTACAGTGAAATGGAATAAATAACTAAGCAGTGAGAATAATAACATGGTTTTTTCGATATTCATAAGTGCCACGCGCATTACATTTGATTCATCTCGTCTGATAATTGATAATTTTGTATTACGCTCTATTTTTACTGTTTACTTTAAAATAAGCTCAAGAACTCAGTTCATTAGGATTAGGAAACACTACAGTAACTATTTACCCAATAAACTCTGGTATACTATATTAAATAGAGCATTTAAAACACGCTAGTAAATTTATTTCCATCAATCAATCAAATTGGCCCACATCCACCCACTGCTGAGTAAAGGTCTCTTTATTTCATGACACTAAATTATTTTGAGTCTTATTAATAGCAAAACTCACTAGGTATATCTATGATCGAAAAAATAGTTAACTTAATATTTAATATCTAAAAGAACTTTTTATAATTTGAGGTACCTCTACGTGTGTTTGTTTAATTTTAGATTTTATTCTTAAAAGTTATTTTCATTGAGACTAAAACAAGTTTGATGTTTTTTACATTGGTAGCGTCTTTTGGACATAAATTCCCTAAATTGACTTCCCTGAAACTAAATAAATAAGACTTTACCAAAGTTGATTTTCTTGCGCCATCTACCGACTAAAATAACTCAAGTATGTACTTTGCATTGCCACCCAAATTACCGCGCCATCTAGCGGCAAATAGCAAAACTAATACCAATTGCACACTATAGCATAGTCTGTCAGTTCGGAACCATGCAGTTCATACGGTTACGTATAGATGGCGCTGTAGTACTGCCGCACGCGCATGTAGGTTATTGTCTAGTGTTTACTATAGATGCCGCTACTGTGTTTGAATTTACTGTCCACTTTTCATTAATGAAATCACTTAACAGTGTTCTGTTTCATAGTTTTTAAACGTTTTATTAGTTGTATTCCGTTTTACGTTTCATTAGTTTTCACTTTTAGCTACACACCATCTGTTGACGAAATGCTAAACTACTGTATTGTAAAGTAGATCAGTGTCGGTAAATTTTGATAGGTGGCGCTAGTTAGGTATTTAATTGACAAGTTTGTTATCAGCAGGGCTACTACGAAACTCGAAACACGAAGTTCGTGTCGTGCGGTCCCTCTCGCTCTCGTATTAATATCTCGTATTGTCAGAGGGACCGCACGACACGTACTTCGAGTTTCGAGTTTCGTAGTAGCCCTGCAGATCGGACTGATACGTGGTAATGGAGCCAATTTATGCTAGATATAATTACTAGAAAAATATTAATTAATTAGCAGGTCATTATTTTCATGAAGTCAGTTGTATGGCAAGGTTTGTGTAGGTAGGTTCACTAATTCCGAGGAGTTGCATCCGATGACAATCATACTTGACTCGCACTCTCTCACTCACCAGATTGCGTAATGTGAATATTCACCTCACGCCACTGCTACCTTATTTGGTATGATTTAGATGAAGATTTTGTTCCTTTTTACAGTTTTTATCATTTTCATTATACTAAAAACCTTAACATAAAACAAACGTGAAGGAACGTGGGCGTCTTGAGAGTTGTTAGGTGGGCGGGGCTAAACTTCTAAGAAAGGAGGCGTGGCAAGACGCTCCGCTGCATCTTATTGGTTGATCCTTTATTGTACAAATAGGTTTGATGAATGAGTTTAGTTTATGGGCGGGTTTGTTTAGAAACTATGACTAACTATGTCGATATGAGTTTATACAATAGGTGCTGGTCGTTCCCCGCGCCTGTGTCCACGTAGAAATCGGTTCGCTATCCCGCGGGAACTATTCAATTTTCCGGGATACAAACTATCCTATGTCCTTCCCTGGGACTCAAACTATCTGTATACCGAATTTCATCTAAATCGGTTCAGCGGTTTAGACGTGATGAAGTAACAAACAAAAAACTTACAAACTTTCGCATTTATAATATTAGGTACTACTCGTTGTCTTGGAGTTTGGCTTAAAAAAATGTAACGGTAACAATTTAAAAGGACAACGTTCGCTTGCACAACGCCATCTATTGATTGTAAACGAAGTTAACACGTCATCTTGAGAGCCGAGGTAGAATAGGTACGTCACCGTTCTTGGACAGTGCCCTTTTTTTTGTTAAACTTAAAATATTATCCCACGGGAACACATTACTGGGATATCAAGTATCATTGTCTATCTGCACGCCATGTTTCATGTAATTCCGATCAGCCGTTATTGCCTTAGCTCAGCTGTTAGGTACCTACCTAACGAACATCTAAACATCCAAACATCTTCACAAACTTCCACATCCCACTAATTTCACTAATATAATAAATGCGAAAGTTTGTAAGTCTGTTTGTTTGTTACTTCATACCGTCTAAACAGCTGAACCAAATTGGATGAAATTTGGTATACAGATAGTTTGAGTCCTGGGGAAGGACATAGGATAGTTTTTGTCCCGGAAAATTGCATGGTTCCCGCGGGATAGTGAAAACCGAATTGTACGCGGACGCAGTCGCGGGCAGCTAGTTTATAATAAGGATTAGTGGAATAGTGGAATAGTAGAAAGTGGACATAGTTGAATAGTGGAATTAGTGGAAAGTGGAATAGCATCACCTACTAACCTTCTCCCACGGCTTCACTAGTTTTAAATTCAAAATTAAATTAATTTATTCATCAGACAGCATTTTAATAGTAGTGCCACCAGAGTTGAGGTCTCGCACACAAGAGTAGGTACCTACCTACCTATTTACTACATAACTTCACCTAACCGACTTAGAAAACTTGAAAAACCCTACACGTTGTCATTTCAAAGTTTAATATCTCAAAAACGGCTTTACCGATTTTAATCAAACATATTTAATAACCATCGCAAGAAAACTCGCTTTTACGTACAAAAACCGCATTGAAATCAGTCCCTCCGTTTGAGAGCTACGATGTCACACACAGACAAATTAAACACCCTTTTTGGCAAGGGGGTAAAGTAACACACAAGATCAATAAAAAACTAATTCAAACAGAAAATCAAAAATTGATGACAAAATTCTATCATGTTTCGATACCGTGCCCTACATCTTATAAATCAAACGCAGGACGCTCCGCCCCCGTCTCGCGCCCATCGTCTCGCCACGCCCACTTTCTTGTAAGACGTCACCGCCTCTCGCCTACTGACACTACGCCCATTATTTGTGGAGAGAAAATAAGCATTCAAAATTTGAATAAGTATACTGGGTTTAATAGATTCATTGATCTTTAATAAATTAATCGGAAATAATGTGATTTACTATATCTACAAATATAGATAATTTTATACAGAGACAAAATCGTCAAACTTATAACAATCCTCTTTTAGCGTTTTAGATAAAGTAATTACACAAATCAATAAAAACAAATTAAACGGAAAATCAAAAATTTATGAAAAATGTGTGAACTGTCCTCGGTTAGTGACCTTTTTCTTAAAATGAGGGCTATCGTTTTTTGTCTCACTAGATGGCGCACTGTTGCGTGAGGTTTTTAAGTATGGCTTTCAAAGTCTGTTATTACGGGCGTAAACTTATTTGATTAAAATCATATTTAATACACTTCAAAACCGTACCATAAAAATATCGAGCATGCCACAGTGTTGCATAGTCCCCGTTTTATTCGGAAAAAAGAGAGGACAAAGGTTTCCGAAAGACAAAACTGTCTCAAAACACAGACATTCATTGCCCCGGAACGCATATTTGCTTAAAAGCGATGTCTTCTAGACAATATTCACAAAATTATTCTAAATAAATTAAACCCGCGTAGCTCACCCAAGAACTATGAGATTTGACATTTCGGAGACCTCACGCTACACCAGCGCCTCTAGCGGCGAATTCATTCGCGATAGCCCTTATTGTGACCGTGCAAAGCCGGGGCGGGGCGCTAGTTACCTACTTATAAATCCATAGCACCAAAACCCCGCTGTTGTTGAGTTGAAGCTGAAAATGTGTCGGAAAAAAATTCAATTAGGTATATGAGTAAAATAAATATCTAAGTATGTACCTATAGGTAGGTACCTAATATGTAAATAAATCTGTTTATTGCAATATATGTGAGGTTATACTTTGTTTTTGCCTTATAGGTACCTATTTCAATTATAATGATGTAACAATGTTTTTTTTATTTGTTTCCCTCTAATGTATTTTTATGTGTATCGAATATGTGTAAATAAATGTTTCCCTCTCTCTCTCTCAATGGAAAATAATATTTAAGTTTAACACGGTCAATATAACAATAGAATTATTTTTACCTGACTGTTTCTGTGTTGACAGATCTCTCGACACCAGAGAGAGGCACCGGCTCGGAGTACCGGAGAATAAAAAGGTAAGATTACATCATTTACTTATATGTATACCTAGACTAACTACAGTCGAAAGCAAAAATATATACAGCCATAGCGTCAAAATATGTATACTATAAATATGTATGTTATGTGTGTGTGGTTTACTAATGTTTCGGCGAATAACGTTTAGCAACCTGTTTCATTTACAGATAGAGATTTTAGAGTTTGCGAAATGAAACAGGTTGCCAAACGTTACGTTGCGAAAAGGCAGTACTCGGTATAGGTAGGTACATCGACCTTATGTTTAGTGGCATAAAGGTATATAGATATTTTTGACGTCTTGGTAACGTATATATATTTATACTTTTGACCGTACCTACAATTAAACAATGATTTTTAATCGGTGATCAGGAACCTATTCTTCTAATTCAGTAATTGATGATGATGACGAATTTTAAGTCTCAATTATATGGAACCAAGCTTTTTTATAATATTCCATGTTCAAAATAACTTAACATAAATAGTAGATTGATAACCAAGGGTGGAAAGTGACCCATTTCACCCGAGAAGTGAGAGCGCCAATAGTTCGAGGGGAAATGGGTAATTTCACCCGAGTTAGACATTCTACTTTTCATTTCGACTGTGAGGGAAGTAAAATACTACACGCACATTTTATAAAAGAAGCATATATATTAATAAATTATCAGTTAAAATTTTTAATGGATGTTCGGCGTTCAATCTTCAGTGTTGTATATAAGCTCCTTGGTCACGACGTGCATCTAGATGGTCATGCCGAATCGTGAAAAAAAAGTGTCACACTATCATGGAATTATGGCGGGCAGCAGAATGAAAGAATAATTTTAAATGTTGATTTTCTGTAATTGCGAAAAAAAATTATTAAACCAACTGTAAAATGTTTTTAATGAGAACCTAACGTAATAAACACGTCGTTTAATGTACTTATGTACAGCTGAGTTTGGATATATGAAAAGCTTTAATTATCTTTGACTCCGTGGCTAATCGTAAAAATTAAAAAAAAAAACTTTCCACCCTACAGATGAAAACGCAATTTTCCACCCGGCTATCTACACATGAAAATTAAACTTTCCAAACAGGAGAGATGAAAAATTAATTGTCACCCTAGAAATGGTTTAGTTTATGACCATATCACCTCTTTGATAAGACAGTTTTATAAACCCCCCCCCCCTCGTGCGGGTGTTTACCCGCGGCTCCGCACACGTAAATCATTAGATCCAGCAGCTGAATTGAAATTTAAGGATTTTTGAAAAATTCCTCTGGGAATTCTCGAAAATTAAATCGTTTTCATTGACGTTACATTAAAAAAAATCATGTCAAATTTCATGACTCTAAGCCCAGCGGTTGTTGTTTCAAGATTTTATCCCTATCCCGTGGGAATATCGGAATAAAAAGTAGCTCATGTTTTATTCCAGATGTCCAGCTATCTACATACCAAATATCATCCGAACCCGTCCATCTCGCTCACACACTTTCTCATTTATAATATTAGTAGGTAGGATATATGAGTTAGGAGTTATCATTTTAAAGCCGTGGTGGCCTAGTGGTTTGACCTATCGCTTCTCAAGCAGAGGGTCGTGGGTTCAAACCCCGGCTCGCACCTCTGAGTTTTTCGAAATTCATGTGCGGAATTACATTTGAAATTTACCACGAGCTTTGCGGTGAAGGAAAACATCGTGAGGAAACCTGCACTGCCTGCGAAGCAATTCAATGGTGCGTGTGAAGTTCCCAATCCGCACTGGGCCCGCGTGGGAACTTATGGCCCAAGCCCTCTTGTTCTGAGAGGAGGCCTCTGCCCTGCAGTGGGACGTATATAGGCTGGAATGATGATGATGATGGTGAGTTGTCATTTTAGACACTTGAAGTTTGGTTCCGCTTCAGTTCAACAATTAATGTAGGGTTCTAGTGGTTACTGGTTTTAAAAATATTACTAGCTTTTGCCCGCGGCTCCGCCCGCGTGGTATTCGGTTATCGCGCGCTGATCCCTCGGGAACTGTGCGTTTTTCCGGGATAAAAAGTAGCCTATGTCACTCTCGGGCCCATAAACTGTCTCTATACCAAAATCACGTATTACGGCGTGAAAGACGGACAAACACACGAACACACTACCGCATTTATAACATTAGTATGGATTAACTTTAATTTAAACAGTAAGTTAAGAAACCGTGATACTTCACCTACTAAAATCCTACACAAACGTGTGTCTACACGTAGTATTTAAAAAGCTAGGTCTACTACATTCCAGAACCTTCGTCCAAAGATAGAGCGAGAGCCCCCCGCTAATGGAGAGACCTCTTTGCTTCTTTCAACGGCCTTTTACGACACAACGATTATGTGAAACACTGAAGATGCCGCGTCTGTTATGTTGGCTAGCCTGATTGTGTACTGTTATTTCCTTAGAACTAAAATGAAGTTATTTTATTATATCCTGGATATATTTTGCCGAGTTTGTTAAAGAAACTATAGGTCGGCCATTGTAAGGTTGATCGCTTATGGTAGTTATGGTATATTTTTTGTTGGGGTACCCTGACAATTTCCGATTTCCTTATAAAGTCATTCTTAGTTTGAAAATATATATTTTACGCGTTTATTTTTGTTATAATTATTAAAATAATTATTTTAGCTGTCCTGATGGGTGCTTTAAATGTTCTACTAAACTGGAACATCTGCCATATTTAATTGAGTGATAGTAATAGTTAGTTCGAAAAAGGTTAGAAATGTTATTTAAAAAAATGCCTTTATCTACCTACATAGCACGCAGAACAAAGTCGAAACTAAAGAATTTAATAGTACTTTTTTCTCCGTTTTTAACAATTATGTTGCGATAAACAATACAATTTTAATTATGAAAGGCGCAAGCCTTCAGAAAAAAAACAAGAGCGATCCTTAAACCACTAAACAAAATTAAAAGCAAGTGTCGCGAATCATTACTTAAACTCCATCTTTTTAAACGCTGGCTGAATAGAAGCCAGAGTCTAGCGAAAAAAAGAAACCTCACGCATCATAATCCATTCTACGCAGACACGTTGAAGGTAGATCTCATTAAGAGCGTACGAATTAAGAACTGAGAGCGATGGAGCGGGGATCTTAGCGATCATTACGTGGAACGGAACGAGGCCGCCTTTATGTATTTGAATTGTGAACTAGATATTTCTACGCTTTAGAATGTCAGGATAAAGAACGTGCAAATATAGAATGTGATATTTTTGAAAAAAGAATTCGGCGTGCATTTGCGTGCGGCCAGCGTTGTCTTCTGAATAACATCAGTCCACATTTTTTTTAACTAATCACCATTTTTTTTAAATTGACTTACGCTGAAAACAAGTTTGTTCAGGTAATTTATTTTCTGCCACTCAAAACTCCACATATCATTACAGCGTTGTGTGGCTCAGAAGTTTAAGATTCTTCGTAACCAAGACGCTTTGTTAATTACGTTTTTGCCTCAGGAATTTGAGGCTAATGTGAAAACTTTGCAACTATGGGCCGCTTATTCGAGTGACGCCGCGAAAGTGTCGGGCCCAAGTTGGCGTGTAAGTGTTCACACTTGTGGGAAAACATAGGGCACGAAGGTGTAGACGGGGCCGCACGGTATAAGATATCGCTAACGCTTAAAAAACAATAAATTTAAAAATCAAATAACCCGACTGCCTTAAAAAATACTAATAACCCTCCTTCTTCGCAGTCGGGTAAAAAGAAGAAAACAAGTCTATACAGTGGGCTAGAACTTGGTTAAGTAGCTAACTTAAAGTTCAACAGTCGGGACCCATTAGGTAAGAATTTTTGAGCGTCACAATTTAAATGGGTCCAAACTGTTGAACTTTACTTTTCTTGACTTCTTCGCAGTCGGGTAAAAATAGACGCTTAACACCTCAAATCTAAAAATAACGCCAATCTTCTCTCTCTCAAAACTTTACATTTAAAATCTAACGTTTTATTACGTATCTAGTATCTAAATACCTACGACACAATTATCTATTACAGTCTAATATTTATTAAGTCGGTACGTATCTAGGTTGTTATGAACATACTGCAATTTTTTTGTGAAAAATACATGTTTATCTTACTCATATTCATATTTTTCTTTATAAAAGTAAAAATGGTTTTAGGTTAGTTACAATGAAATTAATTAAGTACCTACTTATTATAGAGGCTAACTGAAAATAATTCGTTAGTTACTGCTGCGTTAGCAATTTTAGGTTTTAAGTTATAAGGTAACACACATTCAAAATTACAGACAGGCGTAAAGACAACGGAATGTTACTTATGAAATTCCGTTGGCACTCTTTGGGAGCGGAATTATTATGTTTAGTAATGACATAAATGCGAAAGAAACTATCTGTCTGTTACCTTTCCACACTTAAACCGCTGAACTGATTTATATCAAAATTGATATGAAGATAGTTTGAAACTCTGGGAAGGACAAATACAAAATATTTTCCACTCTTAGTTTTTATTTAATATCTCAATATTCTTTGTATTGCATTTCTTTAACATTATTATTAGGTAATCTTATTTATTTACCTTGACGACTTCAATATAGATTGTTGTAACTTGATATTTATGTAAATTGTGATAATTATAAATTTAATTCTTGATAGCGATAAGTGAATGTGAATGATCTTGCCAAATGAAGTTAGGCCACGGAGAGTCCTAAATAAAAACGCTTCGGTACCAGCGTTTTTCTACCCGCCTGGACCGCCCTCCCGTATGTTCCACCTCGCACCTCCGTATTCAATTTGCGACGCCTCACGACTCGCGAGCAATTTGCGACAACTTGGCTATTGTTGCTCGTTTCTTTTGTGGGGATTTGTCTTGGCGTTGTTTTTCTAAAGTTAGGTTAGCGTAATACTGTTAGAGTTTTTATTTAGGTTATTTTATGAATGGTTTAAGGTAAATGTCCCATTGCTCGACTGGTATTTAAGGTAAATGTCCCAGTAATCGAATGGCTTTAAGGTAAATGTCCCAGTTCTCGACATGTTAACAACACAAAATTAAAGATGTCAATGGTGTAGCTAGGTAATTCAGAACTCTGGTGCAAATAAGAAAAAGGAGCCTCAGTTTTTGCTTCCTACCTTCTCTTTCGGGGCATCGTTCGTTCACTTCTTCCCAGGAAGGATTTTTCAAAATTCTATACTACGAGAGTAAAGTAATTTAGTTTTAAGGTAATAAAAAACTTCCAAGCTCCAATAGCTTTTAATTATACAGATATAATGCATCCGGATCCTCGTATGTATGTCTGTACGCCCGTCCAAACATGACGGCCACCATTGGCCGCTCACTTCCGTTTCCTGGAATTATCACGTTAAGGTTGGTACACCTGATGTATGTTAGGAGGGGCTTATTTTATTGTTAAGTTGTAGATAAAGTTTATATGTTGGTATTTCTGGAAGTAGTATATGCCAACGTGGACTGGGGGGCAAACAATTCTAGCTAATATTTTACTTTAACATGGTCTAGATGAAAAATAAGTCTTTTTTTTAAACGGAACCAAGCAAGCGGATACAAGCTTTTTCGCTGATTCTACTTGCATTGTCATCATATTGTCCATAATAAATTTTAAGCTTACACAACCGATCACTAGAAGCGGGTTATATTCGTAAGGTTTAAGGAAGAGGCTACTTTTATGCTTTAATCCTAACATTGCGAGTTATATAAAACTTAGGTATAAAAAGTTTTTAAAAATTACATAATCATCTTAATTTTTCATAAAGTACTTTTTTTCACTCATCATTTAAACTAAGCGAAGGGTTTAAATGCGGTGGTCACCATCAGTTACATAATTATTCACGGAATATGATGACTCTAGCGACGCGCGCCACCTTCGCGCGAGTACAGTTTTTGGGAAATAAAGCTGAAAAATGTGAATTCCTTTTGACCATTTTTTAATATTTCTCCTAAAGTTTTTTTACGAAATTTGTAACAGTGTGAAGCCGGGGTAGGTTGTTAGTTCGCAGTAAAGCGTAGTATTAAATACCAGATTAAGTAATATCGTAAAGTTAAAATACTTACAAGAAAACCACAAAATCACATCTATAAAACCACAAGGCACCCCTTGTGCAAGGTCCGCCCGGATTGCTACCACCATCTTGCTCGCTAATTTTGCAGTGAAGCAGCAGTGCTTGCATTGTTGTGTTTGTGGCGTGGAGAGTAAGGCACAGCCGGTGAAATTTTTACTGGCACGTATGTATCCCATCTTAGGCCTCTAGGTTGGCAACGACTTGTCTGCAATACCCCGTAGGTGTTGCAGCCTGTTTATGGGCGGTGGTGATCTCTTACGATCAGGAGACCCACTTGCTTGTTTGCCATCCAGTCGTATAAAAAAAAAAAAAAAAAAACAAATATTTATAAAAAGGTAAGTCTGACTGATTAACACGCACAAGTAAATAATGTAAATAAACATGATTACCTACCGGTTATTATAATACTGAATGCTTAATCTTCAACTCAGTCACCATTTATTATAATATTTATAATAATGACCTATATGCGTATAACAATGCGTCTTGCGCACCAGGTGGCGCCCGCGCAGATGGTGACTTATGCATTGTCTACATTAGCAAGGGGAAGGAAATTATGGCATAGATACCAAACAGAAATATACTGAAATATATATATTTAAAAAAAAACATTTCTCGTGTGCTAGTTGATATGAACCCGCGAATCATGGTAAACAGTGTGAGCGTTTAAAAAAAAAAGATTTCGTGGACTTAATTCTAAAAAAAAACCGGTTCAGAAAAACTCTGTTTTTAAAAAGACGGCAAGAAAGTTGACAACCTATACTTGTTTTGCTCTAAAGTCCTAGTATTGGCGTGACGAGAATATTCACTTATAATTTATGTAACTACGAATGGATACCCCTAATCAACCACTTGTCATAATAAATGGGGGATATTAACGGGTACTAAAGCAAATAAACCGGGGTCACGTGACTGATTTAATTATTAAAACATTTAATGTAAATTGAAAGTGAACTGTCTCGGAATGTCATACTGATTTAAGCTGTGGCATTGAAGTGGCTTGTAAGATTTTTATTGAGCTAAATAAAACCCAAGTAGTTATTCCGGATTAGTAAGACAGTTTAGGGTAGACGTCCGAGTACGCGACACGGTAATACCCAAATTACCTACACCCAACTGTCACCTCTATTACTAGTGACATAAAATTAACGATGACAATTATTGGGACAGTGACGAGCACTCGTACGTTTTACCTTATGTAAAGACACAAGGTAAGGACACGCCCCAATAATTGTCATCTTTAATTTTGTAATATCAATAGAGGTGACAGCTGCGTGTCATTTCGGTATTAGCGCGTTTTACCTTGTGTCTTTACATACGTACGAATGCTCGTCACTACATTACCATTTTCACCTCTCTGTGACACTCATACACATTATTATTATCGGTATCGCACTTCGGGGCAGAAGCGCAGGCGCAGGGGCGCGTGCCGCCAGGTGTGCCGTCCCCCTCTAGCGTATAGTGCTGTGTGGACCTACAGTAGGAATAAAATCGTTCGTAAATTAGTTCATTGATATAAAAAAGAGAAAATATTTATTAGTGACGTTACATAAAAATGAAGATAAAGAAATAAAAATACGTAATAATCACGGTTGCGACATATATTATATTATTGTTATGATGGATATGGATCTCCACAAAAAACGCTTAATCGAATCAATTTTAATTTAGTTTGTTGTGCTCATAATAGGTATCGAAGTTTTAAAGGAGAAACAGTCTAACCGAAATTATTGTACAGTCTAGTTCATAAATTTCTGAGTAAAAATTGGATAAAAAATATGTGAACACGACTCTATTGTTAAGGACGTAGAAGCGTGTTCAGATATTTTTGATCAAATTTTGCTCAGAAGTTTACGAAGTCGACTGTACCTATAATGTTGTGAAATAAATTGAAATGTAAAAAATAATCAATAAATTATTCAGTTAATTCGGCAAAACATAGCGAAGATACGTGTACAGATTTCTCTTTTGACGAAAAACACAGATAAAGTAAAATATAAAATTGCTTGACTGATACAATATTACTTACATTAATAATTTTGGCTAGTATCGAAATATGTGTCATTAGAACACTCATACATCTGTGCAGACAACAAACGAACAACATGTTGCCAAATATTTAAAAAAATGCGTCGTGTACCCAAACCGGACCTACTGTGACTTTGTCCTTTCACGATAATACTTATTATAGCAAACTCCTTATTATTTCTTGTTTTAATTGTGCCCCTTACCTTTTGCTTTTGTTCGAGTTTAATGGCGGTTATTGTTTTGTTCTGCGCGCGTGCTGTCTGCAAGATTGCTTTAAAAGAGGTTAATTTTTTATTTTTCTGCAATTTTAATGTCACTGGCCGTTTTTTGTTTTATAAAATTCGAACGCTCGGTGCTTCCTTCAGGCTGTTTTATTTTGAATACTGGCCGCTTTATTTGAATTTTGTGAACAATTTAAAAACTGGTGCACATTCTTTGCAATAATACATATCTATCTATCTAATTGTATTTTCTTTTGAACGATAATTTCTTGCGTATTTATTTGTTTCGGGAATCTCGGAAATGTCTCTATAATTTCAATGAAATTTGCTATTTGGGAGTTTTTGGGGCGAACAATCGATTTTACTTGATCATAACTCTGTAAAAACGCATATTGTCATGTTTTAGCTGGAGCGAAGCCCAATCGCCCGAGTTAGTTTAAAAGAATGCTAAATTATGAGCTAACGCTATAGCTAATAAAATATCTTGAAAATATCCATCTAGATTAGACTTTCTAGTTTACTTCGAACAGGTATGTAACAGTCTATAGCATAGCAAGCTTCTTAGCGTGCTATTATAAAGCATGATGTATCTGTAGCCTTACGTATTGTGCTATTTATACCCGATTACAGGTTTGTTACTGTTAGCTTTTTAATTTCACTGTCACTTCTAATTTACTGTTAACCTTAACAAATCCAGTCTAAAACTAAAAGTGAAAGTCAATGTTAAAATATCTTTATTTAAATTTAGGCTACAACTAACAAATGACAAATATCAACCGCCGTCGTATGAGACTGTGGGCAAATGATGAGTAACGTGGCCAGATGGCCCGGTGTGGGATTTCTTCTGTTTGTCAGTCTATCACTCGTCTCTGATTACACTGAGTGGTCAGGAACAAAGACGGCATGGTCAAATGAAAAATGGATTTTGTTTATTTTAAACTCGTTAATCCTGGGCGATTGGTTTATGACCACGTTTCTAGGACAGCATTATATTCAAACCACTGCTTTAGCATTTGCATTTTTTTTTATAAGTTACCTAGAAGTTTAAAAGAGCTATCTCTAAATAGATTTAAAAATGAACTAATTAAGATCCTTATTTAAAAATGTTACTATAATGTAAAAGATATCTTCTCTCATATATGTTTTAAATAGTACCCAAATATTTGCATGCTAGTATTATTTAGTAAAAATAGCAGAATAAGTTACTTTATTGTCACATACCACTTAAGAACACCGTTGTATTGTACCTACTTATTCTATGCAAATAAACATTCTATTCTATTTTATTTTATTTTATTCTATAATACTCAGCGACATAGGCTAGTTTTAATCCCGAAAAAATGTACAGTTCCCGAGGGAACAGCGCGTGATAACCGAATTCCACGCGGGCGAAGCCGCGGGCAAAAGCTAGTTGTTTCTAAAAAAACCTCTATAAAGATAAAACTCGTAATAAACTCTATACATTTTTTTTTTCAAACATATGTACTTAACTTACTATTATTATTATAGACTTGTAGTAGCCACCCCAGAACTAGGAAAATACGGAAGTTTTAAAAACCCCAACTGTCATCTTTGTTTGATAGCAAACACGGACACATGCGCAGGCGGCTCGAAGGGCAATGAACTCTGTTTTTACCTGAATTGTAGCCAAATCGGGTGCTTGACTTTTCAACAACTTTTTTTTGAAGCCAGTTAATAATAATTGCCTTCTGGTATATAATAATATATAATGTAAGTCACAGACTAGTGGTAGATTTTTCGTTGTTCATTAGTGTTTGTTACCTTTAGCCAAAATTTAATAAAAGTAGGTATATTGGAATAAGTGGTTGCGATATGTTATTTAATCTACTTAATAAAAGGAGTAGATGTTTTTTCGCCGATATATTTAATAGGGATTAGTTTGGAAAAACTTCTTAGCAATTTTACCAATGTTGGTTTAGCAGCTATAATTAAATTCACGTTTGAACTCGGTTGACGTTTTTATTTTCAAAAATATCATGGAATTCTTCCTTTTAAAACCTTATCAAAATTTAATGCAAAAAAATCTTCTCATGGGGATCATCGAAACATTCTATCAAATTCTAACCTCCTGCTACCCCGTCGATCATTGAGATGCAATTTCACGGCGCGCGCGCTCCACATATGCTACCTCAAACTGTTCTAATTCATTCTCAATGACCAGATGGCCTAGTGGTTAGAGAACCTGACTACGAAGCTAGAGGTCCCGGGTTCGATTCCCGTGTCGGGGCAGATATTTGTATGAAAAATACGAATGTTTGTTCTCGGGTCTTGGGTGTTTAATATGTATTTAAGTATGTATCTATCTATATAATTATATTTATCCGTTGCTTAGTACCGTAACACAAGCTTTGCTAAGCTTACTTTGGGACTAGGTCAATTGGTGTGAATGTCCCGTGATATCTACAATACAATACAATACAATAACTCTTTATTGCACACCAATACAGTAAACAGTACAGAGAAAACAAGTATATACATAGAGATTTCCAAGGTAAGCAATAGGCAGCCTTATCGCTTCAGAGCGATCTCTTCAGGCAACCCTTACAATGGACAGAAATAAGGAATACATTTAGCAGGTGGTGCAATTTACAGTAGATTAGAGCTGTATCAAGAATACATAAAACTAACACATACAATACACATACACAACAAATCTAAACAGATAGATAGATAGGTAGATAGATACCATAACAACACATAAATAAGCTAACTATAACATTCATACGCAAGATGACAGGTAGTGCTCCCTAAGCATAGACCTAAAGATAGGCAAGGACTTTGCGCGCCTCAAGTCTATCGGTAGGGAGTTCCACAACCGAGTGGCCTGGACAGTGTAAGATTAAATAGAATTTAGAGTTTGAAGTGGAGAGGAGTGGGGAGTTTAAATATTTATTTATTATTTATTTATTAATTTATTCATAAACAGACTTTTAATTGCTGTAACGGTTTTTTATACATTTGTTAGCTCTCTTTTTGCTAGTATAAGAAAAAAGCGGTATGTAATTAGATGTAATGAAATTGACAAAACTTTTCAAAGTCATCCGTGACTCTCACCACCAAACCATAAATCGTTGTCAAATAGACGTTTATGCACACTCGATGAATTTAAATATTTGTTACGGTCAACATCCCTTAACAAATATAAATTAATCAAGAGTTGATAGTGATTCTGAAAAATCGGAATTAATCCATACCAATATTATAAATACGAAAGTGTGTGTGTTTGTATATTTGTCCGTCTTTCACGTCGAAACGGAGCGACGGATCGACGTGATTTTAAGCATAGAGATATTTTATGGGCCAGAGAGTGACTTAGGCTACTTTTTATCTCGGAAATGCACAGTTCCCGAGGGAACAGCGCGCGATAACCGAATTACACGCGGGGAAACCGCGGGCAAAAAGCTAGTTGACAATAATTTCCGGTATTTTTTTTGTGTTGTTCCTAGGTATTTCATTATACCTACATCCAAACTACATAATCCGCAAATTACTAAAAGTGAGTGACATTCATCTTGCGGTTACCTTAATAAACATACTGACAAACATGAAACAATGTCATGTTATTTTGTCATCATCCCAGCCTATATTCCCACTGCTGGGCACAGGCCTCCTCTCAGTATGAGAGGGCTTGGGCTGTAGTTCCCACGCGGGCCCAGTGCGGATTGGGAACTTCACACACACCATTGAATACTTCGCCGGTTTGTGCAGGTTTCCTCACGATTTTTTCATGACCGTAAAACTCGTGGTAAATTTCAAATGTAATTTCGCACATGAATTTGGAAAAAACTCAGAGGTGCGAGCCGGGGTTTGAATCCATGATCCTCTGCTTGAGAGGCATGTCAAACCAAGGCCATCACGGCTCCAAAATTTGGATCACCAAAAAATTTAGATCGCCTTGTATAAAACAAAAGGTGTATCTTCCCCCAAATCCCTTAGTGCATCAAATAAATGTAAACCGCTGTTTACAAACGCCCTCGATTGCCTTAAGATGGTGCATGTCACGCTCGCTGGGGCGGAAAAGGTCCACTTAAGTGATACGGTAGGTTCTCAGTGCTAGCGGTAAGACATCTTACCGTAAGAGCAACACCAAACACTTAATATTACGAGAGTTACTTTATTCATTATCATCTCAGCCTATATATATCCCTGGCTGGGCACAGGCCTTCTCTCAGAATGAGAGGGCTTCCTTATTAAGGACTTCAAAAAAGCAGGAGGTTATCAATTCAGTTTATTTTTTAATTTATTTATATTTCTTGTATTGGGATATTTAGATACATTACATTATGAAGGCAATACAATGATAACCATACAGTGTGGTAATGTCTTAAATGTTATGACATTATTACACGATTGATCAAAAAAATAATTTAACTATCTTTACCTCTCCTTTATATCGTGCTGCATTTAGAAAAAATATAAAATAAAAAGTTCTTTAGTTTTAGATTATTTGGTTTAAATATTACCTATTTATTTCCATCAACAATTTCACATGCAATGAATGTATTAAATAACAAAAACAGGTATCTGACTTCACGGCACTCCTTATTCAAATCACAATTCGCCGATATAATATTTTTTTATAAAGCGGTCTTATTATTTATAGGCTTTTAGGGTTATTATTTATAATCTAGACCTAATCCCTTTTCTTCTATTAAATATCCTATCAAAAAAACAAAAAAGCATCCTCCGCTAACAGTGGAACCCCAAACCCGTGGGTAATCGCTGACAAAATGTTTACAGTGGCGAGTGGTTAAGACGTTAGGGGGCGCTAGGGCTGCCCCACAGGAAACGCTAACGCTACCGCTGACAGTGTGGACACTGACTTAGAACGACGTGCTAATGGTAATGCAACAAGTTGTAATTGTGATAGGGGTTGATTGAAATTTGTATTGTTTGATTCATTATAGGTAATAGCTCTTTTTTATTGCTTCTGTTGTAAAAATAACACCAGTAAGTTTTTTTTACCTCGAAAAAGTTTCTCGGGTTGCCGGACGGAATTCGAACCTTTCGTTTTACGCACCAGAGGTCCTACTAATATTGCCAATCACGATGACGTCATCTTCCAAAAAAACGTTTAACTAAATGGCATTCTGAGTGGTAACCCTAAAATGTGAGTAAAGTATCTCTAACCCTCAAATCTTCAGATTTATTCTCCTGGATGTATGAGTACTTATTTAATTTTATTTAGTAGAAGTGTTGTTTCTATCACCTCGTTTATTAACATTGTTTTTTTTTATTGCTTTAAAAAAATATGTGAAGGGAAAGATCAAGCAAAAGTCTATATGATAATAATAATTAATAATAATATCTGACTTCGGCTGTTTCTACAGCTATATAGACAAATAATCATTAGTTAATAGAAAACAACTTTCTCCAAATAAGTAAATTAATAATTATTTGGATCAAGATTTTATATCACGATAGGTTTCCGGTGAAAGTATAGTTTTTTCTTCAAAGATGATCAACTTTTTAACCTCTCACCTTTGCTTTAGTTTCCCCTTTCGTATTTTTTTGAGCTATGTGAAAGTTATCTTTGTTAGATAATTAGATAAGTACTTAAATTCTAATATTTTGTGTTAGTTACAATAGATGGAGCGACGACCTGGTTAAGATCGCGGGATCGCGGTGGATGCGGAAAGCACAAGACCGGTCTGAGTGGAGAGCCTTGGGGGAGGCCTATGTCCAGCAGTGGACGTCTTTCGGCTGACATGATGATGATGATGATGACTTACGATACAACAACTAAATCAACTTAGATTCTTCTTAGAGTTGAAATACCTACGTCATTGCCATTTCAAATGTTAATATCTAAAAAACGGCTTAACCAATTTTAACGAAACATAGCTAAGAAACCGCAAGGAATATCGCAAAAAAATATAGCATCAATATCGAACTATCAAATTAAAAAAAAAATCAAATGATTTATTCAGTAAATAGGCCGCAATGGGCACTTTTACACGTCATTTTTTAAAATACCAGCGCTTTCGGAAAGACCATCATTGCCAAGAAGAATGCGCCGCAAGAAACTTGGCAGAAAGTCATTTTTTCATAATAATATAATTACAAATAAAATACTTAAAAACTATATTATACAATTAAAGAAAAAAAATACAAAAAATAATAATAATAATAATAATCCCTTTGAGAGCTACGTTGCCAAATACAGACGGACAAAACAGACATTGTTGTCAAACTTATAACACCCCTCTTTTTGAATCGGTGGTTGCGGAGGGTTCCCGTGATTATTATTATTATTATATTAAAGAAACACACAAGCACACATTGGCATTGGCAAGCACACAGCGCGGGTGCAGTGAGCTCACAAACACAAACCCATAAATACCAAAGACAAAAACGTGACGTGTCAAAAAATTCAAAGCTAAGCACAAAAAGCAAATACGAACACAATACAGTACATTACAAGATCATAAAAACGGAAACAAAAGCCTGTATAATAGAAACAAAAACGCCGGGAAAAGTTTCGTTTGCATTATGCCGTGTGCCGTGTGTGATAGAGATGGGCGTATGCGGTGTATGCGAGTTCACGAGTATTATAGACTCTTCGCCTTTGTCTTTTGTAGTTTTTAAACTTAAGAAATATTGATTATCGCTGTCAGCATCTTAGCTGGCAGCACAAATATTTGACACTTTATTTACTTATGTTATCGGAGATCTCAGTCTAAGTATTTTGTCTAAAAAACGCCTTAAATGAACTAAGGACCAGCTTGGACAAGGAAATTAAACCATGGTGTTCATGGTTATCGATCGGTGTTGTAACTTGGGTAGTTTCATGGATAAAAACAAAATTATTGTATTTAGTCCGTCAGAAAATATTGGAAATCTATTTTTTTTCCAACTAATAAAAAAAGGCAAAGGCAAGGTCGTCAAAGTTCGGGAACGTAAATTATCTCACGACATGACTTCACGCGGAACTCGTCATATTTTTTTGTTTAATTGACAAACGGAAATTACGTGTCAAATATTTTCTAATAATACAAATAGATAGAAAACAGTTATAGTAGTAATAATCTATCTAAAATTCCGGTTTTATTCCGATTGTTAGAAAAGTCAAATTTTCACTAAGCGCTTGTCAAAAACTGAAACTTTAGATACTAACATTGACTGTCCCGTTGGTGACGTCACTACATACCGCCAGCAAAGACGAGCGCTTGGAGACAATCCTCTTAATCAGCGGAGAGACATTGTGCGGAACGAGGCCACGCGCGATGATTAGCCGCTTTGTTTGCTGACTGTACCACGCAATTGGAAACTGGTGTGTGGCTGACTGTCCAGATGCTCTTTGTCTTCTGATAAGAATGCTTGTAAAAAAAATAACGAGATTGTGAATCTCATCAAGCCTATTAGGTACGTGGGTAACAATTCCTTTTTCAAATTACGTATTTTTTAGTTACAGATAAATAACTGGCCACATAGATTTGACGTCAATCAATAAAAAACCAACGTATCAATGTAAATAGTGCACTTTAACTTTGCTGGCATTCATATTTGGAACAAACTTTAATTCTTATGAGCTTATAACCTGTGACCTGCCTGCCATGCCAGTGTTAAATTGTCCCTAACTTCTTTCTGTGCATGCAAAGTTCAAAAATATATAGAATGAAAACTCCGACCACAAAAACATAAATGAAAACTCCGCACTCGCGCCAACGCCATCTTATATTGAAAGACAAACAACCAAATCTTCCACGCACGCTCAAAGCACTAATTAAAAATATATCGCGCAAAGACAAAGCAGGATTTCGTTTTATTACCGCGAAAAAAGAGGAAACGTTGAAAAAAAAACACAATAAAGAAACAATGTAAACAAGTTAGGGCGTACTTGAGTAGCTCATTACCGAGCAGATGCGGTATTAGTGCTGTACCCAGTGTTGCCAGATGTGTTCTTCAAAAAGCTGAAATCCGTACAGTAGATTGCGGAAAAAATGCATAAGTAGTATTACGTTATTTTACGGCAACATTAAGAAACTAAATCTATAAATCTTCTTAATAATTTAAAGAAATTATATATAACAGAAGCTAAATAAAATCAGTAGTCCGAACAAAACCACAGTTATTGAAATTTTAACGAGAGTGTTCCTTAATATTAATTTACTAAGGCAGTTCTCGGGTACGTAATGTCTAAGAATCATTTATTAATTACGTAAGTAATTTCGTCATTAATTTATTTTCATACTGATAAAAAAAAAACTTTAGTTTTTAATACGTTTCTGGCAACACCGGCTTCAGTGACAGAGCCACTGAGCTACGTACCGTTAGAGCTCGCAGTTGAGGCTTTAGCGCACAAAAGACATTAGCAACTCCTTGTTTAACCTATTTCGTCTATGATATTGTGAGTTAATTAGCGCACAGAGAAAACTCGGGTTTGAAATGAGGTTTTTGTGAAGAATTATATCCAGTTGAGTCGCAATCTAGCGATATTTGCCTATGACTGAAGCGGATTCTATCATGTTTTGTACTCTTTTAAACCGAAAAAAACTGGAACATTTAAAAAAAAAAGGCAAGACGTATCAACAAAGAATCTTGACTTAGTGTGGTAATATTGACCAAAATAAACTATCAGTCAAGTCGATTTGTTAATTATTGGCTTTCGAATTATTTTTCGCTTGGTCAATACTAAAATGAGTGTCATTGGTTCGCCATTATTGCTCAAGGAGATACTTGTTGCCACGTACCGGACAGTACTTGCTAAAACAATGCTGTTTGGCTCTAGCTGCTCCTTTCAGCCGAGTTGCAAAATTAAATCTCGAATCCATCTTTCCAAATATCCATACTAATATTATAAATGCGAAAGTGTGTGCGTTTGTGTGTTTGTATGTTTGTCCGTCTTTCATGTCAAAACGGAGCGACGGATCGACGTGACTTTTCGCATAAATTAGAGATAGTTTATGGGCCAGAGAGTGACATAGGCTAGATACTTTTTATCACGGAAAAAGCTAGATACTTAAAACTTCACTGTGGCTGTCAATGCCTTCCCCTTGCGATAGCTAACGATCAGTGTTTTGTTTCAATAGCGATTCTTCTCATTCGATGATACGTTAACGACCTCTGCATTGTCGATGCGCTTAGAACACAGTCTGTGGAAGCTGAAATTCAAACATGAATGGAATGCTTTTTTGAGTTTGGAAACTACGAGCTCTGTGTTGCCAGTTATAGGTGCGTTTCGTTCTTTTAATTTATGCAATAGGTATTGCCAGCCAGTATAAAACATTATTAAATATAGGTACCTATTTTCTTCTTTTTCCTCCGTACGTTATTTTTCGGAGAGTTATTGATATTGATTTTGTTCGTATATATATTTGAACATAGCATTCGTCGTGTAACCAATTAATACTTTTTCTATTTGATGATGAAAAATAGTTAAATGCCAAATTTTTTGCGAATATTTTTTGAAATGCAGTAAAAATCACGGAAAATCGTTCTTCGATGTTTTTTATTGAAAAATTGCGTATCAACGAGTTGAAGGCGTGGTCATGGGTGGGGCGGCAGAGGAAGCGGATGGACACAGGCGATAGAATGAATAGAGGAGATTTATTGTTATAAAAACATCCTTCACCTTTCACCATCTTTCACCATTGGCCTCATCTGCACTAAACATCAGGCGAGATAGGGGTCAATCATGGTCAGTTTCATGTAAAAAAAAAATTCGTACTCATTCTGTATCGGTTCAGTTCGGTATGATAATTGTTTTGCTGTATTGCGAGACTCGTGCTCTGATCCTGTAGTCGGACGGACATAGTGGCGTTTTCGTACAGACACTTCAACACTTCGATATACCGATAGTCAACTTGGCACCGCTGGAGAGCCTGCAGCACAGCCCAAGTCTCGATCGAATCGAAGGCTTTCTCGTAGTCCAGAAATGCAAGGCAAGGGGGAGGAATACTCTTCAGTACTTACTTACTTTTATTAGACTCGCGTTCCAACTTCAGCGCAAGTAAAGAGATAAAAGTACTTAATGCTGATAATATTTCAGTACTGACATAGTTCATTTAATCACTCATGAACTGAACATGACAGTTCATTTAACGTGACGACATAACTTAGAGTGATAATTGATACGCCATAGTATGCAAATATTGCAAATACAAATAAGTAAAAAAAAACTGGTTACTGAAGTGTGAAGACTTTTATTTTGGTGTTGAGTCATCTTTAGTGCCAAAGATATTCCTTGCTTTTTTCATTTGTTTTTAAATTTTTAGTAACAAGATGTCGTCAGCTCTATAGTTTCCATAGAGTACAGGATGTGCGTAAGAGCATGTCGGCGGTTCCGGTTGTCACGGTAGGCGACGCGGGCGACTGCCAGAGCAGGCATGTAGATGCGAGTTGAGGGCTAATTAATGCATTGTCAAGTTTGATACTTTGGGAGGCTGAAATGTGATTAAATTAAAAAAGAAAGATGATTTATTCGTGACATTTAAGGTTTAAAAAATATTAACACGAAATAAAAAAAAAGAAAGATGATTTTTCGTAAACATTTAAGGTTTAAAAAAATATTAACACGAAAATAAAAAAGAAGAAACTTGAAAAAGTAGAGTCATTATTTATATAATATCACAATAAATTTTTTTTACTTCCGGTTGATTTCGCGAGCATTTACAACCTCAAAAGGACCCTCCGCTAGCAAAATTCAAAATAAACCTGCGCGTTCATTGAATCGCAGAGGAAACGGCAAGTGCCTCACACACTTGCCAGTTTCTTCGTGTCGTATGACAAGATCCTCGGCGATAGCGTAATTATATGTGATCCGGTGTCTTTGTGGCGCGTGTGAGTGCTTCCTGGGGGGATGGGTGATATCTGCTGGTTTGTATTGAAGTTTTTGTTTGTGTGTTAGTTGTTAAAAGGGAAAAAAGATAGGATATCAGAGCAAATTGAATATAGAAATAGCCCTAGCGGTTTGACCTAAGGCTTCTCAAGCTGAGGATCGTGGGTTCAAACCCCGGCTCTGAGTATTACATAGGTATGTGCGAAATTACATTTGAAATTTAACACGAGCTTTACGGTGAAAGAAAACATTGTGAGGAAACCTGCACAAGCCAGCGAAGTAATTCAATGGTGTGTGTGAAGTTCCCAATCCGCACTGGGCCCGCGTGGGAACTACAGCCCAAGCCCTCTCATTCAGAGAGGAGGCCTGTGCCCAGCAGTGGGACGTATATAGGCTGATATGTTGTACCTACCTACATATTGCTTAGCGATATTAACATTTTGATACCAAGCTTTAACCGCAAGGAAACTCGCTTTAAAAAAAATACCGCATCGAAATTGGTCTATCCTATTGACAGACCGACATTGGTATCAAACTTATATAGTAACCCTATTTTTGCATTGGTGGTTAAAAATTCAGTAGTTTAAGCATTTTTTGTCCTAATTCCAATCTTAAGTTACTTAACAGTTTTTAATTCACTACAATAATACCCTTTAAACGCCAATAAGCTGCTTTAATGTGTCAATAAAAAAACCGAATACATTTAATATTCATAGCAAACCACGGAACCAATTATAAAGCCCTTATACAGCATTTAAGGGCACCAAATGTCGCTATAGTCCAGATGGTAGGGTCGGGCGTCCAACGCGGGCGAGTAGGGCACCTCGATACTGGGAGAAATGGTTACTGTTAAAAAAAATAGTTAAAATTGAACATGAAACTACCGAGAGACTCACTCAAATATCATTTCATATTAAATGATAGTATATCGGATAACGCACATCTGAAATCGAGTTTAGCTCGACATGTTTCGAGCTAATTCGTAGCCCTTCTTCTAGGAGCAACGCGACTCAGCGGCTGCTGCTGCTTCAGTGCGCGTGTTGCCGAAGAATTGCGAAACTGAAGTGGCAGTGGGCGGGGCATATTGCTCCAGGATTGATGGCCGATGGGGTCAGAAGGTTCTCGAATGGCGTCCACGAACCGGGAGACGAGCTGTCGGTAGGCCTCCAACAAGATGGAGCACACCTGGTTAAGATCGCGGTATCGCGGTGGATGCCGAAAGCACAAAACCGGTCTGAGTGGAGTGGAGAGCCTTGGGGGGAGGCCTATGTCCAGCAGTGGACGTCTTTCGGCTGACGTGATGATGATGATGATGAGCTAAGCTCGATTTCAGATGTGAGTTATCCGATACACTATCATTTAATAGTTCAAATTATTCGTGACAATCGACCGGATAGTCGAGAGTTTAGAGAACCTGACTACGAAGCTTAAGGCCCCGGGTTCGATCCGCGGTTGGGACAGATATCACGGATGAATACCCTAACAAAAAAACTAAATCGCAACAACGGCTGAACCGATTTTTATAAAGCATAGCTAAGAACCATCTCGATTACACTAGCATTTGATTAAAAAAAATCATCACAATCGGTCCATCAACTAGGTACTTACAATGTTGTAGACAGACAGACATGTTCGTCAAACCAATAACACCCCTATTTTTGCGTCCGGGTTATAACCAAAAATGACAATAAATACCTATATGTGGTCTTATAAAACATACATTGTCTAAAAAATGGTTTTATTAATACAACATAGTAAATATAAGTTATTTTTCAATAAACCAACAGGAGAGTGAAGTTTTATACGGACATCTATATGGACCTCCGTAGAGTCTGAATCAAATCATGTCCGCTACATAGAAATTAAACAGTTATGCTTGAAACTAAGTATTATACTTTCACTCAGGATACAAAGTTATCACAAGGTGTAATTTCAATACAAATCATGGCATCTGCCAGCGCGTGCGCATAAAGGTGGGACCCCTTTCTCCGCAATCAATGGGCCCCAAAGAAGGGCTCCGATCGATGCACTAAGGGGCGATTACGGTGGGCCCCTTGCTAATCTTGGAAGCTGATGTTTGATTTTGGGGTAGACCAGCAGCGTGTCATGAACATTTTCGTAAGGCTACCCAAAGAGAGCAGCGTTAGATATTATTTGGCTACAAGCCTTCCTTACCATACCTTTCCAATATTTTTTCCGTCTAATGTCACGTAATATACTCGTAACCAACTTAATAAAGTTGTGGCACCCCTCCACATTATCATTCAAAGTTCAATATCATAAAAACGACCAAAACGACTTTAATAACACTTAACCAAGAAACTCCACTTAAACTAGCTTTCGATTAAATAAACTAACCAACAAAAATTTGGAAAACCCCAGACATTGGCACTTCAAAGTTCGATATCTCAAAAACGGCTGAACCAATTTTAATAAAACATGTCTAAGAACCATCGCTAAAAAACCTGCTTTCAAATAATAAAAACCGCATTCAAATCGGTTCACCTGTTTAATAGCTACGGTGCCACAGACAGACACCATGCGGTCAAACTTATAACACCCCTCTTTTTGCGTCGGGGGTTAAAAAAACGGCATCGAAATCGGTCCATTCGTTTGGGAGCTATGATGCCACATACAGCGCACTTAGAAAGTCCGTGCCGTACCAGTTTTAGAATACGACAATCCCATCTCTTCCCGTGGGTGGCGTAGAAGAGACCTAATAAATAAATAAATAAATGTTTCTCTCTCTCGCTCTCTCTCTCTCAAACTCTAATGTGGAAGTGAGCAGCAGCACTTTATATTGCTAAGTACGATACAAACTCACACTATTTTCCCAAGAATGTAGTCATGAATGTTCACTACTGATCCTCAAACTCTGTCAAGAGTGTCGCGACTGGAATAAAAGAGACCTAGAAACTTCTTTAATTACTTAGGCCACACTGAAAGTTTTGCACTCCTGGCCCCTTGTAAACGTTTGATTTTTTGAATTTAGAATTAAGTTATTCAGTTTATGAAATTACGTAATAGTGGTATCCTGGTATCAACTTCAAGTAATGAGGCTATCGTATTTTGATCACTATCTTCTTGGTTACTAAGTTTTACACTTCTGTTATACGGCGTGAAAACAAAGTTTACATAAAAATCTTTTTATACACTAAAACCGTACCATAAATATCGAGCATGCCACAGTGTTGCATAGCCGTTTTGTTTCGGAAAAAAACCCAAAGGTTTCGAAAGACAAAACTGTCTCAAAAACAGATTTCATTGCCTTGGACGCAATTTGCCATAATTAATTCAGATATTGCAAAATATTCACAAAATTATTTAATTATAAATAAACCCGCGTAGCTCACCCAAAACTATGAGATTTGACATTTCGGAGACCTCACGCTACACTAGCGCCTCTAGCGGCGAATTCATACGCGATAGCCCTCATTGCATAACAGACTTGATACTATCTCCTTGTTACTAATTTTAACTTGATTGATACCCGTTCCTTAAAAAAATAGTCTTGACAGACAGATAACCAAATATACATACGGACCTAATATACATATCTAATAACCCTAAGCCAATAATTTATTACAAGCTCATCCCATGCTTTTTCAATCAATTCAATGCCCCAATTTCTTTCATAGCAAAAGTTCAATCGAAAATGGCACAGCAAAAAACTAGATCGCACTAAGACATGCGGGCGGCATATGTTCGCAAGGTGGAGACGCACAATGGAACTCTTTCGGTGAAGGTGCGAATGTTGAAGTGGGGCAACATCTTAAGATTTTTTTTCGGTTCCGCTGTCATTTCTTTGATATGACTCCGAAGGTACATGAATTGCTATATTATAAATAGACTAGTAAAGTAAGATTGAGGGACGCAAAATGTCATGGTCTCTTACAACTGGGAGTGGACTATGGACGGACGAGATTTGGGAGCTGACTGCCAACCTTCATGGATGAAGTGGCACTATATGAAAAGTAATAGATAATATTATATTTTGACGACCGGATGGCTAGTGGTTAGATGACTACAAGCTTGAGGTCCTTCGAATCCCGCCGGGCAGATATTTGTGTGATTAACACGATGTTTGGGCTTGAAGTTTATATGTATTTATTATATAAGTATATTTACGTTGCCTAGTACCATTCAACTTTGCTTAGTTTGGGACTATCAATTGGTGTCAAGTCCCATGATATTTATATTATTTATCAGCCAACCTTTGAGTATAAGTAAATGGCATAAAAAAGATTCGACAAATGAGAACCATTTTTTAAGTCGATTAAAAATAAGATTAAATAGTACCTAAGCGTGACAT
The DNA here is from genome assembly GCF_025370935.1 of Choristoneura fumiferana. Classification (NCBI taxonomy): domain Eukaryota; kingdom Metazoa; phylum Arthropoda; class Insecta; order Lepidoptera; family Tortricidae; genus Choristoneura; species Choristoneura fumiferana. The sequence continues at coordinate 12,285,691 of NC_133482.1, read as the reverse complement.
ATGTTTATAACACCTTTTGGCGTTGAACTGGATAACCTAGTAATGTAAATAGCTCTAGTAATTTCATTTCTACCCACATTCAATAATCTGATTTTTTACATGATAAGGCCATAATAAAATAAGAACACCGTTTATAAAATAAAATTTCTAGTTTAAACACATATAGGACTATTATTTACATTTATTATATGTCGTTGCAGTAAAACTATGTATTTTTAATCAAACATCTCTACTCATAATCATCAGCTATTCAAATAAAAAAACAACAAAAACATAATGCAAAAGTCAAGCTGTGCAACAAAACATCAACAAACAATATTAGCAACTACTGTATTCAAAAACTATTAATTAAAAAAAAACGAAATTCGATATTCAAACAAACAGACACCCATCGATCATTCGCATCTTTCGCTAAAAGTGAGCACGCGCCGCAGATGCGTTTTGCAGCTTCCGACCATAGAGCGCCTTTATTTTAATAAAAAATGTTATCGGTCCGAATTGGCATCATCCAGATGATATTTACACGTAAAGCAAGGTGTTTTTGTGGAAATGTAACAAAGAAAGAGAGAGAAGATATCAGGGTAGACACAATTATTTTTATATATAATAATATGAACTATGCCGATAAAAGAGCAATGTGACTGACTAATTGGCTGAACAAACTACCAGCCTAAGTCAAACTTGAGAATTATTTTCTAGATTTTTTTACCGTACAACGGTAAATAAAACCCAATAGACACTGGCAAAATTGTCCTCCGACGGACAGAGCCTTTTTTTTTAAACTAACTGGCACTTGAAATTATAAAGAAGGTTTAAGATCAATCTGAAGGTGCTTTATGAAGAGATTTTTCCAAATTTCCACAGTATAAGGTGGCAGCCTTTTTTTTAGTTTTCCAATGTCTTAGTTAGTTTATTCATAAAAAATGATTCATTAAATGATCTGAGATGATGAATACTCGTAGCACCAATTTTTAAAAGAAATAAAATAATTTATTTATAACAGCAATGACACATTAAGCAATGAATAAAAAAAATGCAATGAAAACATGAATTAGGTACTCGTACGGTAGGTAATTTTAGGAAGGGCAACGCTAAATTGTTTAGTTAAAGTTTAGTTCATAAGAAGACTACTGCATATCGAGCTATGGTTATTTGTATGCCTTAATGCGCAACATAGTGATACTGAAAATAACCTGTTATTATATTTCCACATTTTTACCTATGTTTGAAAAAAAACGTATTTGAATTTAAAAAATTGCATCTCGTTTTGTTATACTGGCCACTCTGGCCACCCATACAACTTCCACTCAAAAACTAACAGCACCCTCTTCGTCAATCTCGAAGCTCGTATCGATCGAGCGCACGCGCACCGCACCCCGCCATCTTTGCAGCTGCCGGGTCAAAGGCAAAGAGGGAGGATTACCGCCATTTTGGTTCGATAGCGTTCGATTTTTGAGTTCTTTTGTTTTTTTTTGTAGTGTGCGGGAGGTATAGTTGTAAAGTTACTGGCTTGAAATGCACAGGTTGGCCAAAGAGTAAAAAATAATACGGAAGTACAATAAAAAAAGAAGTTTACGTCAATAATGTGTCAATTGCATAGAAAGCAACCATAACAGAACTAATATATTAGTTGTTTTTTATACATCTGTAGAAATGTACTGCTGGCAATTAGGTATATTAAAAGAATTTTAAAGCCGCATTGTTTCTAACTTATTATAAAGAGAGGATATAAAATAAACTGTGACACGGCAATTAGGGTCCTAAAACATAAAAAAAGTAAAAAGCCGCCATACACCTGGCGTCATTCGATTGTCTTAAGTATCGTGTTTTGTAACCATAGACATTAGATCCGCCCTACACCGGATCAAACATCATGTGCAATGGGCCCACGTGCCTAAATAAAAGTCATTTTAAAAACAAACTATCAAGATTCAAAATCGTTGGAATTTGAACATCCTTGGACCATTCTTAAAAAAAAAACAAGTAAATTGCTGTCTTGTTCAACAGAAATAGAATTCAATTTTTAAATTTAGAAGATTTTACTACGTTGAGCGTAAGATCAGCTGTACGGATGTCCCGCGTTTAACAAATTTAAGCGAACTTGCAAATTTAAAGAAAGTGTGCTTTAAGCATATTACTTTACGGTTTTAAATGTTGCAAAGGTAATGTGGTAAACTTAGAACGATACAAAGACACCTTTTGCCGTCTTAAAGACTTGCAGTGAAACAATTTTAAACCTTTTCCGCCGTTAAATAAGGAGTTTTCATTCAAAATGTGAACTGACCCAACTTTTTCTTATTTTTTTTTTCATTTGCGAAATCTAATTTGATCTTTTAAACATATAAGCTTGCAAGGTGTTTATTTGTGTTATATATGTTTAATAAAAAACTACGATAAGTTGTAATGTTGTAACAAGATAGAGACAGATATACCTACCTATCATCTGTCTTATTTTAACGCCAAGCTAACTAAGCGTGGTCTTACTGTTACTAATAATACCAGATCCGCCAACCACTAATGTAACCTTCAAATAATCCTCGAACAAAAAAAAATAAACACAAAACCATTGCATTAGGGTGGCAGGACATATGCGCACGCGACTCAACAATCATAGTAATAATATCTAAAAAATAATAATAAATCCGGGTGAAGAATAAAGAAATTCACCCCCTGTTCCCCTTGCCTTTATCTTGCTAACAGACTTGAATGTAAAGATAATAGGGGAGGCTCGCCCCCCTCGCACCTTTCGTGCGCGTGCGACGCGACGCGCTTTGGCGGTTGGATTCGAAATTTGGAATGTGGAACGCGAAGTTTGTTTACTTTTTTTTTGTGGTTTTCTAACATGCCTAAGAATTTGAGTAGTGATACCATAAGGCTGGAAAATACCGATGAGATTTATATAAAAAAATGAGAAAATAATACTAGCTTGTGACGTAAGTGCAAGTAGCGCCATACCTACCTACTCTATAGAGAAGAGCGTTTTGGAAAGAGCTGCTGCTGCTAGAGTAGTGTAGTAGAAAAAATCAACCTGAAATATGTGTGCATAAGAGAAAATTGTGTCTAGACTGTTGTCCAGCGGTGGTGTAGGGGTTATAGCACGCAGCACGGAATGCTGAGGACCTAGGTTCGATTCCCAGCGCTGGTCTCTTTTTCTGGTTTTTCTGTGCATCCATGTCTCATTTTTATGTGTATTTCGATATATAAAGACTAACATTTCAAAATTCAAATTTGAAAAATCAGTGTAAATTCAATTTATACATAATATGTAGTAGCAGTGGACGTTTTCCAGCTGATGATGATGATGATGATGAGACTAAAGATATAGTTACTTTCACATTTATAAAATTGATAAGGATATCTTTGAGACTTGGAGTTTTTCGTCGTATGAATGGGTGGCGGTCGCGTATATTTTTTTATGAGGTAAATGCTGGCACAGCTTCTACAAGAGGCAATAACATCTTAAAGATCCTTCACCGTATCTGATTTTCATCTACAAATCCGTTAGCATTAGCGCCTTTAGCCTAAAAAACTGTTTGCATTCATAAATCCAAAGCCAATTACTGCAATATGCAACAAGAGAGGCAAAGGACTCCGCTCAAAAAGCCAGATAGCCTTTGTCTACCTTTGATTACCTCTCTCGGACAGAACGTATGGAACCAAAGACAATGTGCGACAAAAAGGACGTATTACTTTTTATTTGCGGCCAGCCTTTTTTTAGCGTCTGAATGTTGATAGTTCGATTTTCGCGAGGTTTTTTTAATTTGAATTTGGAATCTGTGGCGATGATAGTTAAAACGCCCTCGACCAAATGAGGTAACTCTATTTAATGAAACTAATTTCAATGGCTCTACAAGGGCTCTACATTTTTTACTTGCGCCAAAATGATTAAAGTACACATCAGTAATTTGTTAAATCGTTACTTTAATTTTGCTTAGCTTTTCGAGTGTTTTTTAATTAATTTGATTATTTTATGACTTTTTATCTTCGACTAGGTAGTAAAGCAATAACAGAAATGAATAAGTGGTAACACGAGTAGTATCCATCCGTTTTTCCCTTCTAATTGTAAGGTCTACTTAAGTAGTTTTTGTCACAAACAATGTCTATTGATCTGCAAACATACATTTTAATGTATTTTTTGCTCAGACGTAGCTCTTGTGCCATATTAACTGAATTAAATATTACTTTTAAATAATTATTATGCAGAGAAAATTACAGGCAATAGACGGCTAACAGGTAACCTTTTCCAACTGATACTAGTAAAGATAGATTCGATCTAGTATTTTAATGATAACTTTCATATCAGCAGACAGACGGCCACTGACGAACATTTTTTTTAATAGCCATAGCCATATATCCCAATAACTTCCATTTCTAATCCCCTTCATCTCAAATAATTAATACAGGTAATCAAGCATAAAATTAAACCATGGCACACGCCGATACTAAGGGTGTCCAGGAACCTTATGGCAGCGTAGCAATTTCAAGACATCTGGCTCTCACACCTGCCTGCACCCCTCTTAACAACCACCGTACAATGAACTTTACGCTCTAAATTTAAATAGTGAAAAGTGGGTTTTTGAAGTTACGTGGTTTTGGCACAGGGCCCAATGCTCCTGTCATTAATGCTAACAATCATTAAAATTAGGAAATGACGGACAGTTTTTAAAGTTCGATTGTTCTAGGTGCGGTCAAGTGTGATAGCGTTATGTTTGTTGACGGTTATGTAGGTATGTTATGCAGAGTGTTATCCTACTAATATTATAAATGTAAAAGTTTGTGAGTGAGTGAGTGAGTGAGTATGTTTGTTACTTCTTCACGCTGAAACGGCTTGACGGATTTGGATTAAATTTGGCAAAAAGTTAGTTTATAACTTGGATTAAAACATAGGATACTTTTAATCCCGATATTCCCACGGGATAGGGATAAAATTTCTAAATAACAACCGCTGGGCTTAGAGTCATAAAATTTGGTATGTAGATAGCTGGACGTCTGGAATAACACATAAGCTACTTTTTATCCCGATGTTCCCATGTAGTTGTGCGCCGGTGTTAGTTTCGTCGGACAGTCGTGCGAGCAGAGCGGTGGCGCGTAGTGTGCGTGTTGCGGCAGCCGCCGGTTCGCGTGCTCCTGAGAGGAAGGGCTACGAAATAGCCCGAAACATGTCGAGCTAAACTCGGTTTAAGACGTGAGTTATCCGTTACAATAACATTTAATAAGAGTGAGTCTCACGGTAGTTTCATGTTCAAAACGATGCATTCAGCTAAGTTTTCTAAATAAAATCTTATTTTTTTTTAGTTCAAGATAATGTGCAACAGCACTTAAATTCAACAGAAGCATCACTCACTTCATTTATTCAATATTAGTCAACAACCTTACTACGTTGATTTGTCTGTGGCACCGTAAACCTGTGACGTACGTTCATTCACACGCACACTTGAAGACGTCGAACGCATAAATAAGAATGTGTGTGTTGTGTTCATTGAAGAAAACAGTGGATAGAATTAAGACAGTAGGTCAAGTAATTTTTTATCGCTGTAATATGCTTTGGGAGTTTGTTTTTACTTTAACACTGCTCCGGGCGCACGACATTGTTCCAGCAAAGTCTAACAAATACAGAAAAAAACAGGTTTTTTTTTGTAATTTTTTTCAAGACCACCACTCATTGCAATACTATAATCTCATCTAACTCATCATCAGATAGGTATTGGTTTTTTTAGTTCAGAACCAGAAACTAAACTGATATTAATAAATTTTGGCTGTATTTAGGACTTAGGTTTATTAGTATCAGTTCCACAAAATAATACCCTTAAACGATACCTTTTTTATTAGTTGACATTTTGTAATTAAATACAGACAGATAAGGAAATACCAACTAGAATGTAACGTCACATGCAAGTATCTATTGCACAGAGAACAGTGTGTTAGAAAAAGACAGATCTATCACAATTTTCATTCTATCATGTTGTATATTGTATTTTGGTTACTTATATTCTTCACGTCACACGACTGGTATACTGTTATCTAAACTGTGTGCTACCAACAATCTTACGTCAGTCGTGTGTGTGACGTCACACATCTTACAAGTGTCCGCCCGTAACCAGACACCTACCTACCGCATCGCTTCACTGAGAAGCTTGCGAACTGTAACATCCATAGAACTAGTCTCGTTCCTGTCGTGCCATCCCGCTCACACTAATGGTATTTAGTACGAGAGTGAGTGGGACGGAATGATACAAACTTCTATTATAGAAATAATAGAAGGAATAGAAAATGCTATCGTGTATATCTTTTTTTGAAATTAATATTTTCAATAGGCAAACAGCGAGACAGTATAACCACAGAATAACTAATACATAGTACTACCGGTATTATAATAATAATAATAATAATTTCATTTATTTCGGGCAACTTAGCCCATACAATAAATACCTTACATACATATTTATAATCAATAATATTTAAAACTAATTTGGTGACAAAACCGTGGTAGTTTCGTTTTTGCCGACCGAGTTTTTTTTTTCATGGGACACTTGACACCTATCGACCTAGTCCTAAACCACAGCCTAAACTAAGCAAAGCTTGTACTATGAATACTAGGCAACGAATAAACATACTTATATAGATAAATACATATTAACATCCAAGACCCGAGAACAAACATTCGTATTATTCATACAAATATCTGCCCCGGCGGGGAATCGAACCCGGGACCTCAAGCTTCGTAGTCAGGTTCCCTAACCCCTTGGCCATCCGGTCGTCAACAAGACTCCGACTTGCTGAGAACCTCCTCTTTTCGAAGTTAGTTAAAAAGGGTCATGAGCCAAGTGAACCACCTGGTTGCTTCCGACTTTACCATATTGTGACTACCGTATCAGTTTACAAGAAGGGTTGAAGACAACCTATAATTTTGGTTAAATTATTTGATAAGTGTTTTGCATTTGAATGATAAATGGCAATTAGAGTGACTCAGGAGTCAGTGTCAGTGTAACTTCAGATTGGTTTCATCCGGTTCGTCATAAAAAAGGACAAATAAACATGGTGTTATGAGTCAAATATCTTTGTGTTGGTTTTTAAGACCGGGTAAATGATCTTCTACTAGCTTTTTCATTTCGCTGACTGTACTATATGAAAGCCGTAGGCGTAAATGGAAGCCTTGGTGGCCGGGTGGTTTGACCTGTGGCCTCTCAAGCAGAGGATCGTGGGTTCAAACCCCGGCTCGCACCTCTGAGTTTTTCGAAATTCATGTGCGGAATTAATTACATTTGAAATTTACACAATATTTGTATAAATACCTAATGTGAACGTTTATTCTTGGGTCTTGAATACCTATTTAATATTTTAAGAACTAAAGTAAGATATTTTAAGTATGTATTTACCTATATAAGTATGTTTATCCGTTGCTTAGTACCTACCTATAGTACAAGCTGTGCTTAGTTTTTGACTAGGTCAATACTAGCTTTTGCCCGCGGCTCCGCCCGCGTGGTATTCGGTTACCGCGCGCTGTTCCCTCGGGAACTTGCATTTTTTCGGGATAAAAAGTAGCCTATGTCACCCTCGGGCCCATAAACTATCTCTATGCCAAAAATCACATCAATCCGTCGCTCAGTTACGGCGTGAAAGACGGACAAACACACAAACACACTTTCGAATTTATAATATTAGTACATAAGTATGAATTGTAATCTAAAGGAAATTTGGCAAATTCGCTTGTCTTAATGGACGTCTCACATACCTACAAGTATCGATTTAATCTCTCATCTTCCATACGGGAGTAAGATCCTTGATCTTCGGCAAGAAAAAACGCCGTAAAAACAATAACATGCGCACGCGCCGCCCGCGGGTGGTCCGCACGTGGCCGCCCCTATAGATCGATATCGATTAGCGCTAGCGCGATATCGATAAAGGGTGGAACAGCGAATTGAGAGGCTAGAACCATCTCAGATCTATACCAGGTGCTTAGAAATTGACTAGAAATATTACAGCAGGTGGTTTTTGGTTACGGTACGGATGTAGTAAATAATGTTTTGCCATTGTATTTTGTCGGATCGTATTTACTTTGCTTTTTCAACTAGTTTACGAGTACTGAAGTTTACTGAAACTATTGAGAAAACGAGATAAAAAAGAACTAAATAATTCGATAAATTACGATGTAAAAAAAAACCACCATAATCTTCATCAGCCTATAGCAGTCCACTGCTGGAAATAGGCCTCCCCCACTGAGCATTGCGCCCTGTCCTCGGCTAGACGCATCCAGCTTCTACCAGCAGCCTTTCTCAGATCGTCACTCCACATGGCCGGAGGGCGCCCTACACTACGTTTGCCAAGACGCGGTCTCCACTCAAGAACTCGTTTACTCCAGCGGTTGTCGGTTCTTCCACAGATGACCAGCCCACTGCCACTTTAACTTGCTAATTCTCTGAGCTATGTCGATGACCTTAGTTCTGTGTCGGATAGCCTCGTTGTGGATTCTATCTTTCAGAGAAACTCCGAGCATAGCTCGTTCGGAAAAAGAACAGTCACTAGATTTTTATAGTTTGACTGAATACCCTTGTAAAAATATTAACACAGTCCTATAGTAAGCAAAGATTGTGTTACGAATAAAGACGCTTAAATAGATAAAAATATAGGGGCATAAATACATAGTGATTGGGCAGCTGAGCTGTGCTCGGAATTCTGTTTGTTGAATCGAGTTTTCTTGGAGAAGATACGTGTTTATATAAGTTTGAAAATTAAAACTTAAACTTAATAAAAGAAAATTAAAAATAACTAAAATAAATCCGAGACGTGAACCTTGGTCCTTATATTTGGAAGTCCAATAATACTGTTATCGAAATTACCGAATATCGAAATTTTCACTTAAATACCATTTTAATACGAAAACAGGCGTTTTTCCGGAGATGAGATCAAGCTAGATCTATTTGATTCCTGACCCACCTTAGAACGTTCTCACAGTGTCATTATAATAAATTCCCTTGTCAAGCAATAGTCACAGTCATATCTCTTCAATGCGATGTCATATGACTTTTATTAAGAAAAGGTTCCACACTGGGTCACAATTCAATTGGTTCGAGTGTAAGCCAACGAAAGCCTCCAATTCTCCAATCTTAGGCCTCTAGATTGGCAACCCATCTGCAATACCCCTGGTGTTGCAGATGTTTATGGGCGGTGGCAATCTCTTACCATTAGGAGACCCACTTGCTCGTTTGCCATCCAGTAAAAAAAAATAGAATATTTCGTCAAAAATCATTACGGATTCGACTCTATGATCCTTGCCTAACAAACAACTACGCGACCATCAACTTTCATTAACAGATGAAAACAAATAACACCACAACACCTTGTTTCTTCACTTCACCTATTTCTTCACCTTTATCTGACACAAAAGAGATCAATAAAAATTATGTCAAACCAACAAAAGCACAGCTTAAGCATCGAAAGATGTTTCTGACCAGGTGCGTGGTTCCATTGACCTTTTGTAGCATTTTGTAAATTGCCCGTAGTTTAGAGGTTAGGTAATAAAGGAAGCCCTTGCACACCGGAAGCAATTTGTAAGTAGCGTTTTTAGTGAGCCCTCTGATTTATTGGATTGCATATTGCTTAGTTGTGTGGAGTGGATTCGCTGTGAATTTGCGATGTGCAAAAGATGCACTTAAAAAAAAAATGGCCAAGTGCAAGTCAGACTCGTGCATCAAGGGTTCTATTTTTGTGGGAATTTTATCCAAAGTTAGCGGATAACTCTGCTCCTAAGCAAAATGTACGCACTGAGGGGTCATTTTGGATTGGTTACTGATAAATTAAGATTTTCCTATGTTTTCTAATTAGTTGTGCAGTAAGAGTACCTTCATACCAAATTTCAAGTTTCTAAGACAACCGGAAGTACCCTATAGATTTTGATTCCCCGACAATTTGTATGGAAATACCTTTTAATTGACAGTGTTTTTTGATTGCGTAAACTTAGAAGTTTGATTTTTTCTGTGCTAAAAAAGGTAGCAGCTCTGAGTATTTCATATTAATTTCATCTGGATACCTCTCAACGGCGAAGCGTTTTTAGAACTCTATATATTCCCATCGGCTTGCACAATACTCGTATTTACAAAATAGGACAACAGGACATACAGCAGGGCTACTACGAAACTCGAAACTCGAAGTTTGTCTCGTGCGGTCCCTCTGACACTTATACTATTTAATACGAGAGCGAGAGAGACGGTACGATACGAACTTCGATTTTCGAAGCAGGCCCTCAGGATTTGTGAAAGATGGAAGCGATCTTTGCTTCAGCTTTACCATGGAAATATCTGACGCAACGCCACTTATACCTCTATTCCATTAGATTCCTCTATTACATGCATGTATTCTTGAGTAGCGCTTTTATAGTCTTGATTAAAGGATGGACGGACAACAAAGAGATCCTGTAATGGTTCCATTTTTGCGGACAAAGGTTTAAAATCTTAATTGGTATCAGTATTGCTAATAAAAACAAATTGTATAAACACCTTTGACTGTCTTTGACTGTTCCTCTAAACGCATTTCCATTTGAAATTTCCAAGAAAAAAACCCTTAAAACCATGTCAAATTCATTTATTTGACACTTGAACTCGGCATTAATATTTATTTCGCCCATGCGGGCAAGGAGCATTCCTCACAATAGCCGAATTGGCTACTTGGCCAAATTGCCTGCCCGCATCCTTGCCCCCTGCTGGCCAAAAAATAAACTGCTTCGTGACAGCTTGAGATGTAATGTAGCCTCGAACGTTGATAGTTGAATAAAAAAATACCTAAAGCTTTTTTGCTAGGGTATGGGATCCTAAAAATAGGACTTTTATAATACCTTATTGTTATTATTATGTTTTTCCATAAAATAAGTATCTTAACTACGTCTTACCCTCGTACAATCTTAATATGTTTGGTACAAGCTTAATATGGGTTCCTAATTACCCTAGCAAAAAGGATTAACCTACTAGACGTGAATTAGAGTCAGACATTCTCAACTCAACTGGCCATTACTTAAAGGCAAAACGATTGTGTGTAGTAAATCGCTGAATATACAGTTTTACAGTTAGTTAAGTATGTTTTCTACCTGTACAGTCGAAACCATATCGTGTACCTGGAACCTTTTTGTTGCACATATCATGTTGAAAGTCTATACATCTACCAAAAGTATATTATATGATATTGTTTATGAAAAAGTTCTACCCTAGTGCTCTATTCAGTTTCCTCGATTGTACAGAAAAAAAAGTTATTGATAACCCTGCCAACCTGTAACTCCCTCAGTAATAATACTTTTCTCTTTTTTTACAGATCCATCGGAGGCCACGGGCACATTTTGTTCTGGATAAGTCTCAAAAAATATATTAATGGTGAGTTTAACTATTTTTTCTAATCTACTTTTCTAATATAAGCTAAAACAGCAACGTTCCAATATCACTACGTAGAAGAAACTCTTGAAAATCTTATCTGTATATAACATTAGCGCTGGTTTAAACGGTGCCAGTAGGCAAGAAACATATCGTACCAGTAGCTTGTCATTGGTTGACTAGTTACTGTAATCCTACAAGTTCAGGTACGGCATCCATCATTCGAACCAGCATTTATCGTTATTTTTAAACTCGATAGTGCCAAATTACTTTATCGCGCTCAGAGAACTCTAACTTTCAACCTTTGAGTGAATGAGAGAAGTATAAAGTTCAAAGTTCAAAAGTCACAAATAGTAAAAGCTACGAACCAATCTTTAATGAATAGGTATACAAGGTGGGACCTGTAACTGGAGCAACAAATTAAACCACAGCTTCCACTTTTAATCTTGAGCTAATTTAGTTGTACAACTTTTGAAAATAACTTGTATTATGATTTTTATTATAGCTTAAAGTTTAATTGGACAAGCAATGTATTGCGAAATCTGGCATTTTGTTACGTGACAGGCGATGTCATATAAGCTAGTGGATTTGAAATTGAAAATACCAGCTAATTTGTTTAGAATAAACATAATGATAAAATTAGTTAATTTTTGAAACTTGCAGAACTAAAGTAGTTCCATTTAAGTAGCAGTACTTGTGTTTTCATTTTTTGCTCCTGTTACAGGGCCCACCCGGTATACACAAATTAATAAAAAAGTATTTTAAGATACATTGCATACTTAATATGAAATAAACACGCATTAAAATGAAATCTATATTGCTCTAAGCTTCTTGCTCGATCCTTACCAATTCGGTGCAACAGAGACAGTCTTGGAAACTGGATCACGTAGGTACCTTATCACAATCAATTTCCCGATGAATTAATTAGCAAATGAATGAAGTATCAATATGATACTTGCGGCGAAATGGTTCCACCGTGGTACGTGGTGCTGCACTACTAGTTTACGTTGATGTCACGAAAAATGTCACGTTCGTGGATGAAATATACTTAATTAGCTATGTAATCCAGTGTTTGCCTCAAAACGAATGAAACGTTTTAACACGTAACATTATAACGTTCTCAAAACGTTACCCGTCACGTTTCCTCTCCATTTCTACCTAAACTAGATAGGTATAGGGTATATAATATACCCATATAGGTATAGGTTATGCAGAAAAGCAAACGCGCGCGTTTTTTCATTACGGGCCGCCCCGTTCGGTAAAGTTGTGAATATTTGAACGGCGAATTTTCGCGGCAAACCGAGCGAGATACGTGTTGACTTTATAGGTATGTCTTTTTAACCCCACGCGGCAGCGGAGGGTTAAATTTTTAGAGTTGAGTTCGATACTATGGAGACAGTTGACAGTTGGGTTTTCTGGCTCATTATTTTGGCGGATGGTTTAACTATAGATTTTCATTATTATATAAATAACTAAATGATTTGGGACAATGATTTGTTAGAAAAAAAAATACTCAGTTAAAGTCCAAATTGTCATATGCATTAAGGCCTTCATACGAGTAACTGCCTGGCGTCTTTTTTAGGGCATACATTATTCTCTTGTCGTTTGATAGTGACGAAAAATTCGTATTTGTAATCGTAATCTCAAAAATAAGCATGAACATACTGGCCACCAAAATTAGAACGCATTAAAAAACTTATGCATTCTACATTTAAAATTTCAACCCTAAAGTACTGGCAGCAAATTTCGACGAACGTCAATATTTTTAATCCGATAAGTGTAAGGCACGCGAACGTTCGAATTTTGAATACGTTCGTCTACTATCTATGGCTCGATAAGACTTGACGTGTCCGTTATGTGAGTTTCTGATCAGGGAACGCCCCCAACTGAACATTAATCGTTTGATCGGTCTTGCTCGGTTTTTGAATCGATTTTGGCGAGTGTATATCGTGATTTTAAAATATAGGTACTAGTGAATACACTTAGCAAATGTAAATAGATCAAATACAACTGAGTGGATAAATTTCAAAATCTATGTTGATAGGTATACCTACAAAACTATATTTTCAAATTCGTTCAGAAATCACCCTTTACAATGAGAAAAACAAAGGGATCCAACTGTCTCTGCGACAGAATGTCACCTATGCGCTACCAACATATAATATTTCCCAATTTGTGGTATAATTAAAAGTACGTTTTTTCCATAGAAACAATAAATAATTTGAAACATAACAGTCCTTATTATCTGATAATAATAAACTATAGTAACCTTACCAGAGCGTATCCAACTGCAGCATCCCTAGTGCACATCGATCCGAATGCACTGTATAATCCGTTTATAAGCCTTCTAATCAATATAAGTAGCCAGTACTTATCCCGAGCGCCATAATTCCTTTAATAAAAACATCGAGTCTGCCCAGTGGGGGGTGAGGGGGGCGGAAGCGCAATGGGCTCAGAAAACTCGCTCGTTGAATAGAGAATCCTGCCAACAGACAAACAGGCTGACCCCTCCCACACAGTTACAAATAACCCAACGGTTATTACCTTGACCATTCGAATTTGGAATTTCGATATCGATTCAAAATTCAACGATGATGCTGGCACGAAATAAAGTCCTCAGTGTCAAGCACAGGTCTTACTCGCTAGCAGCAGAGAGGTTATAAATCTCGTCGATACGAAATGGCTGACCGCCCCCCCTTCGTCTGTTGCCTAGTATAGTCGCACTGCAAAAGTGTGCACCATAAATTTTACACACGAGTGTGCGGTAAAACTGTAGCTGAGGCGTGTGTGTGCGAAAATTCGTATTCGTAAGAGGAGTGGACATTGCTATGCTTTGTTCGGCGCTCGTGTCTGTCCAGCCTGCGAGGGTACGGAATGGTCCAAATAAATTGATTGTACATAGGTTACGCGTTTTAACGGCGTCGGTTAGCCATTTTAAATTAGATTTGTGTTGCGGTTAATTACTTAGATCTAAGCGGCGAACAGTTCCGAATTATATGTTAAATTTCAAACTACGTAGTAAGTCTAGTGCTACGTAATTGGGCAACGTTCAACGTTTGCTGTTTGCTAAACCACGCCGAATCCGGCCTTTTTCATTTCACCACTTTTTTCTTAGTTACAAGGTATCACCTTTCATGTAGTTTTCCGTCCGGTCGGTTCGAACTGAAAGAACTGTGAACAGCGCTGTGAGCACACCCACTCGACTGTGTCTAAACTGTCGATCCACGAAGTCTGGTAAAAATATATAAAATTTTATCATTGAGAAGCAAGCAGGTTACGCACTTTTATACCGCGCGGACGAAGGCGAGTGCACAAAAACGCATTTTACCCCCTTACCCATCCCACCGGGCGGCAAATACATTCGACTAGCCCATTTGCAATATCGCATTGTGTGAGTGCACGTGCCGCTGTGTGCAACACACATCCTAGCTTAGTCCGTGCGTTTTAGCGCGTATCCACGGTATTGGTTTTCTGTAGTGCCTTCGGGCTTTAACAAATTTTGAATTCACAAAATCGTGATTGGTCGGCGTTTTGTTTGAGTAAGCGCGAAGCTTATTTAAGCGGAGCTATAATTCGTTTATGATGAATTTTATGCTCGTTCGACTATCAGTCTAACGAACGCCAACGCATATCCTCATTAGTGCATGATACATTAGGTTATTACCACTAGAGCAGAACACCTCAGCGTGTACCATAAAAGGACTCTATCACTCACATCCGAACGCAAATGACTACAAATGAAGCAATTATCGACGCACGCGCCACTAGCCAACCGGACGACAGACGTTGTAATACCAACCTAAGACACTAATATCAATTTCAAACCGTTCAAGCGTAGTTCTAAATTTCAAATTCGGACCCGGAAGTGCGCCACAAAAACTCAATCAACCTTCTTCGGAATTCAAACTTGTCAATTCACGGTTCCTTTTCGGCCAGCATGACGGGCAATTTGAAATTCGAATTTGGAACAATCAATGATTTCCTTTAAGACGTTTAATTGGATAGGGCGTTGAGACTGATCAGGCATAGACAATATTTTTTTTAATTACATTTCGAGCTTTATGGCATTGGATTAGTTTTTTCAGCTTTTATAAAAACTGATAGTCATGTTCATGTCTGCTTACACAATACTTTGACATATGCTGACACGAAAGGTAAAGGTAAGGTGTTAAATTTAATAAGTGAATCAAAGGCTAAGAATTATTTCACCCCTTTCCACACCCCCAGCATGATGCATCTATATTTTTTCTTTGGCTGCACCTAAAAAAAACTTTACTTTGATTTTATAGTGACGAGGCAAAAGAAAGTGACGAACCTATATCGCTTACTACGAGTATCTTTACTGTTCTTTCTAATATACAATGGTCTGAAAAATACTTATTTATAATATAATTAAGGTAAAATTCAAAAAAACATAGTATAACATTTTTTACTTTGTTACTGTCGCAAAAAAAATCGTTTCTCATCAACATTGTCTTTGGCTTGTCAAAAAAAGTCCGTTATGCTTAAGCCGCGTCCACACCGAAGAATTACGCCAGATGCGGGCCGGTACGCCACGCGAGTGCGACAGCTTGTGCAGCCGTTACGTAATTAGTGCGAAACTGAAGTCGAGCGTGCTGTCAGTTACCTTATGAGGTTATGAGCGTTATGTTAAGGAGTGATATGGAGGCTTATGGTTTAGGAACGGATATTGTTTCAAATCTTGCATTTAAGGTCATTGTACCTTTAGGTATATAGGTGCCGGGATCCTTTCGACTGCCATAATTTTATTAGTCATAATGTAATGTTTGTCATAATTATTGGTAGTCATAATTTTTTTTCCCGCTGAAACTGTACATTTTTCATATTTTTTTAAATGGTTATCCTGTGGTACTCTATAGGTTAGGTTAGGTTTGTTTTATGACAATTCTGAAAAATAAATGGTTATTGAAAGAGAAAAAAAGAATTATGTCAATCATTACATTATTACTAACAATTTTCTACCAGTCGATATAGACCCATAGGTACCAATAATAAAGTTAGTCTTTTAAGAATTGAGTTCGGGAAATTGCAGTGTCAAATAATCTTGCGAGTACAAATAAAAAGTCATGCCATTACTTTAATTATTCATCACCGTCTCAGCCAATGCAGTTTCACTGCAGGGCACAGGGATCCTCTAACAATGAGGTGTATTGTGCTGTAGATCCTACGCGGGCCTAGTGCCGATCGTGAACTTCACACACACCATTAAATTGATTTTCAGGTATGTACATACATCAAGCCTGCAGCAACAAGCTTGTGGTAAATTTCAAATGTACCTACCTAATTTCCCACATGGATTCCAAAAAATTCAAAAGTTAGTGCGCGTTTGAACCGACGAACCTCTGCTAGAGAGGCCATAGGTTTATACCTTGGATTTTTATGTACCTGAAGAATAATTATTATTATCATACTAACCTAACCTAACCTAACGGTATTTCAGATATACCGGTTACAGGCAGGTACCTATATATAAATACATATTTGTAACTTTGGCCGTATCGGTATCTTTCTAGTTAACTGTACTTACGTCAGTTTATTCTGAAGCGCCAAACTCTGAACTTATTCTCAAAACTAAAAAATAGTGCATGACAAATCAAAACTAAACTGACAGCACAATGTCTTGTCTGGTCCCATCTTTAATTAACGGATCGCAATGACGCACGTGTGGACACGCCCTAATGACAACTTAGCACGCGATGCCTAATCTTCATACATCTTTTTGCATTTATTATATTCAGGACTGTTTTGATGGGGAGGGCATGCTTGGTGTGTAATTTAAGTTTTGAAATAACTGAATGGTGTTTATTCGTGGTCAGTCAATTGTAGGGATCTTTTTTAATAAAGTTTCAATTCAAAGGAAACAAAACGTTACTTAATCTTTATATATACATTTTTACCTATGTACCAAATATCCGCGGAACCACAAAGAGTCCTAAAATAGGTATTACCTCTCTGTTAAACATCCTACTAAAATTGACAATATTTTCCGCTTCAATAATTTATTATATTAATACAGATTATTTTGTGACACGTTGTATAGCGTTATTATCACCAGAGGCAGTATTTCCTAACGTTTCTGTCGCGCGATCGCAATCAAATGACAGATTTCGCGTACTAAAACTGTCATTTGAATGCGATCGCGAACGACAACGCGTTAGACAATACGGCCTCAGTCGAGGAACGACCTTCTTAACACTTCCACTGCCCCCGGTCTAATGCAAACAGACGGTCCTTCAAGACGTCCAAAACACGACGCTTTTTCAAGCAAATGACACTCGATATCCATGGACCCTGTTTCCCACGGGAACACCCCGGACAAACAATGTCCTGTGACCTAAGGATAAGACAATGGCGTCATACAATAGAGTGGCAGATTTACTAAGACAAAAGCGATGCAGAAACAAAGTAAACGCTCCTTGCGGCTTGTGGTTTTTTTGTTCAATTGTGCTGAAGAAAGTTGGTGTCTGGTGAATTATTGCGAGATTGTTAGATATCTTGAGACACGGAAAAGTAATATAATGTCTTGTAATAAAATATTTAATATTATATAAGTAGTTAAGTTGGTTCAAAAGTTCGAATTCGTTCCCATCTGTATTTCCGGATAAATACATAACATAACTCATGCTATTCAAGTCTAGAGTGAATATAGGGTGATACTTAACCAGTGAGATACAACCTTGGCCTCATCTGCACTTTTCGTCAGGTGAGGGGTCAATCACGGGTCAGGATTTAAAAAAAAAAACACACACACACACACTTTACAGTTATTAAAGTAACACCCTGTATATTAACTGCGAAGAATCAATCTTTTGTCGTAGTAGGATTCTATAGGGTATTCAATAACTGAATTGTCAACCAATTCTATGGCCAAAACTGTAAAAAACCTACTTTAATTATACTCAAACTCCACATGGTTCCCACAATTTATCAACAATAGGTACCTGATAAACTTGAACACTCACCACCTTCCCTCTTCCCTCTCAACCATTACCCACTTTAGACTTCCTTCCTCATAAAATACACCGTGTCCTAAGTAGGTGTATACTTAGAGTCCTTGCGGCCGGTCGTTCCCAGGCGACCGCGCGGCAAACGATAATGAGGCATGGGTGTCACTTACAACCACTAGCTAAAAACGCGTTCGGATACTAAGCCATCATACACTGCTGTGGCTGTATTGACTAAGACTCTGGCTCTCTTGATCGCATGAACGATCTCTTCATACGCTCAGTCTATACCGTATGACAGAAAGAAGTGTTGAAATACAATAAAGCCACTCTCAAAATTATAAAGGGGTTGGACCTTATTTCCTCCGTGAATTTATTCTTCTCGCATTGTTGAATTTCCTCGCAAGTGTAGCAGGATTCTTTTTCGTATGTAATTTTGCACGTGAACACTGAAAAATACAGAGGCTGTGCATTATGGCGGCAGGGTATTTAAAAATAGTATGAAAAATTTGGTTAAGACAGAAAATTAAGTTTATTAGTATGGATATTTTTTTGCAACTTAACGGAACTTTTTCAGTCTGTCTTTTGGTATATTTGAAGCACCGGTAAACGTGGTCAAAATCAAACATTCGTAACTTCATGTGAAGGATCAATTCAATTACGCGCTGTGGTGATTATTAAATAATTATTGTCTTAATTATAAATACAAAATGAATCAGTTATGTTACTTGGATAAGTGAATTTTATTATTATTAAAATATAAATGCTAAACACCCCACCGTTTTTCAATTGTCTCGTTTAATTAAATCACTGTTCATGGTGCAGTGTATCCGAACGCAGCGTGCGCCAGCGCCGGCCGGAAGGAAGCGTAAGACGAGCGCGTGTGAAGCGCGCATGCGTCGTGGGAACCGAGACAGGTGGCTTGCCGGCCTCTTCCTTAAGACGTAATCCTGCTAACATTAGACTTAGGTTTTTAATTAAGGGAACCCATTATTAATTTTTATTTTTCATTTGTTTCATTTTAATTTAGTTTGCTATATTACCTTTTGTAGTTAGTTTATTGTAATTACCCATATATTATTTTGTTTTGAACAAATTACATTATGCCAAGTTTCTTGCGACGCATTCTTCTTGGCAATGATGGTCCGAAAGCGCTGGTAGTAGGTATAAAAAAGTGTCATGTAAAATACAGCTTTGTGGCCTACTTACAGAGTATACGTTTTGACCAGGTAGTTTCTATGAAACAAGTGAGCCGTCTGTTGAAGTTAACGGAAATTAAAAAGAACACGGTGCATTGATTGCTATCTTATTGAACGAGAATATTTTTCGTCTGTGCGGCGCATATATGTATGTATGTATATATGTTAGCAATAGCATGCACCATGCATGCACATTTAGTCTATTGAGACCCTCGTAAAGCAACGCCTGAACCAATCAATATCGTAATTATTAACTCAAAAGGACCGTTAGTAAAAAACTTGTTTCAAAAATGACCTCTTTATTTAACCTACCTATTTATTTGTGGTCACAGATGAGTTAAATATATTACGTTTTACCTTGTCTATCTTAGTTGCTTACTTCATCAAACCGCAAATGGTTACCACTAAATATTTACTCTAAACGTTGCAAAACATTTTTACCATAGGATATTAATAATTATATACATTACTTTGCCCACCCGCGACCTTACGTTACGTCTATGCAACAAATGTGTGTTCATACAGCTCCTCCATACTGTAAGGACAATTTTTATTAGAATATTGTCCCAGGATATTTTCAAGTGACATTTCCCAGTACCTATATACGAATGAGTCATGCGCAAGCGACGGGCGTCAATAAAAAGATCACCGGCATCGTTCCGTGCCAAAGATCGGGGAGCGACGACCCGTATGCGTGGGGCAAGTTAAAAGGTTCCGCGGGTCCAAACGTCGGTACAAAAACACCAATATTCTCGTAACTTACGAGCTTAATGTCAGAGACGTAACTAAAGAGACGTAAAGACCAACGTCAAATTTCCATTAATCTAATTTTTGATTTTGAAACTTGATGTCAATCCGTAAAAGTAATTTGCTTTGAAATGACTACATTTAGAACGTTGGACTTTAAGAGGTTATCTATTTCGCTTTTCGTACTCATAGGTTGGATGTAAGATGCATAAAATGTATATTTATGTTGTAGGGAGTAATGTAAAATGATCGTGTAAGACCAAAGCATTCGGGTGGCAACGCCTACGAACTCTATAGAATATACATTTTCTTTTTTTTTCTTTTTAGGGTTCCGGAGCCAAAATGGCAAAAACGGAACCCTTATAGTTTCGCCATGTCTGTCTATCCGCGGCTTTGCTCAGGGACTATCAATGCTAGAAAGCTGTAATTTTGAACGAATATATATGTAAACTATGCCGACAAAATGGTACAATAAAAAATAAAATAAAAAATTTTTTTAGGGTGCCTCCCATAGATGTAAGTGGGGGTGATTTTTTTTTCTCACCCAACCCTATAATGTGGGGTATCGTGGATCTTTTAAAACCATTAGATTTAGTGATTCGTTTGCGAAATATTCAACTTTAAAGTGCAAATTTTCATTAAAATCGAGCATCCCCCCCCTCTAAAATCTAAACCGGTGGGTGGAGAAAAATTTGAAAAAAATCAGGATGCTAGTAAGTATATCAAACTTTCAAGGAAAACTATAACGGTTCAGTTTGCTTGAGAATTATTAGTAGTTTAAGAGTAAATAGCAGCCTAAGGTATAAAATATACCTAAACTATGGAAGATGCCGTATAAAATACGAAATCCTTAGAAAAATATTACTTAATTTTTTCGTAATGGCTACGGAACCCTATTTCGGGCGTGTCCGACACGCTCTTGGCCGGTTTTTATAACTAGTGTAGTAAATAAGCTTAAGCTCCAGTTTCTTCTGCATTGCATTAGGTGCGAAAGTGGCCACTCGCGATGTTTCTAGCCATTTGGTCAGCTTAATATACGTTTTTTTTACCGAATTGAAAAACTCCTTTTTTGAACTTTGAAAAGTGTTTTATACTATTGCATTAATGAAACCAGGCAATGTTATTAAGTTATTATAGAAATAGAAATATGTACATGAAAAATTAAAGCTTGTATATGTATAAACATTTATTTCTAATGTTGCTTGCAATTTCTTTATTTCCTGATTGCCTTTGTTTTAGACGAATAATTTACTTCATACACTACTAGAGCATAAAAAAAAATAGCCTAAATCCAGCATACGAACATTAAAATACTAAGGGGCTGTTTCACCATCCATTGATTAGTGTTAACTGGCGGTTAGGTGTGATGCCGTCTCTATTTGATTTGTTCGAATAGACGGAGACGGCATCACATTCAACCGTCGGTTAACGCTAATCAATGGATGGTGAAACAGCCCCTAAGAATAAGAATAATTTATTTTTCAAAAATCGGCTCACCAAGTAAAATAAGTATTACATACTTAAAAAAACAATAGAACGTTTTTTTTTGTATTTCGGAATTATATGTTATGTCACTTGTCAAATTGAAACTGGCAACTTATAAAACTCACCTGTCTCGTAACTTACGTTCGTAATTCGAAAGCGCGATCACCGGAAGGAATCAGGGGCTAGGGCCACAATCTCGGCGTCCGGTCCGGCTTCCGCTGTGCGCCGTACCGTTGCGCGTGCGCTGCGTGTAATCAAATCATGGTCATAATGGGGTACGGTAAATTAAAATGGTGTGAAATTGCGTGGTGTAGATCTTTTTATCAGCCAGTGTTTACGTTTGATTATGGTGCAAATTAACAAGTTAGTACAGTAGTAACCTACTAAACTACCACTTTTACTAAATGAACACGAAAAATTATAACAATACAATAATCACTAAATTACTATCTTGCGTAAACACTTTATAATGAAATTATAGCTCAGAATTGTACAAAAAACAATAATTAAATAAAAAAAGGTATATACCTATATAGAAATGACAATACATAATCGAATGTTAGTTCTCGGATCTTGGGTGTTTTTTTATATATATTTAATTATCTATCTATATAATTATATTTATCCGTTGCTTAGTACCCACAACACAAGCTTTGCTAAGCTTACTTTGGGACTAGGTCAACTGGTGTGAATTGTCCCGTGATATTTATTTCTTTATAATCGAAATGCAATAACTAATTTATTTTCTAAATTAATTAGCAAAATAGTAAGGATTTAAAAATGAAGAAAAAAATCTTTTTACTCACATCAAAACAGCTGACATCTTGGAATCGAAACACAAAATGGCTCCAGATGATCAAACTCACCTTATAAATACTCTTTTCCATGTCCATTCTTGCCCGCTCTACCCCCACTAAGGTTGAGGAGACGGGGGACCAAAGGACAGGCCAAAAATAGAGCAATACAAAGAAATGTGAACTTGTACTTTCACAAGGACAACTTTACTGTCCGTGTTAAACACAGGACTAAAAATAACACATTGTAATATTACGTTTAAAATAACTCCGTTGTATAATTTGAAATTAATTAAATTATTAATTGAACTAACAAAAAAATGTAACGATTAATTACAATTATATCAAAGAAAAACTAACTAAGATGCTTAAAAAAAACTTACTCCCAAAAGTAGCCTCCATAATTAAAATTAATTAATTTACGTCACGTGTAATAAGTACGCTTCATTTACGTCGTCTCGCTCCGCTCAGTTGTTTCCACTAGAGCGGAGCTGTGCGAGGCGAGGTAAGGCACTTGTCCCACCGCCGACGATGAGCGAGAAGCGAGCAGAGCGAGTAACTAGAAACGAGTGGGCGAGCAGTGAAAAGCGAGTGTTTGAGCACGACGGGCGATTACTCGCTCCACTCGCTCGAGCCGGGCGGCCGTCAAGCTAACAGCGCTGAGCGAGTATCGCTGATATAGTTTTATAGCTCAGCGAGTTTTATAGCTCTTGTCGCTGCGACAAAAGATGTAAGAGCGAGTTCTCGCCGGCAGTGTGAACCGCCAGCGATCAACTATTAATATATATGTCTCTTTTACTCACACACGATCTTATATCTTTTGTTCGTTTCTTGAGCGAGAAAATAGTCGATAGCTAATCGTTTCCTCGCCGGCGGTGAGACAACTGCCTAAATGAAGCGTTTCTATTGGTTCATGAAAAACAATTCGCGTAATACTAACCCGGTTTGGTGAAAACGCAGCCTTAGTGTCCGGTTAAAGAATTTAAATATCTCTTCAGGGTTTACCAGAAAAACAAATTTCTATTTGTTCAGGTGTTTCTCAGACGGGACTAACGATGTGGTTTTTGGGGCGCGCAAAACTTTTTGTTATACTTAAAGATCGTTGAGGTCTCAAAGGGAACGAAACAAAATTTCGAATTCGCCCTAGGGCCTAGGGATGGCGAGCGGATGGCTAAGCGTACCACTTGTGGCACCCGACAAAATGATTTCGGCACGTCACTAATCATCGAATGTGTACATCTTTGATCCTGGACCCAGCTTGGTTTTTTTTTTCTTTTAATTTACTTCAATAAATAAAATAATATCATGGCCAGTGCCAATATACCAATTGGCCCATATTTGGTTGGTCTACTACCCTAAAGTTGATAATCGTTTACATGTCATAAAACAATAATGCCAATAGACGTGTCTGTCAACTTGAAGTTCGACTATTAGCGACATATTCATTTGATAGGAACTTGTTTAAAAGTTGATAGACCACTTATTCGGCTGATGGTACCTACTATGGGTACTACGCAATAGATCAACATACTTATATTGATAAACATTACTTAAATATTTACATATTAAACGTCGAAGACTCGAGAACAAACAATCGTATTATTCATACTAAATATCTGTCCCGACCGGAGATCGAACCCGGGACCTCAAGCTTCATAGTCAGGTTCTCTCAACACTTGGCTATCCGGTCGCCAATATAATAATATTTATTTAGTTTGTGTACTACCAAAATCTACTTACATAGGAATCTTCTCCAAAAAACACGACTAAACAAAAAAAAACTTTCGTGATTTGAGTGAAAATCACGATTTTTTTTTGTTTGTGTTTTGTTATTTAAATCCACACGGTCACTTATTGGTGGTCGAAACGTAAAATTACACATTACTCGTGTGTGTCCCGCTTATATATTTAACTATAATAAAAAAACGCCGAGAAAAGCGTCGCCCACTATGGTGATTATATTAGTACAACCACGGTAAAACTTATGCAGAAATAACTCACGTACACGTATGTACAACATACGTCATTCCCGATACCCTTTACGCGGTAAACAAACCCTAATTGCTTCCTTTAATAATTGGCGGCGGTGTGTGCATTAATTATTCATTAGAACCCTCTTATAGCCCCTTTACGAACTTAAGATATGCTAGTTTAGCTAGGTGGATAATATTTTCTCGGCTTAAACTTGTCCCACTGCTGGGCACAGGCCTCCTCTTGGAATAAGAGGGCTGGAGCCGATTTAAACGTATGGTTTCTGAATCTCTGCAATAAAGAAATGTAGACGTATTGTGTAAAAAAAATGTCTTAAAGCATACTGAAATATGGCTTTAAGTTGCCAATTCGATAGAGAGATCCGACATGAACTATAACTATATGACACATTAGGACGACCATAAAAAACTCATACCAAATGTCGTCTTAATCGGTTTAGCAGTTTAAACGTGAAACGGCGACTGGCAGACAGACTAAGCTACCTTAACATCTCTAAATTAATATAGATAGAAACATGGGCTAGCTATAAGTAGCGACTTCTTTAACAATCTAAACTAAAGAACTAACTACATTCCATTAAAACAATAATTAACCGAACAATACACGAACCGTTTAAGCCGCTTCGCGAGACAAAGAACGTAAAAGATATTTTTAGCCTAAATAAAGAACTAAGAAAGCGTAACAACAAAGGAGATCGCAAGGTGCGTGAAAAGGGCCACAATGTCATGTATCAAGTTCACGCGGTAACCGAGCCGTGTACACTCGCCCTTAGAAATGAAAGGCATCCGAACCTTGTCTGAACATGCGTCTTTATTCTTGGTTAGAAAAGAGTTAGTACAAAGGGCACTATTACCCGTAACGTTCAAAATCAAAAACCGAATAGTACTTGTTTAAGGTGAAATTTCGAACGCGATATTTGAACATCAAACTCTATCATAAATGACATTAAGTTTGATGTTCATAAATCAAAAAATTTACTTGGGTGTTAGGACGAGGTTTGACTTATTTGTTAAAATTAGGCTGATGAAATTTTCGGTTTCCATACATTGAGTTCGTGACTTAATTTGGACAGGGCATGAATTTCTTAAATTTTATCAGCATATTATGTTGTTAACAAATGAGTTTAATTAATGTATTATATTATCCAGCATTAATTGAGCTTAAAACTGTAATATTGTTTGTATGTATTACTAAAAAAATTACTGGTATGAAAAAAAAAATACTTTTAAATAAAGTAAAAAAACTTTTTTATTAATTTTTTTTTAGTATTTTTTTCATACCAGTAAAAAAGAATAAAAAAACCTTTATTGCCATTTTTAATTTTACCTATTACGAATTCATTTCAAGCTATTGCCGTCGACTGTACCTGAAAACGACTCCTTACACCGCGGTAAGATTTAGAAAAGGACAAAGGCGGACAATACAGTACAGGGTAACACAATATCCCACTGTGGGAAACAGAGCATTCAGAACCTTCCGCACAATTTGAGATGATTCTAAACAATGGAGCTTGTTTTATTTCTTAATTATATAAATTTCTCACTGTGATAAAAAAGGGATGTACCTACTAACAATATTTTAGTTCTGATCGAGTAACGTCAGATCCGAAGGACCAAACCGCGTTGAAATAGGAGCTCCACCACGCGGAAATTTCGATAGATTAGCACGATTAAACTATGAAACCGGCTTCCTGGGACCACACCTATTGATCTCTCAAAGGCCCGGCAACGCAACTGTGATAATCCTGATTGTTTTCCATTAGGTGACCCGCTTGTTCATGTGCCCCCTTTTATAAAAAAGTTTTGTGCAATAGCAAGAACTGATTGCTGTTGGGGCTAGTATATTCCAGTGTTGGTTGATAGACTCCTGTTAGGTGGATGGATGACCTGGTAAAATCTCAAGGGTCTGATGAATGTGGTAGCCCAGGACTGGTCATTTGGGGCGGCCCATGTCCAGTTGATGATGATTTAGCTATCGATGATGATGATGATGACATTACTGAAGTTATAAATGTATTATTAATATATAATGCGTGAGCTAAGGTGTCTGTTTATGTTGAGACGGAAACGAGCTTAGAAAATACATAACTTCCGAAGAACTCAGAGGTTACCCAGGCTCGAACCCACGACCCTCTGCTTGAGAGACCATAGGTCTAAATACTAGGCTACCACGGCCAAATTATATTTAACAGTAACTATGAACATTCATTGAATAAAGCCCTTCCTAGAATATTCTTAGAACTTGCAAGTGCAGAAATCTGAAAAATTAAACGTCAGTGGAATCATTAGTTCACAATCCATCGTCCCTTTTTTAAAACTCTACTTGGGGGGTGTCTTACCCCTTTTGGGGGGTACTTGAGACCCTTTATCTGTTGCAAGTTTGTATAGCGTAGTGGATGGACCCCTTTGGTGCATCTTGAGGGTTGTAGCGGTGAATGTGCGAATGGGCAGTTTAAGAAATGACTGTTTTTTTTCATCCGTATAAATCCTTATCCTTCCTTACTAATAATATAAAGGCGAAAGTAACTTTGTCTGTCTGTCAACTGTTACCACTTCACACTCTTTAGACTGATTGATGTGGAATTTAGTATGGAGGTAGTTTGGAAAAGAAATGGGATAGTGTTTATCAAAGAAACTACATAGTTCTCACGGGATAGCAATAAACGAATTTGCAGACAGAGCCGCGGGAAACAGCTACTTATCTCTTTGTTGGTACATAAATATATAAATTAAAAGTTTACATGGGAAACCGAAGTTCAAACGTAAACTAGTCCCTAAAATGTTTTTTTTTTTTCAGTTAAAACTTGAACAAAATAATTTGGAAAAATGAGTGTTGTTTTTGGGTTATTTTGGCTGGAATGCTTTGTTAACAGTTTCAGTCATTGAATGCGCTCTTGATCCACATCAAAACTCAACAAATACATTATTAGTAAAGTTAGCAATCAGCATTTATTATAATGCTCATTCTTTCATAAAATATAGCTTTAACTCACCGCAAAACTTTCACATAAACAACCCCATCGAAATCAGTCCATCCATTTGAGAGCCACGATGCCACAGATAAACAAACATTGGCGTTATACTTCTAACACCCCTTTTTTGCGTCATAAAAGTCTAATTTTTTTCGCAGTTTGCTTGCTACATGTGGATCTACTTATGTGTGTATGCAAGTTAAGGGTATTTTTTTTATTTCTTCCCCCCGTTTGTCTGGTCGGTGACGTCACGACCACCACAATGGTTCGGTACCTACAGGGGTAGTTTACCTTTTCTCATAAGAATTTATAAGTAAACTTGTAATAACTAGTTGTTTTATAGGTATGCGAAGTAAGACCCTACGAATAAATAATAAGTCAGGAAGCGTAACTCAGAATAATTCCACACAAAAAGTACCTACTTTAAACCAAAACGACTTATGATTCAAATATAAATCATTTTCGAGCATTAAGGGCCATTTAAATTTGAAGAAATAACGTTAACTGTAGTTAATTTAGTCTTATTAAATATAACAGACGTGCTTATGACTCTTTTCCCCAAAACCCCACATAAACATATCGTATCAACAAAGCCGAGTGAACATAAAGGCTTATACGGAGCGCTGTATATTTCCACCTTTAAAAAGTAATTAAACCAGTACTTACGCAGAAAAAGAAAGTTCATTAAGCGTATAAAACCGCTCAGTAAACTATCGCAGCCCGCGGGAATCATCGATTCTGAGACTCCAGTCCTATTAAAATCCTGAAACCACGAGAAAAAATGTGGGAAGTGTTAAAGGGTTCCGGATTTTTTTTTATCATACCTAGTTTTCAGGCTTCACCTAATTACATTAGTGTGAATTAGTAAATTATTATAAAATAAAAGATAATCAGAAAGTGAAGAAGGGAAAATTAATTCCAAGCAGTTGATTAATTTAAAGTAATATTTTATAAACTCAAAAATCAAATCAAGCTCTATTCTATTATTTGTACTCTTTTGTTTTTGTTTTCTTTTGTATTATATCGTACCTCCTAGTATACTGGTACAGTGACAAATTTCTGATTTTTAGTTTTTGCAATTTTGTGATTAATATTTCCTTATTTACCTACCACAAAAAATTTGCACGGATATTCTATTAGTTTTGGAAATAAAGTTGACGTATATGAATGCATCTAACACCGTTTTGCTAATCGGTACAACGTATACTGAGGCAACCGACATGCACCACTATACGCGGCACCGATATTGTCGCGGGCGGGGAGTCCAGTGTAACTGGCAGTTGCTCAGTGTACGCGCTAGCCGTCGCTGCGTGGGACCGTTTAACTGTTCTACGAACACATAATTTGATAGTATATATAAAAAAATGTTTTGGTCTGACAATTGCGGAGGGCAAGACCACAATAGCCGTATTTCTCATAGACAGTCATGGAACTAAATCCAATGTGCTGATCTTTGATCTCTCCGTGATCCTGTTGATCTCTGTTGTTCGTCTCTGATGATCCTTTATGATCTATTTCGCTATGATTTCTTTGGCAAATGTATGGGATGTCAACATAACATTGGTAGTACAACGGTTCCACCCCAGTACCAGTACGTGATTCAGTTTCCTCGGCTATACCTACATGTACGCGTGCTATAAATATAACATTGCAGTATATCATTGCATTTTGGTAGTTGAGCATCCCAAAAAGAAGGCGAAGGCATGCATGCTTTAATTAAAATGAGAACAGTAATTTCAATATACCTACAGGTTGATAAAAAAAATCCTGTACTATACTGTAACCCATATTAGGGCTACTGATTACTAATACGATATAAGTGGGAAAACATCGAAATTAAAAAGTCTTCTTGCGACTCCACTTCCATGCAAAACTTTTTTTTTTCGAATCACAGTATTTTTCTATTAGATCACTATTAGATAAGTAGTACTGTATCCATTAGCTATATTAGTAGCCTAATGTGGTTTAAGTATAGTACAGGTTTTTAATAACCCCTATACACATTTTTTATACACACCTAAGAAATGTACCTGGCTATGTATATGGCGAAAACGGGTAAACCGTATGAAGTTATAGAAGTTTCCCAAGACTCAGAAACAGACACAAAATTTAAATCTATTGTCAAGAAGACATTATATAAAGGCGTATTATTAAAATTAATGATTATATCATGGATAGGGAAATTTGGAAATAATTCCGATCCGCATTGGCGAGTGCTTACTCCAAATAGCGAATTGAGAACTGTTTTAAATATGTAGTTGTGCTAAATACTTGTGATGTATAGATATCACTAAAATATGATGTAAATCTGTTTACAAAATATACTAGGTTATTGCCAGACTCTTCTCAACAGAGGTTTTTTCGAACCGGTGGTAGATTTTTTGACATTCATAAGTGCTTGTTACAATCTAAATTGAATAAAGATATTTTGACTTTGACTCAATATTTCATGTCAAAGCTTGGCTTAAGCAGTGTTGCTAATCAGACTCGCGCACGAAGGGTTCATACCATCTATACAACTTCATTAGGATTAGCAAAAAACCGGCAAAAAGATACATTTGTTGTATGGGGGCTCCCTTGAATATTTATTCTGTTCTATTTTTTGTTATATAATATTATATTGACTACAGTTATAAATAATCTGTGAAAATTTCAACTGTCTAACTATCATGGTTCATGAGATACAGCCTGGTGACAGACGGACGGACAGCGAAGTAGTATATAGAAGTAGGGTTTCCGTTTATACCCTTTGAGTACGGAACCTGAAGAGGCACAAAAAGCTAAACCGTTATGTGGATACAAATGGGTGCGATGCGATAATATATGTATCACATGAGGAACCTTTCACAATAAATACGAGTACACATTTGAACAGGAATACGAATCCATTGAATGTGCTCCTTAATTTAAGCACTTAATACAATACTTTTCTTATAAAACCATTTATATTTCAAGTGAGTTTTTTTATAAAGGTATATTTCTGTATTTTGTATAGCACGTTTAAAACATTACTAGCGGTATATTGGTACAAGTGGCATGCTAATGTTAGCGTATATTGATGCAAGTGATAAAAAACGTTTATAATAAATCAATAGATGAAGGTAAAAGAGCATCTGTTTTATTGTTCATTGCAAGCCATATAAGTATTTCATCTAAAAATTCATATACAATATAAAATATCGTTAGATCAGTAATCTACGCATTACGCCGTATACTGGAGCAAGTGGTAATAGCTCAGTATACCGCACAACTACAAGATGTAAAATACGCTATAGTAGTATATCTGCAATTTTCTCAAAAACTATAAAAATTTTCAAAATTCCATGAATACAGGTAGAAAGCAAATATTTTCTTTGGAACCATGCAAAATTTGAAAAGTTATATCATCAAATGAGAAAGTTACAGGTTTTGGAACCTTTGAACAGCTCTCCTGTAAATTTATGATATGCACTTGTACCGTATACGTAGGAGGTGTCGATATTTTGTATACAAGTATTTACATAGCATACAAACATATTGATAAAGCTGAATGCGAGTATTACTATTATAACTTTC